>NC_087248.1:3021700-3360450 GCF_037042905.1 Lytechinus pictus | reverse complement strand
TCATCTTCAATTTGTGCAAAATTCAATAATTTGTGATATTCTATTCTGAGCAATCCAATATAATCCGATAAGTATGACAAACTGAATATAACACCAAAACTGAGTAAATTGCTGTCGGTGATGAGTTCCATCTCTTAGCAAGGGAATGGTATATTTCAGTTAATAGTTATAATGAATCTACAGTACTGGCAATGGGTAATAGTGCACTAGATAGCGTACAAATATACAAGTGTTCAATATACAAACGACTCTATACATGTAAGGGAGGAAATTTGATTGAACAGACAGGTAGATTACAGGTGTTCTGTCAATGTGAATTCCAGAGTTGCCAAGCTGAACAAGAACGATTCAGTATTATAAAAGCTGAAAATCAGTATCCTGGAGAGGAAATCAGTATTTTCAAAGAAATATCATAGAACACATGAATTTGAAACTTTAGAAATCAGTATTTTGCATGAAACCATCAGTATTATTCACAAGTTTCAGTAATAAAAATACGGAAAATCCATACTACTTGGCAGGTCTGGACTATTCAAAGATTTCAGAGAAACCAATACTACATGTAACTGTACACAAAAGTTATATTGACTGCCAGTCGTGCCAGACATTATTTCAAATAATGCAAGGTGGCTGGGATCTTTTCTTCACAAATAGCATGCAAATACTCACATGTGTTTCATGTTTATATTTAGGTGTAAATCTTTGGCATTTATGTACAACAATTTGAAAATAGTTTTTTTTTTATTCCAAACAAATACATGTACTTATTGAGAGGAATAAGAATGCTTACAAGCTGTATGATTTAAATGCACTGAAGGTCCATTGATATTTCTACGATGATGATAATGATGCACTAGCGCCCTCTGCTGTCTGTTGATCCTTTGGATTGAAATATTGCTTCTTCTTTACTATGAATCCTTTATCTATGCAAGTGTAAGCCATGTCTATCAATGAATCCTTAGCATCATATGGTTTGACTCCAAGTACTTCCGTAAACTGATAAAAAGAAGAAGATAAATGTATTTCAAAGTGTATTTCACTTTATACTGCTAATTACATGCATGTATAATTATAGCATACTGCAGATAACACATTCATTGACTTGAGTGGATGAAGATGAAATGGTCACACAGAACTGATCATTTTTCCCCAAAAATTTCAACAACATATTAATCAAACTGATAATGCTATTGAAGTGAATCACTGGTAATATTGTGCAGCACTCCGGAGATGATCTTTTTCAAGTTATTAAAGTGAAAATAGGAGAAAAGGACAAAAGTGAGGAAGAGAAAGAAAGAAGACCATCAAAGAGAGAGAGGTACATGTCTAAGTCATGTGACTGTTTTGTAACTTTTATTATTCGATTGAAAAAAAAAAAAAAAAAATGATGTCACCTTTGGCCCTTCCCAATCAAAATACCCAGGCACTGCCCCTATTAGTTCAATTAAAGAATCCTTTAAAACATCTGGAAGATAAGAACTAATGCTTTCCAAGAATTTGGTCGCATTTTGAAGAGTAGAGGTGAGAATAGAAATTGAATGTCTCTAGATATTTATACCCTATGATGCAGTCTCATGACCCTGAAAAGGTTGAATATAATTCAGTGATTATCAAATAAGCTTAAAGGTCAAGTCCACCCCAGAAAAATGTTGATTTAAATAAATAGAGAACAAGTGGAATGCCTCTGGCGGTCTCACCTGCATCACGCGATTCAATATAGCAGCAGTGCTGACTTTGAAAACTACTATAACTCGCACAAGATGTTCAGTGATACTTCGTTACTCTTATGTACACGTTTTATGAACTAGACCAATACACTTACAGAGATATGATGGTAATTCAACAAATACCCCCAACATGGCCAAAGTTCATTGACCTTACATGACCTTTGACCTTGAAAATGTGACCTAGAACTCGCACAGGATGTTCAGTGATACTTGATTACTCTTATGTCCAAGTTTCATGAGTCAGATCCATAAACTTTCAAAGTTATGATGGTAATTCAACAGATACCCCCATTATGGCCAAAGTTCATTGACCTTTGACCTTGGTCATGTGACCTGAAATGCGCACAGGATGTTCAGTGATACTTGATTACTCTTATGTCCAAGTTTCATGAACTAGGTCCATATACTTTCTAAGTTATGTTGTCATTTCAAAAACTTAACCTTCGGTTAAGATTTGGTGTTGACGCCGCCGTCGGAAAAGCGGTGCCTAGTCTCACTCTGCTATGCAGGTTAGACAAAAATCAAACTAGCAAAATGCTGAAAATTTCATCAAAATCAGATGTAAAATAAGAAAGTTACGACATTTTAAAGTTTTGCTTATTTTTCACAAAACAGTGATATGCACAACTCAAATGAGGCAGTCGATGATGTCCCTCACTCACTATTTATTTTGTGTTTTATTGCTTGAATTATACAATATTTCATTTTTTACAGATTTGACAATAAGGACCAACTTGACTGAACCATATAGTATTAAACAATGCTAATTCCACATGTTCAGGAGGAATTAATCGTTGTTTCACTTGACAATGAGGAGAAAATTAGAATATTTCATATAATAAAATACAAAAGAAATAGTGAGTGGGATTGCATATAACTGTTTTGTGAAATTAAGCGAAACTTTGAAATGTCATAACTTTCTTATTTTACATGCGATTTTGATGAAATTTTCAGTGTTATGCTTGTTGAATTTTTCTCTTTTTATTTAAATCAACTTTTTGGTGGGGTGGACTTGTCCTTTAAGTAGGCCTACTGTCTAATAGAATATCAAAAAGAAACCATATGTGGATATCATTGTCATATTGCCCCCCTCCCACCCCTGCCAGAAAAGCCCCAGAAATATTTTTTTTAATTAAAATGTTATTCTTCCTGCAATTTGATGTTCTAGCTTACTGGTGTAGTAGAATGTACCAATACACAGTTATCAAACCAGCTAACCATGTTAACTAGCAGTCATGAGTTTATTTTTATTATTATGATATTATTGATATCATTTTTCAGGGATGAATAATTGTTTGCCCCACCCTCCCCCACACACACATGCACAAACCAAATACCCAACTATGCAATACTTTAAACGATCTTTTGACTCCTAGACGACCTTTGACCTTGTCTTCCTCAAGAGCTCACATGTGGTATTACCCATGGATCATATGTACCAAGCATGAACATAATTGATGCAGAAATAGAGAAATTAGAGCAAGTTGAACAAAAACTTTAACATTTAACAGACTAACAGACGGACAGACTAACAGGAAAATTGATTATTATGTCACTCCCGAACTTCGTTCAGGCGAGACAAAAAACCCGGGGTTTCCAGCTTTTCAAGAAAACAAATTTCCCTGATATTTCCCTGATTTTTCCCTGATGAAATTTAAAAATTCCCTGATTATCATTAAAACCCATTCCCAGTTTCGCATATTTTCTAAGTTGTTGCAGTGAATTACATGTAAAAAAAACACTAAAAAACCACCATAACCAGTCATTCAATGAATATTTTTTTTATATGAAAAAAAATATAACAGAGTGACTGACTACCGTGCTTTCGACTTTTGGGCCAATCAAAATTTCCAGATTTTCCCCTCATTTCAGGCATTCTCCCTGATTTGAGGTATTTTTTAAATCAAATTCCCTGATTTTTCTCTGACTGGAAAAAAGTAAAATAATTTTCCCTGATGGGCTGGGAACCCTGAACTCTACTTACCCTATGGTTTGAAAATGTTGCCTTGTGACCCTGTAGTGGTAGAATGTACTTGACAGAGGAATCAAACCAACTTACTACCTTTAGGAGAACGGGTGGGGCCATCAGACTTGGCGGCTTGTAACCTACATGAGGATGTTTCAAATTCACATTTATCTCACTTTGCAATGAAAATATATAGGCATTACAAGATTAACAGACAAAAGTGGATGACAAGGGGGCTGCCTCCAATAAGGAATTACACAAATACTTGGCAGAGCCAGAAAATTATCACAAGTATTGATCATTTGAAAATTAGACACAAGACATGGTAAAAGTACAAAATAAAAAACAAAAACAAACAATGAAAATTACAAAATTTAACTGAAATTCAAGTGAATTGATGTGGTAGATTTCCAATACACATATATTTTTTTTAATTTCCATATATATCTCTGTGACAGAATAGAATGTGACGCACCAAACTATACGTTACACTCTTTTGTCTCAACAAATATACTCTATTCCCATTATCATAGTGGTATAAAGCCAGTAATCATGGTCGCAATTTGCACAGTTCAACAGATCCTCTGCTTTTACAGATTCCATCTTTCAAAACAAAAGTAACACTAGGTGATCAAGCATTTGCTTGTGTAGCCCTCAAGCTCTGGAATTGCTTACCCCTGGAAGTTAGGAAAGCACCATCCATAAACAATTTTAAATCAAAGCTCAAAACACATCTATTTAATTAATAACAAGCTTTTTAGGAGTCCTATAAAGCGCAGTAGAATATATACATTATGGAAAAGTTTCTGCACTCTATAAATTTATATATTATTATTATTATTATCATTTCAATTTCGTAACCCCTATGTGGCAACAAAACTTGTCCAGAAACATGAACCAGATTTTACTACCTAATTGGTCTGCTGATGGTCCAGATTGAAACAAAACATGACGGAATCAAATCATATAAGTTTTTAGAATACAGGTTTACGACAGTCACGGTGAACAGGTATAGTCCGACAAACATCGTTGGATTAAACTAAAGTAAGGTAAAGGATAAACATCATGTTCTTTTTGCAAAATGGCATGTAGAGTTTTACCTTTATTTGTAAACTCTTCCTTGAGGATATCTACCATTTCACGAAACCACAAACTGTGAGGAGCGACGATATGACGATGACCTGTAAGAATCATTGCAACATCAAAACAATATTATTCCTTATTTATACATCTGAATGACATCTTTAAGTTCTTTATAACATTTGTCATCAAAATGTTGCTTGCCCATACACATTGTACACAAATTCAACAGGAAACAGGGATGAATCAAACATTCTTAAAACTTCTAAATACAAACTTTTGTTCAACAATTGCAGCTCTTGAACTTTCACAATGACATATTATTTTTCAAGAGAACATTTGATATAAAATATGGAGGTCAGTTGTTCAGTTGTGGCAATTACATTTTAAGCTGCATTGTTGCGATAATGAAAACTAATTAAGAAAAAATAAAGAAGAAAAAGAAGATAGAAACAAATAAATATAAACAATAAATAAACAGAATAAAGCAATTAAAAAAATAGTACAGGTCAAATGTTCTGTTGTATATTTCATGGTCAATCTCCTGTGAAGAAATGCCAATTCCTGTAATCTAAACACAAGAATAGGGTGCTTGTCAATTCTATCCTTTTATTTGACCTCAACTCTAAATCTATTTACATCAGTCCTGGTTAAATGGGTTATTCTTCTTACAAACCTGGTGCCTCCGGGTGCGTCATGGCAATGACGTGAGCCTTAGCAACATCCCTGACATCACATACGGAGAAATTGAGCTTGGGAATAGCAGGTGGGTCTCGTTCGAGGATACGACGGATCACTTCCACGCTGGTTCCTGGAACTCCGCAGATGACGGGACCAAGGACCATTGCGGGGTTGATGACGGTAAACTCAAATTTAGACTCAGCTGAAGGGGTACAAGAGAAATGGATTTAATTAATAATGCTATCTTTGCAAAGATGGTGTCTGGTAAAGTCTAAGAATACAAAGGTCATGTACTACCGCAGGATATAGTCATAAAAGTCATGATGATATAATCACTGCTGACCACTTTTCACGGAAGACATCACAGACACTGACAAACCCCTACAACAAAATAAAGAAATTCAGAATGCCAATCACACTTGCATAGATAAATTTTATTCATATGATTTTGAATTTGAATGCCAATATTCTGAAAAATCTAAAATAAAAGAATATTAAGCTGTTTACTATCAGAATTATTAGCATAAATTGTGCTACCGTCACCCGTTTTTTCAGAACACCAGAATGAGAAAAACTTAATTACCAGAATCCAATCACATTGGACAGATTACAGTATATTCTGGCATGACGGACTCAGAACTCCCAACGTTCCTGATTAAAAATAAGATTTGATTTGATTTTTATTTAGTTTATTGTTTTCGTAATATAATACATTTTTCATTACATAACAAACATACTGTAACATATTGTTTATTGATTTTTGGCATGAATCATGAAGGAAAAAAAATGGACTTAATAAAATGTCGTTCTAAACAAATATGATCTTCTACCAAATAATTTAAACATTTACAGTTTGCAAGAGAAGGATTGTCATTATAAGCAGATTGCTAGAAAAAAAAATGACAAGAGATGATTGACTAAAAACAAAATCAAAGTAGGCCTAATTACATAAGGAAAAAAACAAAGGAAAATCTTATATACAAGAGCTCTGAATGGTAAAATTTCAGAATCTTTCCCTCAAATTCAGAATGGTTCGAAGATCTGCAGATTTCACATCCCAGAGCTCAAAATAGACAGAAAACACTCAACATGTACCTGGTAGTTTCTCTACAAAATCCCAAGCAGCTTTCTCTGCTAACGCCTTGCTCTTCCCGTAAGCATCTTCCATAGGACTGTTCATATTCCTCCAGCTTTCCTCTGTGATGGGTTCTTCATTAGTCTCAGTCAAATCTAGAATAAAGGAATAAAGCAAAAATAGCCTTTATTATACTTTTGAAAAGGTTTAAATACTGTTTAATGGAGAGTTGAGAGTTGAAGTCTATCATTTATCTACAAACCTACTTTCAATGTTTTAGAATATGATAAATCTTGGCAAATATACTGCAGGTTTTGATGTTGCTACCAATGACAATGGTGCTCCTGATGCTCATGATTATAAATGTGGTTGCAATGATAATGATGATGATGATGATGGCAATCATGCTGATGACAATAGTGGGCATAACAATAATTGTAAAGATGATGATGGAGATGATAATGATGGTAATGATGATAATGATGATGGCAATGATGATTATTATGATGATAATGATGATAGTGATGATGATGATGATGATGGTGATGATGATGAGGTTGATCTGATATCTGTGGCGGCAGTGATCAACGATCATAATGATGAAGATAATGCTAGTGATGATGATGATGAAGTTGGTGGTGATGATGATCAAGTTGGTGGTGATGATGATCAAGTTGCTGGTGATGATGATGAAGTTGCTGGTGATGATGATGAAGTTGCTGGTGATGAGGATAAATATCAATGATAAACATTGTAAATAAACATAAGTATTACCTAAACAAAAAATATTACATACCACTCATGGCAAGTATAGAGCTGGTGAGTACGACCCTCTTGACTCCGCCCACATCTACACATGCTTGTAGGACCCTGGTTGTACCTTCTACTGCAGGCTTGATAATAACACTCTCATCCTTAGGACTCTTGTCTGGGAAAGGGCTGGCAGTGTGGATAACATGGCTACATCCCTGGACAGCACTGCCAAAGAGAGAAAAGGTAAAGCTTCATTCAAACAACAACATAGTTCTCAATGTATTTGCCTACAAAATCAATGATATAGAATCATAGGATTAAAACAATCAATGCAAATTGTGGCACAAGATATTGTTTTGTTTGTTTTTTGCAAGGCACTGGCATAAATTCAAGCAGCAAGCCAATTGTTCGAAGGGGGGAATGAACTATTGTGCCGCCCCCCCCCCCCAACATAAATAGTATGACATCATGGATTTACGCTGTGTTGCAAGGTGACAAAAACTGCACTTATCTTTGAATATCTGGTCCACATTTACATAGGCAAGCTCAAAACACTGAAAATGATTCACAATCTCATAATGAAATCAGGACATCATAATGACAAGACTGATGACATCACTCTGAAAAAAAATGCTATAGGTTTGTCTGTGTAACTTAAAAAATCCTGTTTGCCTAGTAGAAACATTGTACAGGTTACATATTAATCAGAATAATGGGTTTACAGTTAACACCTGTTTTTGTACAAAATACTCTGTATCAACACTATCAAAGAGATATCAATTTTGAATCCTGGACAAACTTTACTGCCTTTAAATCACATCAAATCGACCTGTCTATTAAAGTAAGCTTACTCTTTCCAGCATTCATCATTTGTGAGGTCGGCTTCTACCAGTTCCAGTTCATGGGCAGGGTTCTGACAGAGTTCCTTCAGAGGTCCTACTTTCTTGGGGTTGGTGAGACTCCTGACCGTTCCTCTGACCTTGTAACCAGCTTCCTGGAGTTGCTTCACGATGTGTGTGGCTATGTAGCCAGACGCACCGGTCACCAGCACCTCTATGGGACAAACAAAATGACAAAATAGTTAAAAAAATACTTTTTCCCACTCTGAGCTTCATCAGGACACATTTGCATGTTTTGAAATACCTGGTACCCTCTTAAATATTTAGGCTTATGAAGGAAAAAAGAGATTAAAGAGAAAATTCAATGGACTGGAAGAGAATATAAACTATATGTATGCACTCAATGTTTGGTGGTACATGTAGTACTCCACTGAAGGGTAAAAAAAATGCTCCAATGATGAAAACAGTAAGACATCCTATGTGAAAATATAAATTTAACTGTTATTACTGTATGATACATCACAAGGTACAACATTAAAATTATGTTGATAGTTCTAGTTTGATAAAGTAGATGACTAAAATCAAATGATAGCTGCACATATATGCTTGAAGAATGGAGCAACAAAAATTATAAGAACCTGAAAGCAAGTCTACATTTTTTTCATTAAATTCAATATCTTTGACTCCAAGGACACTTAAACAATGTACAATCAAGCCATCTCATGAACAATACACACATTACCACAGATTATTTAGTAACATGACCTTTCATTTCCTGCAGGCACAATTGATACTAATGGGCATGTGCATGTCTGATTATTAATTGCTGCAAACACACAATACAGACACAGATGAGTAAGCTGATGCCTGTATGTAAGTAAAACACTCCAGTACACAAACATCAGTAACTGGATGTATGCTTCTCTAGGGCATCAGTAATACCGGTAATAATATTAATAATATTGCATTTATAGAGTGCTTAATATCAAGATCTCTAAAGCACTTTACTGTACATGTACAACTTGTAGAAGACAACATGAGTAGACCATGAACGTAAATAGTAGTTTGATAAATTCACTAGAACATACAAGTTCCATATCTCAAGTTAACAACAAATATTATTCCATTTATTGTTCTATATTCATAAACCTTTTGACCTTTGTATCATAATATATGCGTTATCTTTGATAAGATTTTTTTTTTAAATATATCAACTTATGCTTGATACTGGTAAATCAAGACAAAGTCAATAAAAATGCATTAAAGTTCAATTGGGAAACAATTTCAAACTGTATACACAGCATAGATTTCAATTTAATTTGGATTTAGAAAACAAAATGGAAAAAGGTTTAAATATTCATTGTCAATTCTTCTTTTTCCCCCTTCTACTTCTTCCTATTCATCTTCTTTTTAATTCTCTTCCTCTCTGCCTCCTCCTCATCATTCTATGATCCCTTTGTAATATTTTATTGATGCTTCTGTTCATGTAGTTAACATAATTGTTGTTTATATTGTTTCTTAAACACCATTTTTAATGTTTATTATTTCAATTGTATATTCAATGTTAACTTGTATATTATGTAAATCAGTCTTTGAACTGTTTGGGCTTTTTAGCCGTGTCTAAAAAAAATCAATCTCATCTTATTTTATCCAATTAAAGTACACAATAACTGCATGAGTAGAAGAGAACCTTCCTTACCTCCCCTCAAAAAAAAAAGATGCAGGAAAGCTTCTCATATATTGACATAGGTATGTGTTGAAAACGAAGGTGATATACCATATGATCCATATGATTATTGACTTGTTTCATTTCTTTAAACTTAATCAAAAGTTAATAAAGTTCTTATTCTCAAGTCATGCAAGTCAAGGTCTGCAATTAAGTAGGCTTATTATCTACCCGCCATCTTAACATTAAATAAAATGACCACACCCCCTAATAATTCACACCAAGAAATTCACACTCCATAATTCAATAATTCTTAGATCCTTCACACCAGAGCTTTCAATCACAAGGTATAGATCTACTAATACCCCTTTCATAAACCCAATAAAACCCAATTATGCAGCTAATAGCAGCATAATTTGGTCTTAAAATCAGAGGAAGACAAGAGTTATCCGCATTATTCTGATGCTGCTATTATCCGCATAATAGCGGCATCGGGACAAGATTTTGAATTTGAGTTTATGAACGTATTTCCAAATAATGCGGATAATTGCCATGGTGCGGTCACAAGGTCACCCTTTTCCAACACAACCGCATCGGAGGGGGCGTCTCCAGTTGTCATGACGATTATCCGCCTTTTTCAGGACGGGCGCTCGTAAAAATAATGCGGATAATTTTCGGAGTTTGTGAATGCAATTTTTATTGAATTATCCGCATTACTCTTAGGCGGCTAATTGGAGGATGGGTTTTATTGGGTTTATGAAAGGGGTATTAGTATTACTATTACTACAGCGGCACACCACAACTCACATTCACAACGATACCTAGACAGGAATAACCGTTGTTTCTGGGGATTTATTTAACAGTATACCCAGTTGTTGTGTGTCCGGACAGGTTGTGTGTCCGGACGATCAATTTTAGAAAGTCATTAGGAAAAAATTACAAGCGAAGTTTCATCAAATTTTAGTACAAAATTTTAGAAAATATTATAGAGAACAAAATAGAAGATGATTACAACTATTGAATTCATATTTTTAGTGTAATCTTAAGACAAAAAAGAAGGCTTCAAAAATATAAAGTGTCCGGACACCCGATCCCCCATCCTACGTGTTCGGGCTGCCGCATTAAGGCCGCGCCCAGACCCTGGCCAGGGTGCACGGCGCTCCCGCCGCCGAAGAAGTCAGCGGGAGCTCCGTGAACAAGTGTTCGCATACAAAAACAAATTGTTACCGAATATGGCCCAAATGATACGTACTTTCTACTCCAGATTCGGTAGACATGGCGAAATCGATCAAGAGTTATCTTCCAAATAACTCATAAAATGAAGCTTGACATGCACTGCACTCCAGACGATCTCCCGATATTTTTGTCACGGTTTCTGACTTTCTTTTCTCACTTTTGGCTTAATTTGCTTAGAATATATATGGTAACCGGATGCGGTTTTTCGGATCAGCTGGTTGAATTGCGTAATATCAGGGAGCTGGAGGGGGGGGGGGTGATGGAGGGATGCGTGCATGCATACATCCATCCATCTCAGGAGGGGGGGGGGGTTGGCCCATCCCCCCCCCCCCTTGAGAGGCACAATTACGATTACGTAATGCGAAAGTGCCGTTAAAACAGAAGTGCCCCCCCTTTGAAAGTGAAGACTGAAGACCTTTTTTTTCTTTTCTTTTGCTTGTCAAAATTTTCCTCGGGAAAATGTCCCCCCCCCCCTTTTAGGAAAATCCTGGATCCGCCCCTGCATCCATCCATTATAGCTTTCTGGAGTTCGGATGGGCCGGAGGGGTGTACAATCGCCCCCCCCCCCCCATTTCAAAGTGGATTTTTTTTTTTAATGAAATATTCTTAGATAAACATCCTGTAAACCGATTTTCTCATTTTCTCTTATTTTTTTCTTCTCACACACTCTTAGATAGTTTGGTATACAATCACCCTAGCTCCAGTACAATACATTCACATGACGTGCTTGGGGAGCATTCCCCACCCCAACTTGAAAATTTCTAAAAACCATTTTTTTTAAATGAGATTTTTCTTTTGAACGGGTCAAAATGGAGAGCGAGATGAAATTATGAAGGGGGAAGAGAGTGGAAGGACAAAATGGACCACATCTCTCATCACGGTTAAAGGACGGTTCCACCCCAACAAAAAGTTGATTTGAATAAATAAGATTTTAAAAAATCCAACAAGCATTCCACTGAAAATTTCATGAAATCGGGTGGAAAATGATAAAGTTATGACATTTCAAAGTTTCGCTTAGTATTTCACAAAACAGTTATAATCCTGGTCGGTATGCAAGGGAAATGATGACATCAACCACTCACCTTTTTTTTTTATGAAATATGAAATGTTTTAAAATTTCCTCATATGTGAAACAAAGTTTTATAATTACCTGATCATGAGGAATTTCTATTGTTTTAAAATTTTGTGGTTCAGTAAAGTTGTTCATATCTGTAAAAATTGAAATCTTGTATAATTCAAACAATAAAAAACAAAAGAAATAGTGAGCGAGGGATTTAATTGACTTTCTCATTTGCATATCACTGTTTTTTTGCATATAACTGTTTTGTGACCAATACACAAAACTTTTAATGGTCATAACGTCCGATATTGATAAAATTTTCAGCACAATGCTTGTTTGATTTTTCTATATAGATTTAAACAATACAGTGAGCGCGAGGGACTTCATATCGACTCTCTCATTTGCATATCACTGAGTTTGCTTGTTTGATTTTTTGTTATTCAAATCAACATTTTCAGTGGTGGACTTGACCTTTTATTAGAAGCATTGGTTGATAATCAAGGATCCATATCGAAGATCCGGGCCCATGACCATGATTCCTGTAATTTTGTAGTCATATGTTGACTTCATTTCTTGCTAACAGGGAAGTCAATCTGCAGTCAATATAAAAGTCAAGGTTATAATGGCAAAGTTACCATTATTGTATGGCAGTACGTGGCGTAACTACGGGGGAATGGGCACGTGGAGCACGCCCCCCCCCCCCCCATCGGCTAGTCAAAACACACACACACACACAAAACGGGGGAAGGAGAAAAAGAGGGAGAAAGAAAGACAAACATAGCGAGGGAAGAAGACATTACTGTTTATTTATTATATCATTTTATGTTACATTATTATTTTATATAACATGAAATATTTTCCCATAAGGGCATATTCGTCACTCGATCCTGGTGATATTAATCCTGTTCACTAAAACATTCTCCGTTTTCAAGTCAATATACACCACCATGTCCAGTCCGTGCTTACCTTCGCATGCAGTGGATTGGTGAGATGATGTTTCCATGAATTCCTCAAAAACAATCCTAAATATGTCCCTTTTCTCGTCTTAATTTAAAACATTTTCAACTCGCGCCTCGCATCATTTAGTTAGTGAAATACGTATGGTCCTAATGAATTCTTGTCTTAGAATGCCCTCTTAATCAGTTATGAATATCAAAAGTTTCAGCTCGCGCTTCGCGCTCGCCTTGATTAATAAGAAACGTATGGTGTTGCTGATTACAATAATTACAAATGTGTTTAGGTGTAATTCTAATAATAATAAAAATAAATCAGTACGCGCTTGGCGCTCACTGCACTTACGGATGCAGAGAGGATGTAACGCAAAATAATGTTGCTATCCTATGGAATTATGTATCCGTTGTGTACCCTTTGCACACGTGTTTCATATACCAGTGGCGTAACTACGGGGGGGGGGGGGCATGGGAGGCAAAAACACGGGGAAAAGGAGAAAAGAGGGAGAGAAACGTAGTGGGAAAGAAGACATTATTATTCATTATAATGTTATATTATCTTATAATTATGTTATGTTATTTTACATTAAAATTTAAAAAAATCCTAACTTTATGAAACATAATTTGCTCAGGGCTTATGTATTCATTGTTCCTGATGCTCGCGTTGTCTGTTTAACGAGATATATAATCCCGTTATACTAAAACCTCCCGTTTTCAAGTCAGTATACACCAAATAATATTTGTATTGTTTTATGTAGTGACAAATATGCTTCTTTTTCATGACTACTTAAAGTGATTGCCCCATTTTAAGGTCTAACTATAAAACATTTCCTGTCCGTGTTTGCGTTCGCATTAGTAGATTAGTGAGATATGTCTGCTCTTCATGAATTCCTAAAATCAGTCCTTAAAATGTCCCTTTTTCTGATCTGAATATCAAAAATTTTCAGCTATCGCTTGCATATTTTGGTAAGTGAAATACGCATGGTCTTGAATTCCTACAAACAAGCCTTAAAATGCTCCTCTTCAGGTCTGAATTTCCTAAATTTTCAGCTCGCGCTTTACGCTCGCAATATATGACAAGTGAGATGCGTATAATAATCATGATTACAATGACTACAAAAAGTGTTTCTCATGTGTTTAGATGTAATTCTAAGAAATCAGCATGCGCTTGGCATTCGCATTAGATGACTATGGTGAGATAAGTGTTCTCTTCATGGATTCCTTTAAAAAATAGTCCTTAAAATATCGCTGTTTGGGGTCAATATATACAAAAAAAAATTAAGCTCGCACTTCGCGCTCTTATCATTTGGTTAGTGAAATACGCATAGTATTCGTGAATTCCTACTAACAAGCCTTTAAAATGTCCCTCTTCAGGTCTGAATTTCCTAGATTTTCAGCTCGCCCTTCGCGCTCGCAATATTTGGTCAGTAAGATGCGTATGTTAATCATGATTACAATGCCTACAAGTGCTTCATGTGTTTAGATGTATAAAATTCTAACAAAATCAGATAAAATGGCACTCGTATTAGATGACTATGGTCAGATATGTATACTCTTAATGGATTCTTAAAATATAGTCCTTAAAATGTCCCTCTTTGGGGTCAATATATACAAAACTTTCAGCCCTCACTTCGCGCTCGCATTGTTTGTTTAGCGAGACAGGTATACGTATCATGATTACAAAAATGTATTTATAATGTCCCTTTAAAGGTCTGAATATAAAAAAATTTCAGCTCGCGCTTCGCGCTCGCATTATGTGATCAGTGAAATATATATCCATTTAATGGCACTGTCTTTAGAATTTCTCTATTAGGTCAGTATACCTGACAACTGAGCGCGCTTCGCGCACTCAATAAGTGACTAAAAACATTTTTGGTACCCCCCATGCCGTGACCCACGGTACGCCACTGTTTCATACGTTCTCCATCGAGCATCCGTCCACTGTGATTTCATTGTCCATTGTCTGGAGCGGATGTAAACGGATGGAGCCACCTCGAAATTGGCTTGTCCGCTGTATCCGTTAGCCTATGGATACGTTTTGTGTCCGTCGGCAAGTGGGACCAGACCTTTAGATGACTATGTAAGCTAGCTCTTCATTCATTTCTAAAGAATAGTCCTTAAAAGGTCCTTGTTTGGGGTCAATATATGTAAAATTTCAGCTCGCGCTTCGCACTCACATTGTTTATTTAGTGAGACAGATATACATATGATTACATAAATCGGCTATTATAATGTCCCTTTCTTAGGTCCGAATATATAAAAAAAAAATCAGCTCGCGCTTCGCTCGCCTCAGTGAGATACAAATCATTTTAATTGCACAGTCCTTAAAACGTCTCTATGAGGTCATATAGCTGGCTGTTGAACGCGCTCAGCGCGCCCACTAAGTGCCCAAAAAATCCAGGGGGCTGTTTCATAAAGCTGTTCGTAAGTTAAGAGTGACCGTAAGAACGACTGGTGAACCTTTCTTACGTGCTAAACCATCGCCAATGAATATGCAATTTGCCACTAGAAAGGATCACCAATCGTTCTTAAAGTCGCTCTTAACTTACGAACAGCTTTATGAAACACCCACCAGGTCCCCCATAGGCCCCATGCCGTGACCCAATGTTATGAAACAGGGCACTAGACAATATAATTATCCATTAACGTATGAGCCTGGAACGGAAATCTGAGGGAGAGGGGGCAAATCTTTTCCCCAGGACACCATTGAAGGTCAAGTCCACCCAATAAAACTGTTGATTAGAAATGATAGAGAAAAGTTAAACAAGCATAATGCTTAAAATTTCATCAAAATCGGATCTAAAATAAGAAAGTTATTATATTTTTAAGTTTCGCTTATTTTTCATAAAATAGTTATATGCACAACTCAGTGATATGCACATGAGAGAGTTGGTGATGTCCCTCACTCACTATTTCTTTTGTTTTTATTGTTTGAAATACAATATTTCAATTTTTACAGATTTGTCAACAATTAAGGACCAACCTGACTTAATCATAAACTGTTGAAATAATTGTCATCACACATGGTCAGGGAGGAATAAGATTTGTTTCACATGCAATGAGGAGAAAATAAGAATTTTTATATTTCATGTGATAAAATACAAAAGAGGTAGTGAGTGGGTGACATCATCGGTCTGCTCATTAGCATACCGACCATGATGTGCATATAATTGTTTTGCGAAATTAAGAGAAATTTTAATATGTCATATTCTTATCTTACATCCGATTTTGATTTTTTTTTAATCGATGTTATAAGCTTGTATGATATTTCTCCTTTTATTCAAGTCACCTTTTTATTGGGGTGGACTTGTCTTTAAGCAAAAATATCACCACCTGCACAAACAACAAAGTGCTATAAAACGCCAACTTTGAGAATAAAAAAAAAATGTATCAATAGAGATCCACTCTCCTTCGCATATTGACTAAGATGAACATCTTTCTGTTATGAATATCATAATGAAGTGGAATGGATTGGTTAGCGAGAGAACAATTAAGCAAAGGAATTATTTTGTTTTTTATCAAACTATTTTATACAACATTCTCTCTTTTCATTATCTTCCTCTTCTTTCTCATTTTATACCTTCTCGTTTTCTTGCCCCTCTCTTCTTTCGCTTTTTTTTCTCCCGTGTCATTTGGAATTGGAGTTCCATACCTCTTCCTTTTCTTTTTTTCTTTCACTTCCTTTCCTCTTCTTTCTTTCTATTTTCCTCTCCTTTTCTTTCCTTTCCTCCCTTTTTGTCTTCCTCTCCCTTTTATCCTTTCCATTTTCCTATTCATTCTTCTCCCCTTTAATTTCCCATTCCGTTTCCTCTTTTTCTTTCTTTCTTTCTTTCTTTCTTTCTTTCTTTCTTTCTTTCTTTCTTTCTTTCTTTCTTTCTTTCTTTCTTTCTTTCTTTCTTTCTTTCTTTCTTTCTTTCTTTCTTTCTTTCTTTCTTTCTTTCTTTCTTTCTTTCTTTCTTTCTTTCTTTCTTTCTTTCTTTCTTTCTTTCTTTCTTTCTTTCTTTCTTTGCTTCCTTCCTTCCTTCCTTCCTTCCTACCTTCCTTCCTTCCTTCCTTCCTTCCTACCTTCCTACCTTCCTTCCTTCCTTCCTTTCTTTCTTTCTTTGCTTCCTCTTTTTCATTTCCTTCACTAACTTTCGGTGGTCTTGTAGATTTCCCCGCTGAAATATTTTTGGGCCGGGGGTTGAGGGACCCGCCCCTGCCCAAATGTTTGGCACAGATGGTGTTTGAAAATATATGACAATATATTGGGCATGATGGTAGATGAAATATTATTATAGAATAACTTGATGTAAAATTTTAATGTTCAGTACGAAGAAAAAATGGAAATATAGATGATCAATAGAGGAATGAATACAATTTTTTTTTATTCACGATAAATCATGATTTTCCTCACCCGTAGCCATGGGGTGGCAATAATGATTAATATCGATAATTTCATTAAAGCAAGAAACAAAAATAAAGATGATCACATTCACATATGCATTAATATAAAGCACATGTATGTTCATTTTATAATGAATATGTCAATGGCGTAATACGCCCGCGCAGTGGGTTAATTTTATTATTAAAATTATTATTACTTTTCATTTTTTTTTTCCAATTCTATTTGTGTGGTTAACTTCTCCTTCGTTGCGCATGTTCGACGAAATTTAAAGTCGAAGTCTGAGTCTGACTGAAAGTCAAAGTTCGTAAGTGGGGTTAAATTTTATATTGTGCAAGAACATTTTGTTATATTTAACTTTTGCAGTCATATATATTAACGATGGTCTAATCTTCCAGCTTGAGTACACTACCGCTATTATTACCACTCTGTTTCTCATCGTTCTGGCCGGGCGTTTTGGGCTTCTGTCTGGCCACGGCTACGGCTGCCTCGGTAACCCAGGCCGCTCCGGCCCGCGAAGCGGGGCGGAGCCCGAGATCAGGGGCCTGTTGCATGAAAGGGTCTTTCGTAGAACCATTCTACGTAAGAACGAGATATCGCTCAACTGTTTCACAAAGCCGATTTGGGCGATACGAAGAATGGTCCTTGGAAAGACACCTCCAGACATGTCCTACGTAGGCATGATCTTCTTTGCACACCGCCCGCCACCGTCGGCATTGAGAGAAAATGCATTTACGCCAAAATTACGGCAAGCCACACTGACATATCACCTCTAAACATTTTTTTTGGTTGCACTCTGATGCATTTTATCTGGGATGGTGCCAAGTTATGTTTTATATGGGGGCTATAGTTGTCATCAATTTCAGGTCGTCTTTTTGCACGGCAGGACGACCAAAAACGGATGTCATTTTAACTTCTCCGGCCGGGGTATGGTAGGGGGTCCTAAAGCTGCGCGGGTCCTAAAGCTACGCAGCACTCATCGCGCATGCAGTTTTTATGGCAAATGCCCGGCGGCGCGGGGCAAATGCGCACTCTGTGTGTGGAACTGTGACTGCAGAGTGACGAACGATTCCTATTCAATTTTTTCTTCAGAGGCTGCACTGCAGTAAAATCTCTAAATGCAGAGAAACCAACAACTGTTTGGAATTTTGGAGTTATATTCGCTTAAATTTCATTTTATCCTATAATAATATGAATGTATTTTAGAAATTGAGGCACAAGAAATACTATTTTTTTGCATGATAAATCGAGTGCGTAGCTTTAGGACCCCTTCTACATCGGGTGGCGAAATCAAGAGGTGTTCGGAAAACTCGGCGGGATTTTCGTATTAGTGAGTTTTGCGATATTTTCTTCTTGGTTAATGATCTTTAGAATGTTTGCCACAAATTAGTGAAAGATATTTGTTGAAATACTAAAATTGGGGTAGTTTTTATTGTTTGAAAACAAAGTGCGTAGCTTTAGGTCCCCCCATCATACATGTATTATTCCCGGGGGTAATGTATAGGGCCAAATATTTTTAAAAATAATATGTTTTCTTCTATTCTCCCTCCGTCTTATCCCCACCCCTTTTCTATTAAAAAAATAAACTTGAAATACTTGAAATGGGCGGCACTATATCTCTTTAGCCGACCCCAGTCATGCTTTCTCATTAAAGATAAACAACAAATTTCTTTAAAAGAAATTATGTAAGGTAAAAAACGTGTTCAATAACATTCAGCAAAAAAAAACCAAGACAAACAAAACTAAGATGTTAAACATGCTAAATCATTTATTTATTTTATTTTATTTTCATTATAATTATTTTTTTTTGCTGAGATTTATTTTAATCAATGAAAATTAATTGTTGGATTTGAAACAGTGAAACAAAACAAAAAACCTGCAGCTAATATTGAATTTAAGATACAGATTAAGCCTATAGCTTACGAATCCATCACAATCATTACAAATGAAGATAAGTTCATTAAAGAAAAGATTATGGAAAGTCCATACGAAGAGGCGCATTTTAAATCTTTTATGTTATTTCTTAAACCTTCCATAAATTAAGTGATCATCTTTAAATATGACCAGCGTTTATGATCGTTGTCATATTTAGCATTATTTCTGTAAAAGTATTTGTCCATTGCGGATTGATTCACACCTTTTTCTATGTTTTAATTATTATTGCAAAGTACTACTTTATCCACTTGGACATGTTTGCAGCAATTTTCATATTTTCATTTTCTTCTGTTACTCATCATGCAACTGAGGTATGTTTATACTCTAAATACTCACATTTGTATTTCTTGCGTTATATCTGACAAATAAAATAAATAAATTAGATTTTTCACACGCAGCCTCTCATATTTTCCTTTTTAGTCTCATACAATCAGACACTGTTGATTTTGTTTACTCCATTCAAACCCTATATTTACCTCAACAAATAACATATTAACGCATAATTTGCAAAATTATCATTATATACAAGTATTCTATAAAAATACAGAATATTGAACTCATAAATGTCGAAATTACTTAGTTAAATCAATTTTTATGTCGGACAAGGCCCAAGGGTCTCTTTCGTTGAAATATCAATAAAAGGTGTCTCTAAAAAGACACCGTGTTCTAAATAAGGGAAATAATGAAAATTTCGATTTTATTTAGTTATGTTTGTGAATCTTTAAAGTTTTTTCTCTTTTAACCTCATAAAGTAAGCTCCATACATCAATTCTACTATCAGTAATAAATAAAACATTATTTGATCTCCTTTTATTGAAATATCGGATTTTATGTAAAGTCGTCATTCAGAAATAAAAGGTTCAGGTGACGATGAAGACTAAATATTTTCCCGATACTATCGATATCAAACGATGTCGCGGACTTGGAAGACAAAATTGCCTTCGTGAAACGGAAAGCGCTGATTTGTCGCCAATCTTCCTATCTCGGAAGAATGGTCCTAGGACGTTCCTACGTATCGCTCATCTCGTCATGCAACAGGCCCCTGGACTCGTCCGTGTAATTAGGCAGCGCGTACTCTCCAAAATGGGGTAGAATGGGGTCGTAATAGCACCCCAAATAAAAAATGAAAAAACAAATTATGCACTTACTTCGATTGTATGTATTTGACTTTGGCAACATTTGAGAGGTATTTTACAGTGTGAGTGTCATTATAAAAATAATTAATGATGATGACAAGCAAGCAAGTCCAGTTTTTTGAGAAGTTCGTTATTTCTGTCTTTTTTCTGGACCGGCACCTTCACTGTCATTGTCAAGGAGCTAAAGTAAAGGGCCTGGATTTGGTCAAGAATTGCAGGGCTAACTGTTGGAGAGAGTATTTTGTAAATTATCAAAAAAATACAACTAAACAAAGGTTCCCACTTTTCAATTATTCAGTTAACTATCTAGAAGGTCCCATCTATCAATCCATCATTTCAACTTACAAGTTCCTTTCCAAGAAAAAAACAAATTGCCATCCAGTATATCCAATGCAAAAGGTAGATTGAATATGGCCAGATTGTTGATGTTGTTGCAAGAGCATGCTTGTGCGAGACACAATGTGTTTTGTTTGTGATACAGTTTTATATATAAGATTATGCATGACATTGAGTTGATGAATTGATCAAACATCTACAGTTCAATATTTTTGTCGTTTGGGAAGTTTGGCTTTTTGTAGCTCAACCAGATTTACATCATGGTTTAGATTACATGTAAACCAGACTTCGGTTCAAAATATGGGCAGTTGAATTTACAGCTGTCAGCTGTGTCTGATGAATATTGTTTGATGGAGGAGATGGATGTATTGTCAGATTGTGGAATTAGACAAGACCTTTTTAGAATTTAGATAACGGGTTGTTTTATCATTTATATCAACAGGTAGCAGGGGAGCTTTGAGGTTATTAGAGATATGGCCGAGATCCTTATACCTCTTCGCACTGCTTCTGGATTCCTGAGCTCAGACAAGATCAATGAAAGAAAGGTAAGGTTTGATGGGTTTTTTTTTATATTTCATTTGTAAATAAATTGACCTCAAATACCTGCAAAAGACATTGCTCCTGGAAATATTGAGCATAAAGCCAAACTTAAATCTCACCCAAATTCTAATCCTTTCAGTGTTTTGAACCAAATCTCTGTAACCCTTCATCTTCAAAGAAATTCAATCAAGAGCAATTATTTCAGAACAAATGTCAGATCACCTCATGAAAGTTGACTTTATGAGATGTGAAGAACTGAAGATTATATTTTATTTTAAAAAAAATATTGAACTCTGTCTTTCCCTGCATCCTTAATCTCAGTGTTGATCTGCTTCCCATTTATTTTTTAAACCCATTTTTTTTTCAGTTGCACAGATATCTTAAGTTCTGTCTTTTTCTTTGCTCGATTATCATTTTGTTCCAGACATTTTTTTTTTCAATTAAATATTAAAGTTCAAATCAAAATTTTAATTGAAGTAGTGCATAATCAATTTTTCTGTGCATTTTGAAAAAAAATTCTAGGCAGTTTATCAAAAAATTTTGAAAATATTTTAGGAGTTCTGATATTTTTTTAGAGTTGAGGCGCTGAAAGCAATTCTGAGGTAAAATCTTCATTATGTCTCCAGTGTCTTGACACCAATCATATTTAATTACTGATGCTCTTATCATGATAGATGTGTTGGTTGGTGGCCTTTATGGTGGCCTGGGTCATCTTATCCATTGCAAGCAAGGTGTGATGAATTTGAAGTACTACTGCAAAAGCATTCCGAAAACTGGTAAATTTTCGTAATCACCGAAACAAGGATTTTCTTGTGTCATTCTCAGAAGTATGTTTATTTTTATCTTCCTATTTCAACAGAAACAAATAGATATTGTGAAGAAGGAGGTGAATAAGAAGAGTGTCCAACTTCAGCTTGATAAACACACTCGTGAAGGGAAAAGTAATTACACATGGCAAGAAGTCTTTAAGTCGGTCTGGGCCTACTTGGTCAAAGAAATTGAACTTCTGAAAGGCAAAGGGGCTAGCAGTAAGTCCATGATGCTTTTTAATAGGTGTACATTTTTGTAGATTTTATATTAATGTCACTTTTGCTTATTCCAAATGTTTTACAATCATTTGAAAAAATAAGAAAATTCATGAAAGATCAATCTTAGTCATGTCTTAATAATTTCAAGATGTTTTTAATGGCATTACCAGGCTCACATTTATATTGTTTTAAGCACTCTTTTTTGTTAACATGTCGACTACTGAATTATCTTATTCCCATACACTAATGTTTGCTCAGGGACACCTCAAGAGCATTTCTTGAAAGGACTTGTTGGAAGTTTTATTTGACAAACTCTTTTTAATTTGGCAGATACCACAGAATTGTTGCTTCTCAGCCAATCAAAATCACGGAAAGTTGTCAGATCTGACAATTTGTCAGACAAATATTTTGATGAAATGCCCCCTGGGGGCAAAGTATGTTAAATACATAATGTCAGTGAAATTCAGGGATTTGTTCAATATTTTCATTCACAGGATGTGTTTTGTGCAAGTTCTATCTGACGTCCGGAATACTATATGAGAACTATCCTAACAGTTATATAGACCATTATATATTGTGCACACATCCACCATGTTAGGCATTCAAGGTCATTCTAAATCACACCGGCCAAGCTAAGATACCAAATTTTGTGCTCATAGCTTTTTGGAGAAATTTCTTCTTGCAGGTGCCTCACCTGGGTTGAGTGTAAGGCAATATGGATGAGTTTATTGCTGAAGGAAATTGCTGTTGAATTTCAACCCCATGGCCCTCTGATTGCTAGGAGAGAGTCATGACCACTAGACCATGTTTCTCCCATAAGGCCATAACACTCAAAACATTCCTTTGTTAAGATAATTATGCTTCCCTTTGTTGGTGTAATTTTCTGAGAAAAATAGCTCATTGTAAATGGTGTTGTACAAGCAGTGATGTTTTTCACCCGTGGTATTATCTTTTTTTCCAGGTTCTCGTACAACCGCTACAAATCTGACGAGGAAGAGAGAAGTGAGATCAACATTGAGATGGATCGTTGGCGTAGCAAATGGACGTAAGTAACAAGTGAATCTATACTGGGATATTATGTTTAGAAACACTTAGCTGAAGTCTTTAGCTTGTAAAGTATTGATAGAGTTCTCTTACCTCCATTCTAAATTCAATTTGAATATAAAAAAACTTGTGCTAAAACACCCATTATCTGTTACATGTTGATCAACATTGAGCCATTTCATAAAAAAAGGTCTGTGAAATACATATGACTTTGTGCACAACTTTATTCGGTACTGGAGACGCTTTCTTATTCTAAATGTGGTTCCCTAAATTTTCAGTTTTTATGTAATGAGACTGCATTCATTACGCCCCATAGCAAATTTAGAAAAATAATAGAGTTTCCATTCAGATACTCATTGACAATCAGAATTTTAATCTGCAAATATCTGATTTCAATATTAGTTGATAATAAGAATGATGAATGCTAATTTATAAAGATCCCTTTCTTTAATCAGTGCCCAAGAAAGGGTTCCCAGTCATATGTAAAATGATGTGTAACATCTGTATGACACACTACCCTGGGCTATTCATTAATCTACAGTACCTGCCGCTCCCCACCCAGCTTATGCTATCGGGGGGCCCATTCAGCCTTGCAAATTCCAGCTGTTTGGAAAGTCATTCATAACTTCACCAACATATAAACCAAATAATATCTCCTGAGCATCTTGTCTCAAAGATATGTGTCTTTATGTCTCATTACGTTATTCTGAAACATTACTTTTTTATTATCATGAATTATGAATAAACAAAACATCACATTATCTCATTATTATTGTTCTAATCATTATCTCCTGATGTTATTCTTGGTGTGTCTAGGTGGGCCGCAGCTCTCTGTTGTGAAGCTGGTTAAAAAGCTGATTTCCTTGCTGAAGGATGATTTCACCGGTCCTGAGTTTGGTGCTGATTGTTGTTCCATTATAACTAGGGATGTATTGGGATGTCAGAAGTATTGGCATGAATTGGATCAACGCACCTGGATTGGTCAGTATTCACTCAAATTTTGAGATGCAGTATGTTCAATGGGCCTATGATTTCTCATTTCACATCCTGATCATCCTGCCATCTTCATCATTGTGATTATTGGGACCATTTTCATCATCACCATCATCATCATACTCAACATCATCATCATCACCACCATCATCACCATCATCATCATAATCATTACCACACCATCATCATCAACATCATCACCATCATCATCACCATCATTATCAACATCGTCACCATCATCACCATCATCATTATTAGTGTCATCATGAATATGCAATTTTGGGTTGCTCCAGAACCAGCTACTACTCTCTACTTCAAATAAAATTCACATGTTGTTTTTAGTGAAAATTTATGTAAACTTTAATCATTAAAAACTCATTATTCTTCCAGATCTAATTGAGACAGTCACTATGGCACTCCATAAGACTGACCAAAGTGTGAGTCTTGACCCACAGGCCAGAGCTGTTCAGTCACTGGTTGCCGGGGCAACCATTCAAGGAGCACTTCCAGCAAGCCATCTATTTAGCTTCTTTAGGAGCATGCTCAAAAGAATCAGGTAAATTTCCTGATCTAGGTTTATAATTTGTTGTCAACAGAGTTACAGAGTAAAAATCTATTACTTGTAGCTATTTTAGTGGCGCTGCTTGTTTTTGGTGGTTGCCGAAGAAATTATGTTTTCTAATCGTTGATATGTCTGGCTGTACGTCTGTTTTGTTTTTTTTTTCTCGAAACTAAAGAACCATTTGATGTATCGAATTCAAACTCAGTTCATGTGTGTATATTAGAGAGACAATGATCTGAATAGATTTTGGGATCATGGGGTCACAGGGCTCATTATTGTAATGTTTTTAGAAGTGAGATGTGTGATGTATTCTTAGTCTGGCAATGGCTGTGGCATAAATTTCAACTGAGTGCAATCGAGAATTCATCTAGTTTATTCCATTTTTCTTGAATCGATTTCGTTTATGTCATTGTTTTGTATCAAATTTATAATTTTCTATTCTATTCTATGGAATTTTGTATATTGAGACTGAAATGATTCATCAAAGATACACAAATACATTTCTCTGCTATTTCAAACGGCAAAGACGTATTGTTCTGCCAGAACAGCCATTAGCTGGGGTTTTATATCGGTACAATTTAGTTTATCAAATGGCATCCTTTTCTTCAGATTTTACTGTTTTATAATTTTGCAATTTATTCCTTGAAATATAGCGTGCATGACAGCTGCTCTGCTCAAGCCAGGGTAATACTGCATTATTGTAGAGCACTTAGAGACTTGTGATAAAGTAATTGTGCTATATAAGCCAGGACAATTACATTTGTTTTACTATCTAGAACTGAAAGGAGTACAACAGTGATCTCCTGTACACTGTCAGCTCTGAACACCTTCAGTCTCCATGTAGCTCCTGATAGAAGACATCATCTATGTAAGCTGGGAGAAGACTCCTTCACATACCTCATAGCAGCATGGAGAAAGAACTCGGCTCAGACTATAAGGGTGAGTTATAGAGTGTTTCACATATTCAGTTTTAGGTTGCTCCAGAGGGCATTATCTACATGTATGAAAAAGCTTGGATAGGACTCCTTGAAGTACATGTAGGTCATATTGGCAGCAAGGCATTGGGAGACATAGGGGGCATGTGTCCCAGGGTGGACTGCACTTTCAGTGGGGCACAAAAGGCAACATTTTGAAAATTGAAAACGTTGGAAGATTAATCTTATTTCAAATTAGTGAAGGAGGGAGGGTATCAGAAGTTAACTGGTTGACAGAGATAACATTTCAGCTGTTGCATTTACCCAGTTTATCAGGATATTTTGTGTAAAAAGTATCATAACTAGTTTCATATACTTGTCCAAGTTGCTCCCTATATGAGCCATCATCTTTGTAAACTAAAACCAACAATTCTTTCCCTACCTAAAGCAGATCAACACAAGTATATCAAACTGATCTGTTAAGCCATTGGTAATGATTGATTTTATTATGTATTTTCCATTGACCACCGCCCCGGATAATGTTGTTCATAGGGGGTGTTGCAAGAAAATATTTGCGATCAATTGCAAATATTCTGTTGCAGTTTTACAAGAGCATGAATTTTCTATAAACCAATGCCCCAGATAATGTTGTTCTTGATCTCTAATAGGTTAGATAATAATGATAATAAAGTGGCTTATAAAATATTCATGTACATTCTGTGGAGTGCTCAAGGTGCTATAATTTTTTTCCTTGCAGGATGAGTTGGTAACCTTCCTAAGTCTTCAGATGAGTGCCCATCATCCACATGGTGTCATGACGGAGGAAGAGGGAGCCTATGCTATAGACTTTGACCAATGGAAAGTGAGTTCTCTGACCTTCTTGCGTGTTTCTAACAAATATTTCCCTCACTTTTAACTTCACTTCACAACTACTCAAGTCGTGATAATTAAGTGCATTACATTTTTTTGGTATGAATTTTAAAAGGCCACATATATAGGGGAATTGTGTGGAAGATATACATGTATACTTTGTTTAATTGCCCTGGTACAGCTAAATGAGGATGTTCTATAAACCATTACTTTAATGGTTTTCCATATTTGTATACAATCGTTTGTAGTGAATGAAGGATTTCCATGCTGTTACACATTTGCTTGTCTCTGCATATGCTTAATATGGTTGTGTTCAATTCCCTGTGACTGAGAACCAATTAAACTCTGTCCTCACTGTTTCTTACAGGGTCAGTTGATCAGTCTATATGAAGAGCTGGTTAGAGAATGGAAACAAGAAGGTTCTAAACTCAAGCTCAAAGGGGCTGGGTAAGTCATGATCAGTTCCTACAACTTTTACCTGCTAGTTGTACTGTAGGTGGGATGAACTTTGGTTAAATGTTACCACAAGTTAATAGAGTTGCTAGTCGATGTATACAATTGAAATTAGAATTATATTTACATTGTATGTTTAAAGTTTCCTGTAAAGAAAGGTGGAGGATGATATTGAGAGGGATTTAAATATAATGCAATTTAAAAATGAGTTGGAACAAAATCCTATGATATTACCACCAAAGTGTTTGTATGTACAAATGAAAAATATGTGCCTTATGATTCTGGTAGACAACGTATAATTGCTTAGAAATCCACAAAAAAAGCATGACATTCCAGGTTGAGGGCCTTTTCTAACCAGTAACATACCTTGACCCGCATGTGCTTATCTGTGTTGGTGGTCTTCAGTGTCATCGTCCATCAGCTAAATGTGAGCCAGATATGGATCTAGAGGGTTCCCAGTCCATCAGAGAAATCAGGGGAAATTATTTTACTTTTTTCCAGTCAGGGAAAAATCAGGGAATCTGATAAAAATATACCTCAAATCAGGGGAAAATGCCTCAAACGAGGGGAAAATCAGGGAATTTTGATCAGCCCAAAAGTCTAAAGCACGGTAGTCGGTCAGACTCTGTTAAATTTTGTTGCATATCAAACCAACATCCATTGAATGACTGGTTATGGTGGTACTATTTAGTTTTACATTATTGTTGTTTATGCTGAAAATACATGTAATTCACTGCAACAACTTAGAAAACATACGGAACTTGGAATGGGTTTAAATAATTATCAGGGAAATTTTAAATCTCGTCAGGGAAAAATTAGGGAAATTTGTTTTCTTGAAAACCTGGGAACCCTATCATGATGATATGGTAACTTTTGACCTGAAGTGTGAAGACTCTCTCATGAAATCATTGTTTAGCTTTAATGTTGACAAACTAACAATTTTTAAATGTTATTCAGATTATAATACTAATACTAAGTCATGTTTCTTGTGTATGTATTAACAGAAAACGAGATATAAGCTTCAAGCAGGACCTGGTTGACTTTGCCGCTGATGTATGTCATCAGGTAAATATTGTCATACTCCATGAAGTAGCTTACTTAATATTATTTATTCATTGTCATATGTTTTGTATTTATTCATATTGTTGTATGTCTGGTTTAGATGCCCGCATATATGATATCTGATGTCTCAGGAAAATGAGTGCCAACCAGTCTCTGATTGGTTGATAAGGAACACATCAGTTTATTTTATTTTGAACTTAGCTTATAGGTAATATTATCATAGCATCAATTTGTCGGACTTATCTAGAAGCACAGGAGATATACCAGGAACGAATATACCAGCTGAAATTTACAAATGATTGTTTACCACCAAATTGGTTGATGTGTTGCACTTTTGTCAGTAGAATAATGTTTCCTGAAAACATCATTCATATTTTTAATATTCAATTTGTATTGACCTTGGGAATTATCAGAAAATTATTAATTACATGTTATAGGATTGTAAACTGTTAATTACTGAAATCTGTAATCGTCATAGGCTTAGTACAAGGGCCACCCGGTTCCACTAGTCAGTGACTAATTCATATTCACCTCCATCACCTGAACAGATATTCAAAGCAGGTGCAGTATCATATGAGGTGAACCTACAGAGTAGTCAGGTGACCTCTACCAGCAGACTCAGTCAGGTGACTGGTAGGTTAACCAGTCAGGTGACTACACCATCTAAGAGAAGACGACTTGAGTCTGGATGGGAACTCCTCCGGGAGTACATCTCCCAACCTCTTCAGCATGCTTCCATCATTCCATGGTAAACACTCATTCAGTAATCACTGTATGTTTCATACCAATAAATATGCTATGGTCCTTTATCTTCTTCGCAACACGTTTAATTGACATCATACTTGCCTGAACCGTAATTAGCACAACATTGATGATGGTGATGATGATGATGATGATGATACTGATGATGATGACGATGATTATGATGATACTGATGATGATGATGATGATACTGATGATGATGACGATGACGGTGATGATGATGATGATGACGATGATGATGATGGTAGTGCTGTTTATGGTGATGATCGTGGCAACAGCATCCTTCACTTGTATAGCACATATTTCATAATCATCTAACGTCTTAATGTCCTGTGGATATTAAACGATGAAACAATTAACAGTGTCATTTTGAATCCATTTTCAGGTTACAGTTACTTGCAGCAATAATCACAAAGTATCCCAAAGATCTTCCTGAAGAAGAGTATGCCCTCTATGTTTCCACCCTGCACAACCTCCAGGCTCATAGCAAGAGGTATGTGTAATAATGTTATTATTTCCTTACTCAAATTGAGAAGTTGGTTCACAGCTAAGGCAAGGATGAATCCAGGCTTTACAAAGAAAGGGGATGGGGAACTTGTTTTTCCTGTGAAGATTGCAGATTTTTTTTTTTTTTTTTTGTGCTAGGACCCAATTACAGAGTCATGTATTGAGATGTCTTCAGTGCATAGCAGCCAGTCAGGTGTCAAGGCAAGAGTTCCTACAACATACCAAAGATCAGCTCAGCAGAGAATGGGGTAAAGTTTGGAGTGCAACTATCAGGTATGTATTATGTTGTTAGTTCAACATGTATTTTTAGTCTCTGTTATAATTCATCTCAGGCAATTCTATAAAATTAAAACCTCTTTGACCCCATATTCTTCATTACAAAACTTCATGAACTGCTCAAGCCATTTGAGAGGATGACAAACTTTCATGTGAGCTAGAAAACTAGAAAAATAATTTCGGAAGGTCCCACATATAGGCGGTTGGACATACATACTTTGCGGAATTGCTCAACCATTTAAGTTTCAAGTTTCATTTATTTTCTCCTCAAGAGATCAAGATAAAAATACATAAAAAATAGACAATGTAAATACAATGAACATCAAATTTAAAGAAAGTGAGGAAGGTAATGACCAAAAAGGAAGAAACCTTGTGTGAGGCCAACCCATAACAAAAATTGTACTTAAAGTTAAAGAAATATTAAAAACATCATATAATCACAAATTCAATGAGAAAAAAACAAACAAAAAAACATAACAAACAAACACCTAACTAAACCTTAACCAAATGAGAATGGGGGGGGAACCAAAAATAAATCTAAGACTTAGACAATAAAAATGTTTTGTATTTCCTTTTAAAAACAGATACCGAAGGGCTTGATTGAATGTCAGAAGGGATTGAGTTCCAAATAACTGGTCCTTGATAAAATATACTGTTTTTGAAGATGGAAGTACTGCACTGTGGAATATGGATATTTTAGGCATTTCTTGTTGAATAAGTATGTACAGATGTGTTTAATAAAAAATAATTCTTAAGTGAATTAGGCAAGAGATCCTTTTTATAGAAAAACATGAAAAGTGCAATATTCATTCTATTCAAATCCATTATATTCAAAATTTTAAAAGATGTAAACAATGGTCCAGAATGGGAGAGATAAGAAGAGTGAGTTATAATTCTCATGGCCTTTTTCTGCAAAAGAAATATTCTGTTAATATGTGTTTGGAAGGCATTACCCCAGGCTATATTGCAATAATTCAAATATGGTTAAATCAAGGTATTATACAATAAAAGAAGAATATTCTTCGGCAATGTGTGGAGTTTATACATAACACCAACGATTTTGGCAACTTTATTGCAGATGACACCAGCGTGTTCATTCCAAGTTAACTTACATGTATTATCAACATTAACACCTAGAAAGGTAGTAAATGTTACTTCATTAACTGGCTTATCATTTAAACAAACCTCAAATTTGAATTGTGATCTATTTTTATTTGTAAAAACCAAAAAATTTGATTTCTTAACATTTAAGGTTAATTTATTAACAGTAAGCCAGTTATGTAAAAACCAACTCCTCCACCTCTTTTATTCTTACGTTCTAAACCAACAAATTTATAGTCATCGATATTAAATATTGCACTTGGTGTGGATTCGGAAATCCAAGTCTCTGTTAGGCCTATGATTGTAGGTTTGATATCTAAACAGCTTAAGAATGAAATCAAATTCTCATGGTTCTTAGAAAGACTTCGACAGTTTATATGTATACATGAAAAATGTTTATCATTTATACAATTATTATTTGACACACAATCCCTCAATTTGGTATTGAATTTAGAAATAGAAAAAACATTATTAGATAAGTTAAAAGTAGCATCTTCGGTATCAACATCAGGTGATAAAAATCTATTTAATCTTGTAATATCATTCAGATATTGGCTCTCAAGATTATACATACAAAAATTACACTTATATATTATTCAAAAGAAAAGAATACAAAAAAGTGATATTAGATTTTTTTAATGCTTAAGACTAGTTTGACAGAATAAAAAAAAAGCTTAATAAAGTCTTGCCAGGTGCAATTAAATAACACCACCAGTCACACATCCCCGATACTGCCTACCTGCCTCAAACCGGAGAACAATAGATACATGTAATTCACTGATTCCTGGCTGAGCCAGGCAAACAGGCATCAAAGATGTGTGACTGGTACTGTACAAGTACATGTACAAATGGAGAGCAGAGCAGAGAGCAATATAAACTCCGCACATGCACACAATGTACATTGAGTTATACAGACTCAGTACATAAGATATCATAGGTATAGAAGTTAAAAGATGTCCAAACAGGAGGAACAAAGCAAAGTCGAATCACAGTCACAGTCTCGCTAAATCTTCATCGCATGTGATGAGCTTCTTCACGATGTTGCCAGATGATGTAGGAACACCGGCAAAAATTCTTCTATCTAATGTCCAATAGCGCGAGACCTTCTTGTGTTTTCGAACCTTGTGGTATAGTGACTCGTTTGATCTAGTTACATGTAAGTCTTCATTAACGAAAATTCCTGTTCCTTTCAGATTCTTCCGAGCTGCGATGAGTTTTGAGCGAATGCGATATGTAGCGAGCTTCACAATAATTGGACTGGGGAGATTCCGTGTGTTACGCGCAGCTCCTCTGTCATTAGGGTCACTCTTAGCAGCAGTTGGGGAAGAAACTCTATGGCAACGATCAATTTCGTCCATCTTTAAGTTAACTCCTAGCTTCTTCTGAGCAAGTTCGATGATAAGGGCGTCTGTGTCTTCATTAGGTGTTTCCTGGATTCCATGAACACGAATACTATTTCTCCTTGTGTACTGTTCAAGAGCGTTTAGCTTACGATCGGTCAAAGAAACGTTGTTAGTAGCAGAAGCAATGGTTTTCTTCAAATTTTCAATCTCATTAGATTTGGATTCAACCTTAGCCTCTAGATCCATAATCTTTCCTTCTTGTTCTTCAACTGTTTTCACCAATGCATCTAGCACTATTTGTTCTTTGATGGCTTCTTTCACTGTTGTTTTTAGGTAACTTTTGAATTCCTCATTTTTCAGAAGTTCTACAATAACATATTGTGCAAGCTCGTTAGGGCTCTGTTAGTTATTAGACTAGATTGCCAAACTTGTTCCCATATGTTGATTTTAAGACCCGTATTAGACCCTATCCTATTAATTGCATGTTTAAAAAGAAATTTGACTTCTAAGTTTGTGTTTGATCTCAAAGTATAGTATAATAGTTATGTAGATACGAACAGAGAACTTTGAAGTGCACACTTCATTTTTTTTTTTCATTCAATAGAACTATTTGCCTACACTCTGCTGAGGATGAAGGATTTGACCTTTTGACCTGTCTGGTGCATTATGGGATTGTAAAGCCTGATAAGGAAGTATGGAAGCTCTTTCTACCTGATGTCATACAGCCTTCAAGGTGAGATCACTAAAATCAACACTTGCCTCATTTTATTAGAGAAATTATTTAGAGTGTTTTCCTGCAGACCTCATCCAATTGAATGATAATTGATAATCAGGGTTGGTGAAATAAAAGCATTTTCTTCAAAATATTTGAAAGAAAACCCCACCATTTGGAAATGTGTGTTATTACAACCCTGATTTTAAGTTTGTAATTCATCATTTATTTGATAAACTTAATTCTTAGGTATGAAAATTTTGGCTGACACAGTTTGGCCAAATGGCTGACAGACACTCATAATGCAATGTATATTGGAGTACCAGTAGTATTTTCAAAGAATATTTGTTCTGACCTGTCCATCTCATTTTCCTTGTAGGTGTTCCGTTACTTTTTTGTTGACCTTGATGATGTGTCATCCTATTCCTGAGAACCATGTTTGCCAGGTAGGTTTGTTAGCCTCTTTGACAGGTGTTCAGAAGGGTCAGTATCCACTCAGACACCAGCTACTCAATTGGATCTTGCCTGCTGAAGAAGTAGAAGATGCTGGAGAAAGACTAGCCATCACACCGCAAATATTGAAAAGGTAGTGTGTTTAGTTACTGTATGTCATCAAAAATTGATGAAGTTTTTATATGTAGGTGACTAGAATCAGCTTCATCAAACAATTCTTGTACAAGGTCATTCGTAACTTGATTATTCTAACTTTATGAATCAAGCAACAGACCAACTTCATGAATTGTGTAGTGATGTTGCTCCAAGTGTTGACTGTGATGAAGATGGAGGAAGAAGATGAAATGGTAGGGGAGTAGGAGGGGTGATTTGGAAGGGTGAGAGGGATGGCAGACAATGCATGGGGATATATTCATATTACTTTAATTACTGTCAAACCGCCCCAGGCACGTCAGACCAAAAGACATTAAAAGATGGGAGTTGCTGCTACCCTGTTGGCGTTTAACAATTTGATAGAGCAATGTTGATTTGGCGCTGCACAGTGGCTGCAAAGCCCATGATCAATTGCACAAAATGAATTTTCAGAGTATTTCTATTTCAGATTTCTTTTTCAAACAATAAAATCTGGATTTTCATTTTTTTTTATCTGCTTTCATTACCAGTGTTCCTAGGGACATACTGGCCAGTCTCCTGACAGTCTTGTTCGCAAAGAACTGCAGAGGGCAGTGTAACACTTTGCTTCCTGCTCCGTCAAACTCTGCAAGCCGAACCTCTCGATTGGCCTTCATAGAGGAACTGTACCTCAGAGCTTCCTTTCACATTCCACTTACAAAGGACTCTCAAGCAAATGCTGTCAAGCACGAAACATTAAGAGCGCCCCCAACGGAGGGAGTGGTGATCATGATGGTTGTCCAGAGTGTTCTGGAGAGGTTGGGACATGTGGTGAAACTTGTGACTGACTCGCAATGCAAGGAGGTGAGTAGGAAGAAAGTAAAGTGCGGTTTGATTTCATTTGTTATAGATTGAGTTAAGGAGATGAAATTTTTGTTTTCACTGTTGTATAGATAGATGTAAATGAAGGAAGAAAAGAAAGTTCATTTGAGATTCATATTCACTACTATTTTTTCTACAAGTTTAATGGTACATGTACATGCTCCAATGATGCATTTGTATTGAGGGAGAGTGGAAATACTCTCATTTATTTCTTTCAATAATATATACATGTAAAAACATACAAATATCATACATTATTTTGAACATAAATATACAAATATAATCATGAAACATTAAGATAAGATTTGAAAAAAAATAATGAAAGAAAAAGGTATCCCAAAAAGCCTCAAAGGCTTGCAAAAAGGGAAACCAAGAATTAAACATAAGAATAGTTATAAAAAAATGATTTACAAATAGAACAGAGTACCGGAATGTGTCGCCACAACAGTAATATTAGAGTTTGATTGCAATGATCGGCGGGCACGTCGTCAGTACTTTCTTTCAAACCAAAACACCGACGACATGCCAGCCGGTCAAGTGAATCATTACGAAAAAAAACAAAAAGAATACTGCTGCGACGCCACATTCCGGCCCTCTAAAATGCCGAGTGGAAAACTGTTTAATGGTTATTTAGGTTGGAGAGGAAGAATTTTTTTAATCGTTTTTTAAAAAGTGAATTGAATTGTGTGTGTTGAATTTCAGGAGGCAAGGAATTCCAAATAATGGGACCAAGATGACGTACTGACTTTGAGAGATTATTGGTTTCTGTTTTCCAGAGGTGAAATTGTGAGACAATGGCCTGATAACTTGGAGATTGCCGGTTTGCAATAGAAAAATATATTGACATTTTGTATTATTTGAACATTTATTTCCCTGAAAGTATGGTTAAGGTCATCAGTGGGAGACCTCACAAACAGGGGGGGGGGTATAAAATATGACAGATAAGTGTCAAACATTACCCACATGGACCTAAATGACAAGACAGTATGGAAGAGAGCCATCAAGGAAATGAACTGTCCAACTAAACAAAGTGAGAAAACAGTCCAAACGCTGATGCTGCTGATGATGCTGATGATGATCAGTCCTTCTAATGTTTAATTGAAAGAATGCACCTAAATTCCTTTGCAAATTAGTTGCTACTTTGTTATCAACCCTATTGTTGTGATTTATATATTTTTTTTAAATTTGTTGTTTAGGTGGATCACTGTGAGATGTTAGGACAACTAGCTTGCACATTGTCCAGAGTCTTGGAAAGAACTATCACATACTGTGAGAAGACAGCTAGAGAGGCAATGGAAGGACCCATCAAGAAACATATCAAGGTACAGTTCAACCTTCAAAAGACATTCATCTGTAAATGCTACTTGTTCAGAGCTAAACAATTGTGGAAAATGAGAAATTAGTATTATAAAAATATGACAGGAATATGAAAGTACAAATTCAGGGCTGAAAAGAGGAAAATAAGAAGAGCTACTTTCATATGAATACACATGATATTGTATGTTAACACGTATACAAGCACTGAAACGATGTGGAATCTAGACAGTACAGACACAGAAGGAGACCATACTGTAGCTTGTAGAGCAGAATAGGTGTGCATTTGCGCCGCATGAGAACTGTCAATGAATTATGATTAAAAAAAAAATAGAAATAGGGTCAATTGAGATAATGCAAATGTGGATGAAAAATACCAAATTTGGAGGATAGAATAGTCTTTTCTGATTGTTGGCAGATCTACATATTACACTATGTATAATGATATTTTCCTCATTTGAAATGGCTTTTAGAGGATGTCCCAATTTTATAAAGTGCTTTCTGAGTTCTTTATTTAATTTTTTTGTTAAATAAATGAGATATTTGTCTTAAACTAATGATATAATCTAGATTCTTCTGAGGAGATTCACAGCTGGTTTCAAGGAGCTTGCCATCCAGTCAGATCTCACACCAGACAGTTCTATCAGCAGAGCACACTCCCTCATGTCTCTCTGCTCGGTGCTGTTACCCCTCTATACCAGCCAGTCTGGACAGCAGGGGGAGGCAGGTCAATTCATGGCAAACCTTGTCAGATCAAGCACACCTCCTGAGTTACTTGACACCCTTTTAGACATCCTTTACAAAAGAGTAAGATGTCTTTCCTTTCATGTCTTTTATGAATTGTACTGTTCTGTTAGACTATCAGAAACAAAAACAAGTTTCACTTACGTCAATGTCAGATAGAGTGTATAGATACTTATGTGTTTTTTTTAAATCCCAGTAGCAAGTAAATCATTTGAACCCAAACTTTTTAGTATAGTTATGTAAACAATGTATGGTCAAATAAATAATTCTCATATTGCTCAATGGTTATTCTAAGACTTGCTTGTTGCGAATGATGGTCAGCATATATCAAAGTGTGCCATTATTTTAGAAATTACTATTTGAAGTATATTACATGTATATGAAATAAAGAAATTAAACATATCTCCTCCTTGGTGAATGATTTAGGAGTACTTCTTCGAGTTCTTCTTCATGGGACTCTTTCTCTGTCCAGCTGTTGGTCTGCAGTTACAATGTTCATTCCTTGTTGTCTCATTGTTTCATTTAAAGGGGTCAAGTCAGAAGCATGAGTCAAAGGTCAATGGCCATGACCCTTTTGGTGATTTCATGGAGCTAGGTTCCGATGATGAGTTTCCCAGCACACAGACCCAGAGTGAACTAGATGATGACTTTGGTGAAGTGACTACTATCTCATCTCATGTTAGCAGTAGTAGCAGGGCTGAGAAGAAGAGACACAAGTCAAGAGAAGATTCTATGATAGGTGAGTCTATGGCTGTGGTTCGCCAACTTTTCAGTTAGAAACAAGTTACAAATCCCATTAACATTACATATTTCCAAAGGCATTTAGTAACATGTTCTTCAAAGGGCGTTGTTTACCATCTCATTCCCCAGCAAAAAAAACGACCATGTCTCTTTTGCGTTTTATCTCTTGTCCATAAATATTTTTCTGGCCCAAACACCTTTTGAGTTGCACGAATTTGGGCAATTCAAAAGGCTATTCAAAGATCATATGGATTTATCATCTTCAGAAGTTACTTTCAATTATTTTAGGTCAAGATGGATGCTAAGTAAAGTACTATGACTGTTTGTGTTTTAGAGATGAGGGTGATTGCTCACATGAGAAGGATAATGCATGTACCATTATTTAAAAACAAAGAGTACACTATATATTTTGTTCAGGCATTAATATAATTATCGACCCTCTTTGAAATGCTCCCAACTTTCTTGGCTATCATCTCAGCCATGTTTATTTACTCAGAACTAGAAATTATAACAATATCTTTCACTCTCAAATCTAGCCACCATACTTCCCTTTGTCCCTTCAGCTCTCCTTCTATCACACTGTCAAGAGAATGCTTCTCCAGCCATAGGATAGCATTACCTCACACATTTGTTTACTTGCTGATTGCCTCCTAAGGTGTCTTGAAGAAGTTAAAGTCAAATCTGGGGAGCATTTCAACATTTTGGCCTGAACTGACAAAGGTGCTTTTTAAAACCATCGGTTGAACCCATGGTTTATGCAGATTTCCTGTATAAATTACGCTTATTTACTGCGGCGCGTATATAAAAAAAATGTCCAATGCTGCTGCGCGCTTTTGTCAGAGTGCGCCAAATTGATGCCTGTTGCCATGGTTAAGTACGCTCTTTTATTCATGAGTCAACTGTTTGAAGAGTGGACTCATTAATTCAAACAGTGGACTCATGAATAAAATAGCGTGGATGACCACGGCAACAGGCGTCAATTTGGCGCACTGTGACAAAAGCGCGCATCAGCATTGGACATTTTTTTATATACACGGTAAATAAGCGTAATTTATACAGGAAATCTGCATAAACCACCTTTGTGAATTCAGGCTTTTGTGTCTGACAAGTTGTTGGATCAGACAACTTTCCTTGATTTTTATCGGCTAAGAAGCATTGTTCCTATTGCAACTGTCGGATAAAACATGACTTGTCGGATAAAACATCTGACAAGTCCTTTCATGAAACGCTACCCAGGGTTCAGTCTTATAGTGAGGGGTTTCCGTCTTAAAGAGGGGTTTTCTTTCTTAAATGAGGGGTTGGTTTCCTTCATACTTATCAATTATCACTCGTACATTCAGGAACACATAGCATGCTGTCCCTTGACTCTCTCCCACATGATGAACAACTAGCCATCTCATGTGCTAAGATCCTATCATCATGGTGCTGGTCATGTGACACCGGTGATCAGGTGACTGGTGAGCTCAGAGTTAATAGGAATACAGTCACACAGAGATTGCTCAAGTTGTTTGATGATGAAGAGGTAAGGAGATTTAATATCAGTTTAGTTCACCAAGAAGTTAAGTGGAATGTCTAGATGTTCTTGCTGAATCTGAGTATGAGAATGCATTTTTCTCATGGGTATGTGATTTTATTGAAACAATAAAGTCTAAAATGATGAAAAAATTAGATTTAAACCATTTGTCCCTATGCATGTGATAACTTGGGTTGTGGTCTATGGAAAACATGTCCACTGTTATACTTCTTCTTTTTGGGGGTCACTACAAAAGTCCTGTAAAGATAAGGGCACAAGATCTGGCTGAAATCAAATCAAGTGTTAATAGGTCAATTCAATGTCTGCAGTTTTCCGTTGTATGGAAAGCAGGTAGGTTTCACAGAATCAGGGGTGAACAAAAATTAAAAGAATTTCCCGCAGAACTTAATTTTCTGACCCCAAAATGTGCACTATGAAAGTGAGAATGAAAGGGAAAAGCACGGGAGGGAGGGATGATCCATGAGTTCAATAGACAGAACATTTCCTAAGTTTTAACAGAAATGGAAACAGTTATTAGGTGGGCAGAAGATCAAGTTCAATAAAGAATCTATTGTTTATTCATGACATATTTTATTCTTTATTCTTGCAGAATGTGGATATGACAAGTCCTTATTACGTACAGTTGGTGAGTTTGTAAACCTGTTGCTTACTGGGACCGCATGATCCCTCTACAAAGCCTATTCTTTAGTCATCATGTTACTGTTCGTTATTTAGAGAACCCAATTGAATTTCATTCAAAGAAATGACAATCATTTTCAAGAGGATCTAAAATCATTTACATGTATCTATCAGATAAGAAATTGTAATTTTACAACTCTTTTTGTGAATATTTACTGATTCATTTCCCCCCAGTAACAATTCAGTTTAAAAAGACCAACTTTATCATGATGTTACCCTATTGCACCTTTTTTTTTCAAGATATCTGATTAGCGTCTATGGAAAATGTAAAATACTGAAAACAAAAATTGTATACAATGGGTTAAATACATTGTATGAGTATTTTAAAATTCATATTAGAAATAGTACCTAGATATCTCTCTATTTCCCATCCTTGAATATGTGAATGATTGGTAATATTTCAACTGAGGTCTTATTAACTTGCGTCTTGGCAAGTCCATAAAATATTAAGCCTTGTTTATGTCCAACTTCAACATTTCTTCATTTTAGTTTACTGTACGGATTACTCAAGCAGTAACAATTTTAGAGCATTACCCCTTTTTATATGAAGTACAATGCAGAGACAAATCATTACAGGAAGATCCCACATGTCGGGGCCAGATGTACATGTTTTAAGGATATACCCATCATGATATTTTCTTCTTTTTTTTTTGCTTCATAACTACAATTAGTTCTTTGCTGTAGCTTCCAGTCTCAGAGAAAAGAGTAATCAGATTCCAGACGATGAGCTCAGTTCAATTCTGCTGGTTTGGAGGTTAGTATAGTCATTCCTTCATCTGCCTCCGTCCACTGTAGGTGGTTGCCTGATGACTGAGTATGTTTTCGGTTGTCTTTCTGTCCGTCCGTCCCGTTTCCATCAAACAAGGTGAAATCATTTAAACCTTCTCTACCCTCTCATCCATCACTTTCTCATTGGGGTGTAGCAGTTCTGACTCTTGCCTTGTAATCAGAGGGTCATTTGTTCAAATTCAAACACCGCCTAATGTCCTCTAGCAAGTTGTCAATCCACTCTCTGCCACTATCCTTCCAGGTGTTAAATGGGTACCCATTAGCATGCCTAGCAATTGAGTCTTGGAACTCTTGTTGGAATGCTCCCCATGGAGTGGAGATAGTGCATACATTGTATGCGTCACTCCAGGATCGATGGCCGGGGTAGCATATCTGTAAAGCGCTTAGAGACATAATTTTGATTTTTAAGCGCTATATAAAAGTGGGATATTATTCAATTCCCACTCGATTCTCTCTAGTTATTATTTCTCATCAACTTCTCTTCATTCCACCATCCCATCAGTCTTTTTCAGGACTAATCACAAGGAGAACTGTGAACCTAAACGTTTCTTTACCACCATGCAAACCTTTAAAGGTCAAGTCCACCCCAGAAAAATGTTGATTTGAATAAATAGAGAAAAATTAAACTAGCATAACCCTGAAAATTTCATCGAAATCGGATGTAAAATAAGAAAGTTATGACATTTTAAAATCTCGCCTATTTTTCTCAAAACAGTGATATGCACATTATTCAGTGACATGTAAATGAGACAGTCGATGATGTCCATCACTCACTATTTCTTTTGTTTTTTATTGTTTGAATTATACAATATTTTATTTTTTTTAGATTTGACAATAAGGATCAACTTGACTGAACCATATAGTATTAAACAATGCTACATGTAGTTCCACAAGTTCAGGGAGGAATTAATCATTGTTTTACTTGACAATGAGGAGAAAATAAGAATATTTTATATAATAAAATACAGAAGAAATAGTGAGTGGATGACGTCATCGGTCTCCTCATTTGTATACTGACCAGGATGTGCATATAACTGTTTTCTGACATTAAACAAAACTTTAAAATGTCATAACTTTCTTATTTTAAATCCGAATTTGATGAAATTTTCAGTGTTGTGCTTCTTGGATTTTTATCTTTTTATTCAAATCAACTTTTTGTTGGGGTGAACTTGTCCTTTAAAAACAGTTATTTTTCATATTTGTTTTATAGAGAGCTGGTATCGGTTAATCGTAAGGTTCAGGAGGTATGCATAGAAGCATTGACTTTCCTGAGGACTATAACTCCTCACCTAGCAACACAAAGTGATGATGGGATGGTATCATCAGATGTCAAAGAATCCAGAGATGTTGCTCTTCTACTCCTCGCTGCTTTCTGGTAGGTAACGTTCAGAAATCATTATTCATACTCTCTTGATAACAATAAAATCATTTGTTTCAAGCTTATTCAAAAGGTGGGAGAAATTCCAAATAAACACCAAAAATTTGTTCAATTCTTAATGTATTTATATCTTGTCAATTCATTTTGATTGTTTAATCTTTATTGATAACATTACAATGATTCATTACAAGTTTATTTTCTGAAGAGAATTACAATTATAGATAAGATGTTTATTCTTGATTAATGTGTAGCTTGTATCTTTGATATATGTATTTAATATGCTCATTCATTTCATATCTATTTATCCGTGTTTTTTACTTTGTTCCACTAATGGAAGGTCTTACTCTTGTTCAAATTTTACTAAACACTTAGTATTGTACCGTTACTATGCAGGCAGCTGCAGTCAACCTACTCTACTCCAGTCAGACACCAGATGGCGCTATGCATGGAATCTCTCATTAAAATTGACCCAGACAGCCAATGGACAATGATCAAATCCAAAGGTCGTGAGAGAGGTCATGGTGATACCAACGATAGGTCAGGGGTCGTGACCTTGTTTCCCAGTCTCCTTCAGGATAATGCCCATGAAATCAGGATGCATATGGCTACAGCGGTTGGCTGGTAAGAGTATCCTCTATGTTTGTTTTTCCCTTATTTTCTGGTGATATTACATTTAAGTTTTGTTATGGCTTTGGAGGGTGCATTATGCATTTGGAAACTTATGCAATCTTTTATTTTTTGTATGTAGAGATAAGGTAGCTCTGATGACTGGTAATCTTTGTGACCACAAAGAGTTATTTGTGAATTCCTTTTTGGTTCCCAGTGATAAGGTGACAGCTTCCTTCTAAGGAACAACTAATAAAATATGAAGTGGCTACACTGGGAGTAGGATGATTACGATTGTGATTATTGTTGTTTTTACTGTCATTGTTATCATCATCATTTTATTCTTGTACATGTATATAAAACCTGCTGCAACCCATGGTTCCTGTCTGAAGCTTATTCAAGTCATCTGGTGCCCAGCCTTACAAGACAGAGACACAGAACCAAGCTTTTGATCTGGTATATCAGACTGTTGAGGAGGCTATGCAAGTATCAGTAAGTCAACCATTCATTATCCAATGTACTTTTTATGATCTAACATTGACATTGCATTTATTTGGTTTTGACTTTCTTTGGCAAATGATGTTCATTTTACCACAGAAAATCAAAACCAGATCATCATTACTTATTGTCATGCATTTTGTTTAAAGATAAATGCCAGTTGTCAATGATTTGGAAAAATGAGTTCATACAGAATCCAGAAAATGGATACATTGTCTGTGTGTAAGAATAATAAAAACGTGTGGCAAAGGATTCTGGAAGAAATTGTGTATGTGCTTAGGAATTGGAAAAATAATCATGACATTCCAGCCAGATATTGTTCTTTTTCCAAGCAAAATAAAACATTGTCCCACATGTTCTTATCTGTGTTGGTGATCTCCAGTATGATAGTTTTTCAACTTAGATTAGAAATTCATTTTATTTAACTGTACCATATCTAGATCTATGTGATAAAGTGACAGTTAACCTTGGTTTTACAGAGTTTCTCATGAAATTAGTGTTTACTTCCATTCCATTTATCTTTAATATTACCCATAATTGGCCCTTGGTATTTGTTTATTCAAATGTGTTCCATATTGCTTGTATAAAAGTAAACAAACCTACCTAAATTTGTATTTTATTTTGTAATTTACATCTCAAATCAAATTTCACATAAGTCATATTTTGCCCAAGTTGGTCAGCTTTCTCTGGTTCCAAAAGATGTGGCTTAGGCTTATTCACTTGTATTTTAACTTAGATTAGAAATTCATTTTATTTAACTGTACCATATCTAGATCTATGTGATAAAGTGACAGTTAACCTTGGTTTTACAGAGTTTCTCATGAAATTAGTGTTTACTTCCATTCCATTTATCTTTAATATTACCCATAATTGGCCCTTGGTATTTGTTTATTCAAATGTGTTCCATATTGCTTGTATAAAAGTAAACAAACCTACCTAAATTTGTATTTTATTTTGTAATTTACATCTCAAATCAAATTTCACATAAGTCATATTTTGCCCAAGTTGGTCAGCTTTCTCTGGTTCCAAAAGATGTGGCTTAGGCTTATTCACTTGTATTTTAATTTCTCAGGACGACTTTGGAGAGGCGGAGTCAAAAGAGGAAAGCAGGAATCGGACAGCCAGTCTTCTGCTCACCCTAGCAAATGTCGCCCTCAGCAGTTACGTCTGTGAAAAGAAGACAATTTTTGCCTTACTGCTCACAGCAAAGATCAACAAGATTCCATCATCGGTTATGAAAAAGGTTTGATTATAATATTTCATTTGTGATTGATGGCATTTGAATCAATTTTTTTCAGAGACTAGGATCCATTATTATTTATTGAATACACATCTGTGAAGGGAAACATTTAAATAGATCATCATTTGAAGTGTGTAGGATATGGAATATGAGTACCAAAGTGCAGTAGTATATATCCGTATAGTATATAGCTATACAAATTCATCATATTGATTAAATTTTATGGTATGATAAATTGTCTGGGAAAATTATAATTTTCAATCTCTTGTCAGACTTCTCTCAAGTGAAGTTGGGTTGTCATTGGAAATGTCCTGTAATGTAAGGCTTATTGATGGATCAGATAAATGATTTTATGATTGACTTTGCATCTACGATCAACTGTTGAGTTTTGTAATTACTATATCATGAGAAATCCTTATATGTTATATGCTCTCTATGTTCTGAAATTAATTGGTACAGTTGGATTAGATAATTCGAAACCCTTGCCTCAATAATATCCATAAATCTAATGACAAAATAATATAATATTTTGCATAGTATATCCTGTGTTGTTACAGGTGATGAGCTGTATAGCTGAGATATGTCTCACTGTAGTAGAAGAAAAGATCTAGCTGTATTTTGCACCTTGGTTTACTCATATCCACTAATATAACGACAAAAGAATATGATATTGTGAATGATGTTTCTTGTTTTTTACAGGTATTGAGCTGTATCGCTCAGGGTATGTCTCACTGTAGCAGTGGAGAAGATGTAGCTTCACTACACCTTGGTTTACTCCTATCCACTAATCTAATGGCAAAAGAATATGATATTGTGAATAATGTTTCGTTTTTTACAGGTATTGAGCTGTATCGCTGAGGGTACGTCTCACTGTAGCAGTGGAGAAGATCTAGCTGCATTACACCTTGGTTTCTTGGTTCATCAATGGCTTCAGGAGAGTTATGAGATAAGGGAATTCCCCTATGGTGTTCTGGGTTGCTCTTCTTCACAAGAGTTCCTTAGGTAATGGCATGATAATTTGTGTGTATTTTAAGAATATATGTTTTACAGCTATATCAATCAGATATAATTCGACGGATAATCAGAAGCTCATATCGCCTCTGCAGAGAACTCAATTTGCTATGTGTCGTTATTGCATAGGGCAACTGTGTGAGCACTAGCTCTGACTTGTTTTTACATATATTACTAGTATCAGCGATGTTCATTGTACTTCAGGTGAACCCAGGATGATGCATGTTGCATCAACATAACAATTGGTGAATGTAGTTTCATGTCCATGGGCTATTCCATAAAATATCAACATCTGGGGCCTGTTGCAGAAAGAGTTGCGTTTAAACGCAAGTCAAAATATCAAGCGCAAGTCCCGAATGCAGGTGCTTCATTGGCTGAAAATCAAGTTGCGCAAGATTTTTTTGAGTTGCGTTTGATTACAACTCTTTCTGCAACGGGCCCCAGACCCCCTAAATGTGTAATACTCTCAAATCATCATGGCTTAGGTAGGTCATGATGTAAAGTAAGAATGGATAGATATGTTTTTTTGAATTGCTAAATTAATTTAACTTGTTATTGACCCATCTCTTGCAGCAAGCACCATACAACCATCATACCTCACCTAGTCACACTGAAGAAGATAGACATGGTGAAATCAATCGCAGGAGAGCTGAAGCAAGACTGGAAGGAACTCTTGAAATCTTCCTTCCCTCGGACCATAGCTAGTCTTCTACCTCTCCTTGCTCAGTCTAGAGAGCATAGTGAGAAGGCTGAGGAAGAGAAGGAGAGGGCAGCATGGGCGGTACAATGTCTGGAGGAACTGCAGAATACTATTGGACAAGAGGTACGCTACACACTCACCATCTCAAAGTCTCATCTTGAGTGCATATGGAATTGTGATGATGGGACAAAGCGAAAAAAAGTTATGGTTGATTATCAGAATGTCAAGAAGAGAATGTTTCTTTTGTGTATAACTGAATCTTTCATTCTTTATTTAGAACATTTAGAACAGTGAATGATGACTATTATTTCCAGTAAAGCAGTGACATGCAAGTAACCTTCAGTCTACATGTATTACATGTTTTTGGTCATATTGATCTGATCTATTATTGTCATTTTGTCTTCAACAAGACTTGAATTTCATGTACAGTACATGCCTGGTATATGGGAGTTATGTTCTTCATTTTAAGGAATTTATTGACATTTCCCCCCCCCCCCGGGTCTTTTTATTATATCAGACCCTGAATGCCTGGATCCAGTCCCATTTGGACCTGATTGTCGTTGAGCTACTCACCATGTTGTATGAGCCTTGGACAGAAACTAGCCATAGTTCAAAGTTCATGACCCCAAGTGACCCTGAGCCTGACCCACCATTCTTCACATCATACATGATCAAGGCCACCTTAGATCACCTGACGACCTGTCATGCCGGGGGTAGTTCTCTCACTCTCATCTCACTCCTGGCAAAGACCCATGTAAGTAGTATAGTCAACACCCTCTTAGTAGGTTTTTCTTCATTTGGTTTACAAGCAGTTGGTCTGCTTCACAGATAGTCTAGTACCACATGGGCTAAACCCATTTGGTCTTATTACTATTTTGTCTCCATTGCAGTAGGTCTAATACTTTTTTAGTCATATTCTCATTTAGTCTAATGCCCAGATTGTCCAATTTAGACCTCATGCACTAGATATCTTGCACTTCCTGAAATAACAATTCTGTTCATAAACAGTTCATGTAATCTATTACGCCTAGTGGTATTAAACCAAATGGGTATTAGACAAAATGGGTGTAGCCCAACTGGAATTTATGCAAAGATGTTCTTGGATCTAGTTCTCAATACAAGAATATATGTGATTTGTATGTAAAGAAAAGATTTGGATTCCTTCTTCAGCTCTAAAATGTTGTAATTGTTAGTGTTAATCAGTCAAAAATCCAAAGTTTTCAATCCAGTTTTCAATCTGGTTTTGTTCACATTCGATGCAATATTACCCCTCCCTCCGCTTAGCATGATTCGGTACATCTTCCATCCTCAAACTAACCCTCCTACTCTCCTCCGTCTCTAGGATAGTATCCAGAAAGTTCTCCTTGAGCTTCACCTGCGGATGTGGCGATGTCAGCAACTCAACGAGAGACGTCGTCTCCTGCTGGCATATCGTCTCTTTGGTCTTCTTCTGATCAAGGAGCTCGATACCAAGCTAGGAGGATCCTGGGTCTATGTCCTACAGGACTTGATCTACACACTGGTCCATACCATCCATCGGGCAGGGGAGGGCGGGTCGTCAGTCATGGAGGGATCATCTTCATTGGCTATACCTTGTCTTGATATGTTGAGGCATATCAGTGAGAAGGCTGTGGATAAGTGTTCAGAGGTAAGAATTCATGACATGGGGTGCCTTTGACCATGATACAGTAGATGCTTCCGTAGGCATTATTTTCGGGGGGGGGGGGTCATTCATTTGTCCGTCCTGATTTAGATCTCAGGGTATAAACTACAGAACTGTTTCACAGATCATCTTCAAACTTGGCCCAAGTATGCATATAGGAGTGCAGATGATCGATTAGCTTGGAGGATTTCAGTGTCAAATGTCAAAGATCATAGAGGTCATTAGATGTGTCATTATCGGGTTAAATGGAGAGCCACTTCAGGGATCGAATTCAAATCTGGTTCATGCATGCATATTGGAGGGACGATCTGATTAGATTTTGGGGTCTTTTGATCAAAGGTCTCAGGTCATCATATAGCTGGAAATATCTTGTTTTTGCAATAACTAACAAACGTTTTAAGGGACCAACTTTAAATTTGGTCCATGTTTGCATGATTTTTATGTTATAACATTTATCTGAATTGATTTTGGTGTCGCCAGATCACAAAAAAACTCACAGAGGTTATTATATCCATTGCAATATTTTGTTATTTGTTGTTTCCCTAGGAGTTCAGCAAGCATGTAGAGGTGATCCTTGGAGCAGTAGTCCCTTTGGTAGGCAACGTCCCTAGTGATGTCAGCAAGCAAGCACTGTCTCTTGTAGACTTCCTTGTGGTTGAGAATCATAACAAGCTTGAGGCGGCACTCCTAGACACCAACCCTCTCCCAGACAAAGCTGAACTCAAGAAAGCTAGGAAGATCCTGGAACAGATCAAAAGCAAACAGGAAGATAAAAATCTTTTGTCTGTAAGTACATGTATTATGGTGTTCTGTCATAAAATATGCAGGTTTTAAAGTGAAGTTAAAAGCTACTCACATCAGGCTGTTTGGTTGGGCAAGAATAATTTTGTCATAGAATTGTTGTTTTTGTCATTAACTCCACTATAGATTTAATAGAGTGGAAAGTATACAATCGAGCTAGAAAATGGATGGAAAATTAGCAACTATAAGCTCTTTAAAAATGATGATTGATAAAGAGTAGTTTGATCTGTGTAGGTAAATTGTTATAAAACCAATATAACAAAGAGGGTTGTTTTAAAGAAGTTGTCCATAAAGCAAGGCCTTTTAGAGTAATGAATTGAGTGGAATTGCATTACCCGTTTGACCATTGCAAGATTTCAAGTTCTGTGACTTCCTAGTTCATACTTTCTGAGGTATACAAATTCTTCAAATTGTTGATGGTGATATCGAAGTTGATTGCATCCATTATTTACAGGAGATCAACCATTTCCTAATGAGGGGTGGTCAGCATAGTAAGAATCATACTCTGGAGGGGCTGAATAGTTTACATCATGAGCTTGCATCCAGGAAGGCTGAGCTTGCTTTGCTTGTCTCTATGTGTGCAGGTCAGTTATGCTCCATGTTTGCATTCCATTTCGATTTTAAAGCCAATACAAACCCACAGCCTTGTATAACACCACCTCAGGTAGTAACCTTCTCAATCTGGCCCAGTTCCTAACCCACAATGCAACGATATGAGAAGTGTAGTCTTATGATACATGCTCAGTTAAATGACAACATACTAATTCGCTACTCGGTTCATTCATACCACATTACAAAATGTTACAAAGTAGCAAAATAAGTACTTTTCCCCTATAAATATTATAGGTTAGTCATGTATATGTATACACTATATTATTTATTGTAATTTCAAATCATATCTAGGAGACTATATTAGCTTTTATAATGTCAACACAGTCAGTGAGAACCCATACATGTATGCAGTGTGGGTTAGTTTGGTATCACTTTTTTGCAGAAAACTTGTAGATTAATGGTGAAAAACAGTAAAATTTAGAAATTATATTCCTGAACACTTGGTTCTTTTATTCTTCTTTGTTGTATTAATCTTTGGTTTTCATAGACTCTTTCTTTGTATTTTTTAAAATAGAAAATGCTTCAGATAGTGTTCTTCCACAACTCATCTGTGAGTTGGTATCATTGTGTGGTAGTGACCATAGCAACCAAGATGGCCAAGCTTCTGCCTTGCAGAATGCAGCAGGTGATTAGATGCAGCGATGCAATGAAAACCATTTGATGAAATATTTCAGCAAAAAGTTGTAAACTCCTTGCTGCTTTAAGTCTGTAAGGGAATCAGGGCAATCATACCTCACCAGGTTAATTTGTTTTAGCTGAAAAATATAATTTTTACTCAAATGTTTACTAATAGCATTTAAGCATTAGGACAGTGATGCTAATTTAGTTACAGTACACTGAAAAGACAAAGCAGACATGATAGAGGTATTCAAATTGTTACCATAGATATTGAGGGTAATGACCTTCTGAGCATGGAACAAACAATTACTCTGGTTCTTTTAAACGTCACTCTACCGACAATTGCTTGCTCATCCATTTTTTTTAGGGTCAATGAAAATAGTATTTTATTATCATATTAATGTGTTTTTTGTGAATGATTATTCAGTTGTTGTTTTCAAAGTCTGATCTATTGAATCACGTAATACAGGCAAGACTGTCAGAGACGTTCCACTTGTTAATATTACTCTTCCGTATGATCTTACATTTCATAATAGGTCAATGCCTAGGTGAGATTGGATCTCCGGATCTCTCTGTTATCGCTCTCAAGAAATGGGGTGGAGGAGAACATGGAGCCAGCTATTCTACAGCTGTGAAGAGATTCAGTGATAACAATGATCCTATCAGCTGTAGGAATTCAGTTATACTTCATCTACTCAAGGAATACCTTACTGATCCGTGGTATGATTAAATTTAATGTAATTTGCTTAAATTATTAATTAGTATTATCGTTATCTCTGATGAATATAACATAAACACAATTTAAGAAATTAAATCATTGTCATTACAACAAGTTTCAAAAGCAGTAGAGTATATGCATCTAGTAACTGTACTATATGAAAGATCCATATTATTATTGTTATTATATCAAAGATGATTGTTTGATATTTGCACATGAAATTATGGTTTCACTTCATTAAATTCATTTGATTATGTTAAAAGAAGGTATATCAGAATTGTCTTCAAAAATTGTAATATTAATGATCTGACAGTTCATTGATTTCTGTAGGTAAAGTCAATACCTGATTCTGTTCTTGTCTATTTTTAGGAAACTAATCCCTGAATAATTGGAAAAATGTTGAAAACTAAAAATGTCAGTGAGAAAGGGGTAGCTAATTTATTCAGCAAGCCATATGTCAAGTTGGAGAATATTTTCTGCTTGATGTTATTCAAATTTAACATATTAGAAATGTCATCTGGCGGGTGTTTCATAAAGCTGTTCGTAAGTTAAGAGCGACTTTAAGAACGACTGGTGATCCTTTCTTTTGGTAAATGATATTCACTATTAATGTTCATTGGTGATTATTTAGCGTATAAGAAAGGTTCTCCAGTCATTCTTAAAGTCGCTCTTAACTTACGAACAGCTGTATGAAACGACCCCCTGGTCCAAACATTCAACAGTATATAGTACCCTATTCATTATCAAAGATCAATCATTATTATTCTTTCCCACCTTAATTGTGGGACTGTTTTTATTCATTGCACTCTTGTGTAATGTAAAAAGTTTCATTTATTTATCTTTGACAGCGTTGATGTAGTCGCAGCCTCTGCCAAGTGTCTGAAGATGTTACTAGGTACAAGGAGTGGACAGATATTTTATGAGGAGTACAAAGCTCAGAACATTGATACCCTCTTGGCCTATCTGTATCCATTCAAAACATCCAAGAATAAGGTATGTAGTCAGATATATTCTGATGTTTTTTGCAGAAGTTAGTTGATGCAGCTCTCTTAAAGATGAAATGAATATATTCACTATAGTTTTTTTGAAACTAGAATCTCAGTTTGCTATGGAGAAGGGGAAATCATCTCCACCAGTAGGATAATTTGGACGACATGTAATGTCCGAAAAGTCAAGTCACCTTAAAGAAAGAGAGATATTTACTGCACATTTGATGGTAATTAATCTTTAACAGACTCAAAGAGATCCAATCTCGTTGAATAGAATGCATGATTCCAATGTACCTTATTTATTGTTTCTTCCATTATAAATATTTCTACCAGGTTTTGCTGAAAAGCTGTGTGTCTGCAGTCACTATTAACATGTTCCACTTTTCTTTTTATTTTGTTGATATCACTAGATGATAAAACTACCTGCCATAGACACCACTGATGAAGCCTTTGTAAGGCATGTTGGTGACGAGTCACTATGGCAACCAGTGAGAGGGAGTCATGATAAATGGTTAAAGGACCTGACTGTGGCTTTGATCAAGAGCGGTGGAGTGAGAGATGAGATCCTAAGGCTGCTAGAACCAGTTTGTCTGGCTAAGGTAAGTTGAAAAGTTGTAATCATGATAATAATAATAATGGTGGCTTCTTACATAGCGCACAGGTCCACCTTTCGGTGCTCATGGCGCTTTAAAAAATAAACACAACACACAACAACAATAGGAAAAAGAAAAGAATAGAATTTGAATTCTCCTGAATAAAGACACTATTAAACTTTTAATGGGAGATCAAATAAGTTTTCAACTGGTCCTGTAACAGAGAATCCATGGTCCCCCCCCCCATTTGTGTTTTGTTCTGGGTGTCTGGAGCAATAGAGCATTGGATGATGAGCGGAGACTAAGTGAAGGCTGGTATTTTTAGATAGAGCTGCGGAGATATGTGGGGAAGAGAGAATTAATTGAATGATGTATTAGTAAAAGAATTTTGAAGGTGATTCTTTTATCAACAGGCAGCCAATTTAAGGTCTGGAGGATTGGCTAGATGGAGTCATACTTTTTAGTGTACGTTAGGAGACGGGCAGCAGAGTCTTGTAGTCTTTGAAATTTTGTCAAATCTTTTTGTGGGAGGTTACAGAACAATGAATTTAAAAATCTAAACGAGAGGAAATCAAAGCATGATAAGTAATCATTTGCACAATTTGAAGGCAACAATTGATTTAATTAACCAATTGAAACCAGAACCAGATGATGCCTGTTGTAAGTGTAGGATGTAATCATGGCTGTAGTCAATGGGTTAACCCTTCTTGTCTCTAATTCAATAGACACAGACTGCAAGCTTGTTCAACAGACCACTTATACATAGTTGCAACAAAAAAAGAAAACATCCTGAAAACTAGCCATGTCTAATGAACCAAACACCCATATACATGTAATTCAAGTTTTTCATCCTACACAAGTTGTTGCAAGTTTTCATGTTATAGAAATTTAACTGCGCAAGAATTTAATCACATTTATAAGATATGACACATCATTTACATGTATATGTGTTTTAGTATTGTCTTCAAAATTTAATGAGACCATAAAAATATAATCAAGTTTACTTAAATTCAAGCATTGTTCCAAGTTGTTCTAGACTTTGAAATAATAGTATATGGCCCAACAATGGACAGCCTTAAAGAGAACTCATGTTCTAGAGGATTCGGTTCTGGAGAGTGAGTCATTTATGATTTCCATCTTTTCGTTCAGGTTGAGTTTGCTGAGAGGGTATTCCCCTACCTGATCCATGATATTCTTACTGCTGATAACACCCTCTATAGACAGACTCTTTCGGAGCAGATCAAAGGAGTGTTCAATACATTCACAGAGTCGGTCATCAACAGTCGTGCTCCTACCCCCATGCCGGGATCACTAGGTGATTATCTTGTTCATTTGATGAAGTTGATAATAATTATCATACTAATGTTTGAACAATGTCACATAACGTTTTTAGCGTATAGAAGTTTATAAGAGTTCAAGATGACTGTCATCATATTAGGTTGTAATATGTATTCTTATATCTTTACATGGATATACATGTAAGCTGCTTTTTCGTATGCATTACGTTATTGTCATGTTTTATATTTGTTGTTGTTGATTATTATTGTTAAAATCATGTATATTTTTTTGTTAATGTTTTTTATTATATTGATTCAATAAAACACATTAAAAGAAAAATGTTTGATTTTACATTGGATAGTTATTGGTCAGTTATCATTTATGAAACTTCTCTATCTGCATGCCATACTACGTTATCATCACCGTTATCCAGTCTAAATGCTTAGTACCAAGAAGGCTTGTAGGTCTTTGATATGGCTTGGCCTTGGATTGAACCCCAAAACCTCCTGTTCATGAGGTGAATGCTCGACCTCTGAGCCGCAATTATGCTCCAGTGACTTTTGTTTCGGGGTCTTAGGGCATTCATCAAATTGCTTTTAAAGAGCATGTTTCTTATAAAATACTTGCAGTTATGATAACTTCGCCATTATGGTAACTACTATTATAACAGGCTCATCAGCTAATCAAAATCAAGGTTTCCATGGTAGTTGACATAATGGCGAAGTGAACATATGGGACCAAGATCTGCTTCAATTGTATTGTTGCCTGAATCTTCTTCTGTGATAATAAGAAAGTGTATGATTTACCATCATTGTTAATTTCTAACTTGATTCAGTTTGATAATGTTATTGCATTTTTATTTCATTATTGTAGATCAGAGAAACCAAGGTCTAGGTCAAAGGTCAATCAAGACACTCCTGGATACAATCCACTATCTTAGGACACAAGGAAGATCTAGTAGGTAAGATCAACAGTTCGTTACTTACTAATATTTGCATGATCTGACCAATGCGGTCATGTCTTTGTCATGGATTCATCCCTTTCCATGTCTCAAAATGTTGATGTTATATGTAAGTCTGCCTTTGTAGCTCTAAGAAAAATAAGTAAAATCTGTAGGTTTCTTGACCAGAATACAGCCCATCGTCTTATTCATGTTTTTGTCACATCTCGCTTAGACTATTGTAATTCCCTTCTCTTTGGCCTTTCCACAAAAATGACCTCAAAGCTCCAGCGCATCCAAATCACCGCAGCTCGTCTTGTTTCCTGTGTCCCTCGTTCTTCCCACATTACTCCTGTGCTTCGCAAACTCCACTGGCTTCCTATTCTCGTATCACCTACAAAATTCTTCTTGCTTTCAAGTCATATCATGGTCTAGCTCCTTCATACCTTTCTGAACTCCTTCCTCGATATCGGCCAGTTCGAGTTCTATGTTCTGCTTCTCAATCTCTTCTTTCTCGATCTCATACTTCTTACAAACAATACGGTCAGCGTTCTTTCTCTTGTGCAGCTTCATTTCTTTGGAACAATCTCCCCCTACAAAGTCGCAATGGTAACTGTGTTAATACATTTACAGTTATGCTTAAAACTCATCTTTTTAAATCTTAAATTGATCATATCATATGTTTATTGGCCCATTTGATGGTATTTCTTTATTAATGATCTGGTGAGAAAAAGTTGTAAATTGTAATATTAGTTTTGATACATTTTGTTGTGCAAAGTATTTCTATTTCTGTTTCCTTTATACTTCATTTTCCTTTCTCTTAACCGCTTAGAGGCAATTTACGAATTTGCGATATATAGAATTGTTATTATTATTATTATTATACTGCACATAACTAGGCATTTAAGTGCGACTCTAAGCCATACTTAAATCTTTGTGAAACACCCCCTACTTACTTAGTTTATGGTAGGTATGACATTATTGCACCACTATCTCATTCACATTAATATCTAATGTTGTATTACTGCTTCTCTATCTTCCTCTCTTTCTCTAATAGGCTATGACTATCTGTGTCGGTTAAAGAAATTTATTAATTTTATATCCATTATTATCTTGTTATCTTGATTTTAAAAAAATATATAAATTATAGGACATCTCGATTGACTCCATGGGATAATAATTTCTGGTTGGATGTAGATTATCTTCAGATGGCTCAGGCTGCTCAGATGTGTGAAGCTCACTTTACATGTTTGCTCTACTCTGAAATATGGTGCAATCATCAAAGGTAGGCTGTAGACAATAGTCAAATGTTTTAAGATTCATTCTAGTATCTATTTATGTATGATACAATGGGCTTTATCTTGTGAAGCTTATTCCAATTTTACAGATGGTAATCTTATGGAATACTGAAATCATGATATTTTATTAGCTGAGAAAAACATCTTATTTAGCATGTATTAGTGGTGCACTTCTTACAGAAGTCATTTTAGACCTGAAATATATAATTCTTATGTTGTCTAAAAATGCTATGAGGGAACAACTTCAAACTTGGTATATGAATCTATATGCCAAGAGTGAGGATGATTTGAGGATCATTTCACTGACAAATTTGCTCTGAGCCAATCAGATGGAAGGAATTCTGTAGCTTATAACAAATAATCAGTGAAAATCACTGATTACGCTCCCCTGATTAGGTGGGGGGGGGGGTGGTCATAATTGTAAAGGTCAAAGATGGTCATTACATACATGAGCATCTTTTTTTTTAATAACCAAATAACCAATGAGGGTTCAACTTCAAACTTGCTCATTCTTAAGTGAGTGATGATCTGACTAGAGTTTGGGTCACAAGGTCAAAGGTAACATACAATTTTAGAAGCTACATGTATCGGTAGGGGAAGGCGGGGTAAGTTGAGCATAGGGGCAAGTTCAGCCACCACCCCCAGGCCAATAATGAATGAGTCAGACATTGCGGTGGTGTCATGTATTGATGACCCATTACATAACCCTTTACCCAACCATATTGTTTTCGACTTTGAAACAAAAGGTACTTTTTTAGACGGAAAAATACAAATTTCAGCCAAAAAAGTAAAAAAGGGTATGAAATGAAAGAGTGCTTTTTACCCACACACGTCTTTAAATATAATAAAGAAATAAGAACAGTATTGTTAGTCCTGGTATGGATTCTCATTCTTGTCGTAGTCTTTTAGATGATGGATGCATAAGAAATGTGTGGATGTGAAAATATCGCATTAAGTTCGGACTGGGGTACTTTGAGCCAGCCAACATGGGGCAAGTTGAGCCATGGTAATTCATATGGTAATAAGAATGAAAAAAAAAAAAAAATTGAAAAGCCATTGATATGCAGGGAGAAAGGTGTAAATTCACATTACAGTTCTTTACTTTTAGAGGATGTTAGTATTTATAGAGAATTCCCAAGTGAAAAGACTTGAAATAAAAAATTGACGAACTGCTTCTTCCCGCATACATTTTGTACATAGTTTTTGTGGCACAACTTACCCCAGAAGGTAGCACAACTTACCCCACATATGGGGCAAGTTGAGCCATTTGACATAATTTTTTTCTAAGGTCACAATGAACTTCAGTGTGGGGGTAGAACGTTGTATATACATGTAGGTGATAAATATTTCCCAAGAATCAAATTTAAAGGCAAGGTTCTTATTTCTAAAATATTATTAGTCATATCAGTTCTAACATGCAAATGCAAAAAGTGTCACAACTTACCCCGCCTTCCCCTATAATTTATTCTGATCTGGCAATGGCAGAGCCATAGATTTTGAATGTGCAACCATTGGGAATCTATCAATATGTAGTTAATATTTGTTGGTTGTAATAGGATGGCCAATCCACCGACACGGAGCGGAGGACCTATAGAAACCTTCACCCAGGATTCCCAGGAATCCATCTCGCTGTCATCCATCTCCATGGAAACAGGTATCAACCTCCAATCTCTTCTGATGGATGCATTTGGAAGCATAGGAGAACCTGATAGTGTGTATGGGTGTGGAGCAGGCAGGCTGGTGGATACAAGTGCAAGGTAGGTGTCTCACATAATACATCGCAATACAAATGACTGCTGACTGTATTGTGCAGGATCTAAACTGCCCAGATATAACCAGTAGTGATCAGTAACATGTTATTCAAACACTATTGTGCCTTGCTATTAATTTGACAAACATGGTTGTGAGTAATGATGGTGATTGGCGATCTATCATTGGTCAGGATAAAGGAGAATTCAAACATGTGATCTGTCACCACTAGTGATTGATATTGATAAACTATCCATCGCGGAATGGTGATGACATCTGAGTGTTTCCGAATAGGCTATTCATGACAGGGTATACCAGAGTTTGCAGTGTCTACTTCATCTGTTTCTACCAGTTGCTTTACATTCTGTTTTCAAAGATTAACGATTGTCAAATTTTTATTTCAAGGTCAGTATGAATATTTGATTTCAGTGTTCTTCCAAGGTAACCAAGATGGTAAATATGTGGTCTTTGGTTTCATGATACAGGATCCATACATATGAGCATGAAGGTGAATGGGGTAAAGCTCTAGCTGCTTATGATCTTCAGATGCAGTCCTCAACATCTGGAGCAATACAACTTGGTCTTCTACAGGTAACTTGATGAAATCTTATCATTCTTAAATAATAAACGAATATATCAGGCTTTGAGAAAGTATAGTGGAATTATTTATCCGAGGTTGGTCTGGCAATTACTATTTTTTTCTCCAAGGGGCGAAGCCCAGAGGGAAATATAGTAGTTTTGCCAGTCCAACCGAGGATTAATAATTCCCACTATGCTTTCGAATGAATCGCCTGATATATTTGTTTTATATCCTACTTTTAATAATTTATAACCAAAATCAAAATCAAAAAAAAAAACATTGCAAAAGATAAAAGAGATTAACCATAGAGCTGAGAACATAATAAAATAAGGCAAAGAGCAGTGAGAAAGAAAGAAAATGGTTGATTTATCCTGCCATTTTATTAAAAAAAAACAGGCTTTGCAGAACTTTGGTCTATCAGGAATCCTCCAGACCTACTTAGCTGGACAGAAGGCCCAAGGTCAGCAGTGTGAGGGAGACCAAGGTCTACTGGAATATCAATATGAAGCAGCTTGGAGGAATGGGTTGTGGGACCTGGATCTAGAAGAGAGGTATGTTTGACCATTGGAGGGGGGGGGGGCAAAGGGGGTGAGGGAGGAAGCAGGGAGCAAAGGGGAAAGGAATTATAAAGGGAATATATGGTAATGTATGCTAACATTATGGAGCCAAGGTGTATACATGTACTTCAGTAGTTTTATATCCACAAAAGATCATCATCAAGTGTAATGCACCAGATCTAATGTTATGAAACATGTTATGCTGGTGCTTAATCATCTGTAATCAACCTAATGTATCTGGCGTGTGCAGAGGAACTGTGTAGACGTGTTATTTGGCTTCCAGTTGAGCGTTTCATAAAGCTTTTTTATAACTTAAGAGTGACTTTACGAGCGAGTGCTGATCCTTTCTGATGGTAAATGATACACACCATATTTCCATTGGCATTGATTTAGTTTGGAAGAAATGGTCACCAGTCGCTCATAACTTACGAATAGCTTTATGAAACACCCACCTGGATGTCTTCAGAGCTTGTTGCAATTAAAGATCACAGAGCAGTCATCCTTTATTACACATATGTTTTTTACAAATCATAAATATTTTCTACAGCTCTGTGGAACGTTCATTTGGCTACCATGAGAATGTCTTCAGGGCACTGTGTAGTCTCAAGTCTAAGGACCAATCCTCCTACCAGTCATCCATGGAGAGAGCAATGACAGGATTGACCCATCTCCTATCCCATGTCAGTCTGGAGAGCGTTCAAAGGATATACCCTCTTATGACTAGTCTTAGGGGACTACAGGAGATCAGCGTTGTAGCTCCATTCATACTCAAGTAAGATTTATGAGGAATCTTGTATTTTTTTAAGGATTTTAATTCTTGTGTTACAAGAAGCAGCTTGGAACTATTCTGCCGTACATGTACTTTGGCATAAGGAAGCAAGTTACAAAAGTATAATTTGTTTTAAATAAGCAACGTGTGTTCGTCATTTACATAGGCGTCAATGAAATTTAACAGCATATTTTCTTCAATATCTTTCCATAGAACGATAATTTCTTCTCCGAACTTTGCCTGAACATGCAACATACAAATGGTGTTTCAGAAACACCAATAACTCAAATTTGACTGATGTGTCACTTGCTTCCTTTTGCCAAAGTTGGGCAGCATTGTAAACTCTTGAGAAGGGTCTAATGAATTAAAATGATGTGTTGACTCAACCAAAATAGAAGGGGGGGGGGTAAGGGCAATTGCTGTAAGGGAAAGTTAAAACTCTTGTCTTCATAAGATTGGAATCCAGTAGAATGTGTTAAATGGTTACCCAAAGTAATCTGAATTTGCCAACATTCAATGATATCCATTAATCAGTATTTTATTGCTCTATTTGGGTGCTTCAAGAAGCTTGCACTCAATTGCAATTAATTGCAAGTCAAATTTGGGTGATGAATCAGTCATAAACCTGGCAAATAATGGCAAATATGCACTTGATCGCTGGTCTCCTTGAAACAAGCAGTGAATATCAATTTTCTTCATGACTCCAGTTACAATTGATATATAAATTGTATATATGTCTCAGATTTGCAATCATTTGTCTCAATTTGCAATCAGTTGCAAATATTTTCTTGCAGCACCCCCTGAGATATAAACCATCACCTAATTATTGTCTTTGGAAATTGAAATTTCAGTAGTCAATGGTTTTAATTTCTTGCCGTGATACTGTCATCAGCAGACGCAGTATGGAGAGCGAGCCTATCTTTGACACATGGACCTCACAGCTCCCCCTGATGAATAACAGCTTTGAGTTCAGTGAGCCGACCCTTGCCCTCAGATCCACCTTATCTCAACTAGTGCATGATGGGATAGGTGAAGATCAGCGTAGAACGCTGCATGATGGGATAGGTGAAGATCAGCGTAGAGAGTTGCATGATGGGATTGCAAGTCACCTCAAGACACAGGTTCAGTGGGCGAGAGATGCTGGAAGGTTTCAGGTAAAAACTTGTAGTTTCATACATGATTTTCAGAAATTTGACTTTTAATTGACCCGAGTTGTTGATTATTGTAATAGAAGTGCACAGTGCAAACATAATGGCCCAAATTCACAAAGGTGGTTTTGAAAACCCACGGTTGAGTCCATGGTTTATGCAGATTTCCTGTATAAATTACACTTAATTTAGCGCTTATCGGGCGCGTGTATAAAACATGTCCAATGCTGATGCGCGCATTTGTCACAGTGCGCCAAATTGATACCTGTTACCATGGTTAGATACGCTATTTTATTCATGAGTCCACTGTTTTTATTCATGTGTCCACTCTTCAAACAGTGGACTCATGAATAAAATAGCGTATCTAACCATGGTAACAGGCGTCAATTTGGCGCACTGTGACAAATGCACGCATCACTATTGGACATGTTTTATACACGCGCCCGATAAGCGCTAAGTTAAGCGTAATTTATACAGGAAATCTGCATAAACCATGGACTCAACCGTGGGTTTTCAAAACCACCTTTGTGAATTCGGGCCAATATCAAAGAATTTTTGTAATATTTGATTTACTAATACACAGGTAGCTGAAAGAGCTTTGGTATATCTGAAGGAACTGGAGAAGAAACAGGACCATACCAATATCCTAGAGGGGTGGTCAAGCTCTCTTGAAGAGGCTCTGCTATTCTGGGCTAAAAATGAGAGGACCACAGCATTACATCTCATGAAGGCTCAGATTGATAGGTTATCAAAGGTGAGAGTACAGGGGGCATTTCACAATGCTGTTCTCAAATTTACGCACAAGTTTACAAGACTTACCGAATGACGGAAGATGCTTTTAGGCTTTTTGGCATCAGCTGCATTGATAATATAATGTTTGAGGATTGAGATTCTTGTTGATTTTTTTTTCCTGTTGTCAATATTTTTGTCAAGTTTTTGTCAAGGTCATGTTTCTTGTCAAGTCACCAAAATTATGTGTGTTTTCCCTAATTTATTCTTTTGAGAGATTTGTCGTAGAAGTTAGTGATTATTAATGAAAATCAAAATGAATATTTCACTATGCAAATGTAACACCATGAATAAAGTTAATTTATTATCTCCTTTACAGTCTCCAGATGCAAGTAACTACAAGACCTATGCCACGATGCTCAGTATCTATGGCAACTGGCTTGCAGAAACTCGCTCACAAAGTCCTAACGTCATTATGGAGGATTACATGGAAAAGGTGTGATCTTTGTTAAAATACCTGTTTATGTCCTTTAATGATAATATAAAATACATTTCTAGAGCGCATAATGCGAAAAGTCTTAATGTGGTTTACACAATTTTCAATTCAATTCAGTTTCTTAGATATAAAACAGAATAAAATGCTGTAGTCCGAAGACTAATTGCGCAATGTTTTACATTCAATATTATTTCCATTTGAAGATTGTACATGTATACACACTTAAAAAATTATTCACATTTAAATGAGAAACAGTTGGTTGATTGAGTCATGCATAAGTGAGATTTCAGTAGATAATACTAGCATGGGATTCTGATAATTGTGTTATTGGAAAAAAAATCATCAATTTTTGCTTCACAGAATTGATTATGATAATAAATCTTTTTTTTTATTTCAACTGTACATGTACCTGATATGGACTTTTAGCTTAAAATATGATACATGTAGTTTTAGGGACTGAAGTGGCTACCCTGAGTAAATATAACATTATCATTATCATCATTTTTTATTATCATAACCATAGAATTCAGTATCCAATTGAAAAATAATGATATTGTTTTCCAGGCAGTGACTATCTTCATTGATGCGAGTGATGCGAGTAAAGAAGCCGTACATGCCTATCATTCCTTGGCAAGGTTTGCTGATGCTCAGTATCAGAGTCTAGTCGAGTACATGAAATCTAAAGACTATGAAAACAAGAGGAAGCTCATGAAGACTTCCATGGAAAATGTGGAGAAGATGAGGAGTATTGGAATTAACAGTAGCGATAGGTAAGATAAGATCAGAAGATGATGATTAGGAGAATGATGAAGATGGTAAGGAGGAGGAGGAGAAGGAGGAGGGTGGTGATAATGCTGATGGTGGTGATGATGATGATGATGGTGGTGATGATGATGATGATGGTGGTGATGATGATGGTGGTGATGATGATGATGATGGTGGTGATGATGATGGTGGTGATGATGGTGGTGATGATGATGGTGGTGATGATGATGGTGATGGTGATGATGACGATGACGGTGATGATGATGATGGTGGTGATGATGATGATGGTGATGATGGTGGTGATGATGATGATGGTGATGGTGGTGATGATGATGATGATGATGATGATGGTGGTGGTGATGATGATGGTGATGATGATGATGGTGGTGATGATGGTGGTGATGATGATGATGGTGGTGGTGTTGGTGGTGGTGGTGGTGATGATGATGATGATGATGTTGATGGTGATGGTGATGCTTATGATAATTATGACAATGGTGGCCAGAACAATGATGATAAGGAGTGGGAGCATAGTGATAATGATGGTTATAATGATGATGGTGATATTTATGCCTATGACATTGATAATGATGATGATGATTCTGTATATATTGAGCCTGGAAGGGATTAAATATCCCAGTGCTAGACTTAGGCTTACCATGATTTCCTGTGGTTTTAGGAGCCCTGATGTCAATAGCAGGATTTATAGCTGTGACAGAATTTTTCCTCCCACCAGAAAGTATAATCATGTGCAACTTATTTTTCAATAATATCTGATTGTTTTTGTTGTCTCACCTGCATAGCAGAGTGAGACTATAGGCGCCGCTTTTCCGACGGCGACGGCGGCGGCGGCGGCGGCGGCGGCGGCGGCGACGGCGGCGTCAACACCAAATCTTAACCTGAGGTTAAGTTTTTGAAATGACAGCATAACTTAGAAAGTATATGGACCTAGTTCATGAAACTTGGCCATAAGGTTAATCAAGTATTACTGAACATCCTGCCTGAGTTTCATGTCACATGACCAAGGTCAAAGGTCATTTAGGGTCAATGAACTTAGACCATGTTGGGGGAATCAACATCAAAATCTTAACCTAAGGTTAAGTTTTTGAAATGTCATCATAACTTAGAAAATATATGGACCTAGTTCATGAAACTTATACATAAGGTTAATCAAGTATCACTGAACATCCTGCATGAGTTTCACGTCACATGACCAAGGTCAAAGGTCATTTAGGGTCAATGAACTTTGGCCGAATTGGGGGTATCTGTTGAATTACCATCATAACTTTGAAAGTTTATGGATCTGATTCATGAAACTGGGACATAATAGTAATCAAGTATTACTGAATATCCTGTGCAAGTTTCAGGTCACATGATCAAGGTCAAAGGTCATTTAGGGTCAATGAACTTTGGCCAAATTGGGGTATTTGTTGAATTACAGCCATAAATTTGAAAGTGTGTTGGTCTAGTTCATAAAACTTGGACATAATAGTAATCAAGTATCACTGAACATCCTGTGCGAGTTTCAGGTCACATGATCAAGGTCAAAGGTCATGTAAGGTCAAAGAACTTTGGCCACGTTGGGGGTATTTGTTGAATTGCCATCATATCTCTATAAGTGTATTGGTCTAGTTCATAAAACGTGGAAATAAGAGTAACCAAGTATCACTGAACATCTTGTGCGAGTTATAGAAGTTTTCAAAATCAGCACTGCTGCTATATTGAATCGCGTGATGCAGGTGAGACGGCCAGAGGCATTCCACTTGTTTAAATTGTAGGTACTTTCGCATCCGAGCAAAGCAGCTAGCTATTGACCAGAAGGAGGTGGAGTCACTGCAGGAAGATCGTAGAAACTTTCTTCTTCGAGCCATGGAGTGTTACCTGCACTGTCTAGAGGCTTCTGACCAGTCCCAGGACACCCGCGTCTTCCGCCTGTGCTCTCTCTGGTTCAACAACGCTACAGTCACCCAGATCAACCTCCTTCTAAAAGATTCCATCGGAAAGATCGAGAGCAGGAAGTTCCTTCCGATGATGTACCAACTGGCCGCTAGGATGACCACCAAGGTCCAGGGCAAGGAAGAGTTCTATGACATTTTGAATAACTTGATAGAGAGAGTTGCAGTGGACCATCCTCACCATGCGCTACCGGTCATCTTGGCTTTGGCCAACGCTAACCTGGACTCGATCGTCACCTCTAAGAAGACAAAGCTTGGTAGGGGCAGTGGCGGTGGAGACCTCTCACAAACAGATAAAGTGAGTTATTTGTCCAGTTTACATAACACCATTTTTATCATGATAAAAGATGGCAATTGCATGATTATCCGAAGATTTTCTAAGTACTATAGAAAGAGTGTTCTATTTACAAGCTCCTGACCAAGTTTGATCCCAATGTGTTTCTTTGAAATCCAGGATCGAATGCAAGCAGCTGTTGATCTAAGCAACAAACTAATGACCAAGAAACCTTGCTGTGACATCATACCAGCCATGAATAAACTATCTGAGGCTTATATTAGGATGGCTTATTGGGACGTATCGGCTAAGAAAGCAGAAACAAGTAAGATTAGTGGGAATTGTTTTAGTTAGCTTACAAAGTCAGATTCAAGTTTGGTCTCGTCTTTTTAATAGCAAGAAGTTTTACTTATTATCTGTACATGTATATTATTGCACGACACCCTGCCCACATTTGAGTAAATTCGCACTTCATGTTTGTGCCTCATTGACTGCATGTACACCACTCTGTAGTGTGTTCATCTTCAACTATGAAGGATGCACTATTAAGAAAGACCAGAATTAAAGGCTTAGAGACAGTATTCTATATTAAGTGAAAAAGCGTTGCTGGTATTTGGAGTAGTAATCCAAAGATATGAATCGAATTTCAGACCCATAGATGGTGATGACTGGATTTATCTCATACTTGAAGCAATTGCCTTTACCCCCTCCTTCCCCCACTTGATTCTGATAATTTTGGTTTTGTCCCTTTTGTATTTCAGAGGCCATTCCTATCGCATCCAACCAGCCCCTTCTCCATCTGAGATCTCTCCACCACGTTGCCGTACCAACCCTGGAGCTTGACGTCAAAGCATCCTGTTGCTATGATGACATTGTTTATGTTGAAGGTTTTGAGCCGACATTCAAGCTTGCTGGTGGTATCAACCTACCTAAGATCCTTACATGCAGAGGATCAGATGGGGTCAAACGGAGACAGCTGGTCAAGGTACAAACCAACCTCAAGATCAATAGTTGATATTCAATTATGGTTCTTATGTTGGGGGTTATTGACTGGGAGCTAAATCATACTTACATAACATAAATGCTTCCACCCCTTGATTGGTCTGTGGCTTCTAGGGAATGAAATTAGATGTCAGTGAATGAACTACCTTGGTTATTCAGGATAAAAGGCATGCTTTAATTGTACAAGTTGTTACACACAATTGTTTGGTGACTTATTGATTCGGAGGTCCATGATTTCTTTCACATGATTTCTTTGCAGTTATCCCACTCAGTATGTACTTGTTCAAATTTCTTTGATATTGATGTTCAGCTTTGCATGTCAGGGGCCAAAAACCATGTACAAAAACGTAATTATGACCATCTGATTGTGATTTTTTGCATGGTCAGCCCCCCCCCCCCAACTTTCAAAACCATTCAGCGGCCCCTGACATGTTGCTCAGCTGATCCTAACGAAGGGTTGACATTTCACTGTTGGGCAACCTTTCTGTTTGTGTGATCCCCATTTTCTCCATTGTTAATTCATTTCATGAAGCGCTGAAGTTATGATCATTCAAGTTGTTTTCTTATCTATTGTAATAAAATGGTTTTTTTTATCATTGTATGATTTTATTTATTTGTAGGGAAATGATGACTTGAGGCAAGATGCTGTTATGCAGCAGGTCTTTGGTCTGGTGAATCAGCTACTCAACAAGAATACAGATACAAAGAGAAGAAAGCTGCAGATCAGGAGATACAAGGTAATTATACTATGGAGGCATAGTGGTACAATCGTTTGGATTCCCATCCTTTAAAGGGATCTTTGCACTTTGTGAGCAGCTGATATGAAGAATTTCAAAACTATGATGAAATATGTCTATGAGTGTTTGTATTTGTCCCCCAAAACCCTGAAACACACCACAATATAGGATATAAACTAAAATTTAGACACAAATAGCTATTTATTATCCTGCTTTTGATAAACCTTTTTGAGATGCTTTTATGCTAGTTTTCTTAAAGTCTGTTGGCTGTGTTTACCTTTTGTTGTGTGTAACTCTTACATAATGTGTATGTATTATTCGCTACACTGTACATTCATGATAAATTGCAGACTCTATACGTAGGTCAAATGTGTTTGGTTCATCCAGAGTTTGTATATTGTAGTACAGATTCACCCCAAACATTGAAACCAACCCTCATTCATTTTAAAACTTTGGTTTAAATCACCAAAGTTTTGAAATAATTCCAGTAGATGTGTTAATTTGAAACTTTTGGACTGGTATTTTTACTGTATAAGCCTTAAGTTTAGCCCATTTCCAAGAACTAAAATGAGAATTTTGAAAATCAGAACAAAGTTAATGATCACTTTAATCAGAGGGTCAAATTTTACTCCTGGCATTAATTACCTCAAAGGAAATTTATACATATTGTATTTAATCAACTCAGTGAGATAAATAGGACCTGGCAGTAATCTATCCCTTGAAATTAAGGACGTTCCACAGTTATATTTGTGCGCATTATGATCTGCGCATAGTTTACACTCTGCGCACTGACGTCACAATAGATGAACAGGTGATTAATTAGCTCTGGATATGAGCTGATTTTTCTCATCTTCTGCACTTTAACTGCAGATCCGATGCATTATCTTATGAAGCTAAAAAATGGAATTATTCCATGGACCATTTAAAAAAAAATCTCTACAATTTCAAAATACTTTACTCTGCAGTGCTGCCAATAATCACGAATATTACCCCGAGTTTGAATAAATGGTAGAATGGTTTTGATTTTTTCTTCACTTAGATACAAAGCATTTGGCGCATTTTCGGTGTTTTAAAAAGCACATTTGCTCTAATAAAAATGCTGATAGTTTAAAAACAAGCACATGAACCCCTATTTTTTAATGTTTGTACCTCTTAGGTATACCTTTCTCTACAACTCTGCAAATTTTTGTGAAAATGACATGGATTTTGAATAAAGTGCAGCATTTATTTTACTTTTGGAGTTTGTTACTTAAATTTCACATTTGCTAGATTGGGATTTTATTATCTTTTACGCCATTTTTAAGAACTGACAGTGCTGTTAAACTTAAAATTGCACAAAAATAGCACTATAAATAGATTCTCCATTCTAACGATACAATTATTAACTCTCTTGCGAAATTTGATGACTTTTTCATGTATTTTGATTGAGTAATAGAGGTTTAAACTCATTGTAGTTATCTTGGGCGGTCTAAAAATGCCAAATTCTTTTGAATGCGCAATTCTTGAGAACATCAATTTGGGTGAACTTTGAAGCTCTATAGCAAAAAATCGAGCAAATGGACCTATGTTGATTTTTGCATATTTTGAATATTAAGGTTCTAAGGTATCTATGTGCAAAGTTTGGAGAAAATGACATGGATTTCACTTTAACTGTGGAACATCCTTAAAAGCACATAACAGCAGCTCTGCTAAAGCCAGAGTACTTATGTGACATCATTGTCAAGCGCTAAGAGACTTAGGCACACATTATGCCAAAACAAATGCTACCACTACTAATAATAATATTTGCTTTGTTTAAAACTAGGTTGTCCCTCTCTGTCAGAAGAGTGGTTTGTTAGAATGGTGTGAAGGAACAATGCCTTTAGGTCTCTATCTCATAGGAGATGGTAAGAATGATCTTGGTGCCCATGTACGCTATCGCCCAGGAGACTGGAAGGCTAAACAATGTAGGGGGAAGATGGCAGTGAGTATACTTATTTTGCTGATTTCATGGCTGTTATATATTTCCTACCAGAATCATTCTGCACATATTTGTATTTATAAAGTAAACATATATATATATATATACATATTTTTTATATTTTTATTTATACAAACAAACACTTTGGTTGTCATATTGTTGGATTCTCTTCCAATTCATTTTGACATCACATATAATCATATCATCATTAGAGACTTTCAAATCTAAACTGAAGTCTTTTTAACAGTAATAAGTTCTTGCACTTTGACACTCATCCAAACTCTCTCATTCTTTCTCTTTCTTGTACACCTTGGGTTAGAATGTTTCTGGAGAGATGGTGCTTTATTAATGCCTATTATTATTATTGTTATTCATTATTACTGTTGTTGTGGTTGTTATCATTAAAGGACAAGTCCACCCCAACAAAAAGTTGACTTGAATAAAAAGAGAAAAATCCAACAAACATAACACTGAAAATTTCATCAAAATCGGATGTAAAATAAGAAAGTTATGATATTTTAAAGTTTCGATTAATTTCACAAAACAGTTATATGCACATCCTGGTCGGTATGCAAATGAGGAGACTGATGACGTCATTCACTCACTATATCTTTTGTATTTTATTATGTGAAATATGAAATATTCTAATTTTCTCCTCATTGTCAAGGGAAACAACTATTAATTCCTCCCTGAACATGTGGAATTAGCATTGTTTAATACTATATGGTTCTGTCAAGGTGGTCCTTATTGTCAAATATGTAAAAAATGAAATATTGTATAATTCAAACAATAAAAAAAAAAAAATAGTGAGTGACGGACACCATCGACTGACACATTTGCATGTCGCTGAGTTGTGCATATCATATCATTATCATCATCATCACTACCACAACTGGCATTTACTTTTAATATCAGTCCATATGAGTCACTAAACCCATCGTAGACTGACAGATCACTATCCATTTTCTTTTCCCTCTCTATTTTCGAAGTTTGAAAATAATGCAAGAAATTACATTTTATTTCCAGGCTTCCCATCAGACAGGCGATAACAATCAGAAGATCAAAGCTTTCAGCAACGTCTGTAAGAACTTTCAACCCGTCTTTCATCATTTCTTCCTAGAGAGGTTTCTTGATCCAGCGGATTGGTTTGAGAAACGACTCAGCTATACTCGTAGTGTCGCCACAGGATCCATTGGTAAGGAGATTGGATCTCAATTTTGAAAATGATCCTAGAATAAGAATCGGCACCTACTAGAATTTGATGGGAGCTTTATATTTCATAACCTCGCCCATGATTTAGAATCTTCTCTCCCCCAATGATGAGTTTTCCTCCTTCTTCTGCATTGTAAAGAATATTGCTTTAGATTTTACATGTTGCAATGCAACTTGAGCACTTAAAAATAGCACTATCATGATAGCCTTTTTATAGCCCTGTCAATTACAGGAAAATAAAAGAAACAAAAACAACACTGACAAAAAATTGTAAATATGTACCTTTGGTTAAAAAAAACACTTTGCAGATTGAGTTCATATATGTTCAACATTATTCTCTAATTCAATATATCTCTTTCTCTTATGATTCTTGATTATATAGTTGGTTATGTAGTTGGTCTTGGTGACAGGCATTTTCAGAACATCCTAATCGACTGTAACTCTGCAGAACTGGTTCACATTGATCTTGGTAAGTGTTCATCAATCCTTCAATTTTTACCAGAATATTGCTTTTCTCCAGGAAATGTGTATCCCTGTAATGAAACTTGAGTGAAAACATGTTTTAGAATCCAAGATGCATTTGTGTCTCGCTTCAGATCTCCATTCATTAGCTTCTGGGCAATTACATAAAGTAATTGTCCAACCGTCTTAATGTGGAACCTTCATGAAATATTATTTCTCTATTTTCTGGTTTTCCTATAAAAGGTTTTAATGCTCTCATATTATCTCAACTTCAGCAGTTTATAAAGTGAAGTATGAATTTTATGGGATTGTCAAATTACTGCCCTGCTTCAAGAACTAAAATCTTTGTGTCTATTATTTACTTTCACTCATGATTTTAACTTGCTTGTTTGTACTTTTGTTGGGGTTTTAACTTGTTTTTCACCATGATGTGAAATAACTTCCACAGAACATTGTATCGACTTTGAGTAGGGTCATAATCTTTCAATGCCTGAGGCTGTTCCATACTATGTGTAATAATTTCCACATAAACACTGTCTTATATTACCAGGTATTGCCTTTGAGCAGGGTCGTAATCTCCCAACCCCTGAAACTGTACCATTCCGTTTGACCAGAGATCTTGTGGATGCTATGGGTGTGGCTGGTGTAGAAGGAGTCTTTAGAAGGTTAGAAATCATATTCAATTTATCTTTTTTGTGTGTCCAGAATACAAAATAATTGTTGCTTACATCAAGTCAAATTTGGCTTATATCAAACAGATATATAGGTCCCAAGAGATTCGTTCTTCAAGGGATCTTTTTGAAATGACAAAAAGTAACAACAACCTAAATATCAACTTTTTCAGTGGGTTACAGTCAACCAAAAAATTACTTTTTTTCTTTCCAGGGCTCTTTTTGGAGAAACTTAAAAATTTTCCAGGGCTACTTTTTCATTTTCCAGGGCTCTTTTTCCACTTTCCAGGGCTACAATTTCTGGAGCTATTTCGCGGCTTTTTTGCGTTTGTGTGTGTGTGTGTGTGTGCCACATTGAAGGGATGCTGGTCAGCAGTGCAGGGCTGCTCTGCTGCAGGCTCTGCTTTAACAAGATGTACTGTACATGCGATCGCGACGAAGCTTCGAAGCAGCGCGGCGCGAGCTAGCGAGAAGTACGTACCGGTACCATCTCGAATTCATAGGCACATGTACCACATGCACTATTCACGCCCGTAAACAGAGATTCACAGGTAAGTTCTCTTAGCTGACACGATCCTATGATGGACTTACGTGCGCTGAAATGAGCAATGTTATTGTGCCACTGTATCTTGTATTTGCTTGTGTGACTCTGCGGGCAGCTCCGCGGTGATTTACGTACATATATACGTGATGTTCGCAACTGCAGTCGGGCAATGAGTTTGGGATTTTGTAGCACAATTGGTGTGCGCGTAGGAAACAGCTCAAGATTGTAATATAAGCGGTCACACGCAAATGCAAACAAGTACACATTTAAATGCAATATAATGTATAATGTATAATTTAAATGCAATCACGTACGTATGCATGAAATGCTACATAATATACAGTGTTGACGGGGGCGATTATGAGTTTTGCAGTCGCCCTCGTGTGAATGTTTTTAGCCCTTTTCCGGGGCTCTTTTTGGACTTTCCGGGGCGAATTCGCCCGCCGCCGCCCCCGTGTAATTTTTTGGTTGGTTACAGTACAATGGAGGGAGAATAATTGTGAATAAGATCAAGTTTTCGGAATAACAGAATAATAACTTTTTATTTGAAAAAATTGTGTTATTTGGTGCTTTATTTAAGGATCCTTTCAATCCAAATAGCTTTTCTTACAGATGGAGAGCTTTGAAAAAAAAATTAAGTTTTAGATTAAAGTGATTATTCTGTTTTTAATTTTACAGGTGTAGTGAGAAGACTATGGAAGTGATGCATAACTCTAGAGAAGCTCTTCTTACGGTAGTGGAGGTATGTGAGACTGAAACATTCATTTTCCTTTCAAATCCACAATATTGCATTATGAAGAACTGTGTTTAATATTGTAATTCAGCTTCATAGATATGTAATCTTTCAAGATATATGTAAATTGATCAAGTAGCTGTCAAAAAAGTTCTTCTCTTGATTTACTCCTTATTGGAAGCACTTCACAACATTCACATCAATTCTTTACTTCCCCAAGGTCCTTCTCTATGATCCCCTGTACACCTGGACCATGTCACCAGCAAGAGCTCTGCAAATACAGGAATTAGACCGAACAGAGCTGGGAGATCAGTCCGAGCTAAATACCACTACAGACGGTCATCAGGACATCATGCCTACTCCTACCAACGGGGCTAGTAGTCCTACCACCTCTAGAGAGGAGGTCAACCAGGTTTGTTTCTTTGATTTACTTGATTTTATTGGGGTATCCTCTTGGAAGAAGGGTGGGGGGTCGTTTGTACCCTTAGTGATACCTCAAGTTACAGCCCTGGCTTGTATTTTGATCCATGCAACACCAGAATATACTCATATGCTCTCACTTGTTTTTCTATCAAATACCTGTGTGTGATAAGCAATTAACTGGAAAATTATGAATCAATGATCACAAAGATTTAAGATTCGCACTTAAATGCCTAGTTGCGTGCGGTATAAAAGGCATGACCACTTTGGTCAGATCATGCCAAGAGAACGTGCACTATTGCGTATTGATCAGTAGGATTGCACATTGCACATCACATACACATTGGCATTTAAGTGCGACTCTAAGTCATACTTAAAATCTTTGTGAAACACCCCCCTGAACTTACTTTAGAATTCCACAACAGTATGACAGGGACACCCATCTTCTATAAGGTGGTAGAAAGTGTCTGCACTGGGTTTCAGATTCTTCTGGGTGGCCAAAATTGTTTAAAATTCTGGACATCACATGATAGCTGTCCTCCATTTTCGAGTAGTTGGATGATAATCTATATTGCTTTATGATTCATGATTGTGTATCTCTTCACTGTCTGTCCAGGTTGCCGAGAGGGTGCTTCTCCGACTGAGGCAGAAACTTGGTGGAGTTGAAGATGGGGTGACGCTGAGCGTTGCTGGTCAAGTTAGTCTACTCATCCAAGAGGCCAGAGACCCTGTGAACCTCTCCAGACTGTTTGCAGGTTGGCAGGCATGGATATAAGGACTGTTTGATGGATCATGGTCTGATATCAAAGACAACTTACAATTAATTGCAAGTCAATTTTGGGTCTCAGAATCATTCACAAATCTTTAAATCAAGTGTAAATTTGGACTCAATTGCTGGTCTGCTTTTTGAAAAAAAGTCATTCATATTGATTTGGTACAGTCAGACTTGATCAATCGTAAATTTGCAACAGAAGTGGCAATTGATAGCAAATATTTCTTGCGACAAGCCAAAAGTGATTTTATGAAGATCCTGTATTTTCGATGTATTTCGACAACAAACTATAGCAGAAATTATTCACAGGGACTTCAATAAAATATCTTCAGGTGTTCAAACTTGCTAACTGCCACTATTTTATAGGAATGGTCCCGAATTGGGGTGAAAAGAGAGCCACTAAACCACTGTACCTATTTTTGTAAAAAGAAATATCTGTCTTTACTAGTGTATAAGAAAGTCAGAAATTTCTGTATTTTCATCTTTTGTTCTCATTTGTTACACTTTTTGGGGGGTTTCAAATTAGATGGGTATAAGCCCTATTCTTGGACAGATTTATGACAATTGATTCCAGCCATGTGTATCCTCAACTTGTACATGTAATTAGTATTGACCTTTGCACCTTGAACATTTCTGATTAAAATAGATTAGGTGCCTTAGAAATCACAATAGATATTATATCAGCTATGCAGTAAGAGAAGAAAATATTAATCTGAAGTTGAGATATTACAGCTTCCACTGATACTTCTAAATGAATCCTTTGCAATATTCATAAGCAGACCTAAACATTATCCAGAGCCCTTCAAATTATATTTGTAATTGGACTCATTTTGAAGCTGAATTGTTTGAAATCCTGTTCAATATCCCGAAATATTGAAGGGATTAATAGCACTTTCCATTACATAAATGGTTCAACCTAATCTTGCATTTTATTATTATTATTTTTTTGTTGCTTGAAATGATATTATCAGTGTGACGAACTGGGTTCTCTTTTATATGAATGAGGACCAGAGTCAATAAGCAATGTGTTGCTTGTGTGTTGCAAAATATCATGCATAGAATCAGTTCGTTATGTATTCTATTGTTGGCACAAATGCCAATGCCATTTCTTCAAACTTTTGGGGTTTATAAATAAAAAAAGATCAAGCTATTTATAATATAGCTATATCTCATCTTACTTTGAGAAAATTTCAGAAGTTTTTACAATGAATTGCACCTGAAACTTGGATGTTGCTGAAATTTTCATAATCTTACATTCCAACATGATGATGAAATGTGTAAGGTAATTGATATTACACTGTTTACTATAGTAGAGGAAAATCTGATTGGAAATTTGCAATGTAATGAATATTCATGAAGAAACAAACAAGTAACAAGTTCAAATGGAAAACAGTCATGTATTCATGCAGCTCATGAAAATGTGAATGAGCTTAAAAGTTGTGGATATTTACCGGTAATGAACTGCATTTTCTACTATGACGTATCAGGAAACTCAGATGCATTTCATACAGTCATCAATAATATTATACTTCAGGAATGACGCAAATTTAGAGTGAATAACGGGTGCCCAGAATTTTTCTGAAAATTCAGCTTCCATATTTCAAATGATCTCAATAGAAATGAAACATACAGGTCAACTTTGCATTGAAGTTGGTGTGATAAAATTATTGGGAACTTTATTCCTTTTGCCAACTTCAAGTCATGTGTATCTTTGTATAAGTGCTCTATGAAATACACCCAACTCGGTTCCCTGATGCAACGGGTTTACATTGATTAGTTTCTATTGTGAAATGTCTGATATTGAGCAATGACCTTTATTAAGAGATTGGTTGACTCAACAGATGTGCTATAGAGTACCGAAGCGATGACGTTGGTTGCCATGGTGTCATGGCGGCCTGGTTCTAAACAAATGAACCCGCTGAACGAAAGCGTGTTTCTCATAGGAGAAAATGGCTGCTGTCGGAATTTGATCGCTTGCAACCTATTTTTCAGACAAGCCAGAGTCATTTGCAAATACAAATGTGTACAGACGATTGTCACCTGCCAAAGTTTAGAACCAGCCCGCCATGATGCCATGGCAACTGACGTTACACTTCGGTACTCTATAGCAGGTGGTTTAGCTCATGGCGGTAATCGTAATGGCCTCCTAAATGGATATTGGGGGACGGGGGGATTTAGTTCTCTAGTTAGGGTTGACACAATTTTGCTAATGAATTCTCTATACATGTAAATGTACCTCATATGGCTAAAGCAATATTGAGATGCTTACGTAGCCAGTCTATCCACTGTACATTCCATATTACACCTCAAGTGGTATTGCACTTTCCATGGCTGAAGTGCGCCCTAGGCTGAGATTGAGAATGTCTTGCTGGTTCAGCCAGTTAGATGGCTCCTCTGATGTAACTTCATTACAGTTTGCTTTCAGTCCGTTTTACAATCTTTGAGTCAGCATATTATAATCTCTCCGTAAAAGCCAAAAATTAGGTGTCTTTGATATAGGGAATACCCAGTATGGGATCAATTAAGCGGTCTTTAATTTTGTCAGAATACATCTGTATATATATATATATACATAAGGATGATTACCATGTGCAGCTGTCATCAAGTGTTTTGTGTTTGAAAAAAAGAAAAAGTTTGTGAGACGTTCTTTGGACAGATTTAACAGTATATTATTCATGCCTATGCCTCAAAATATAGAGAAAAAAGTAGTGTAGTTGATGAAAGGCACATGTGATAAATAGTTAACGCTGCAAACACATTGTTTAATTTGTGCAGACATTGAAATTTGCACTTTTTTTTATTCTTGCCAAATATATTGCTTTCATCCAGTGAACTATATTTCAGATATTACAATGACAGATGCAAACATCTCGACTGTACACTGTCACGAATCCATCTAGTTTCTTTATTCTATTGCTTTTGTCATTACTCATCGTCTTCCATACGTAAGTAGGTTGCAACCTCTTGTCTTATTTTTCTTCATTTTTAGTCTTAAATTCCAGTACTATCTTTTGCTATCAGAAATTTGCCAAACCTAGTGTTCCATGTTCACATTAGTTTGTGAAAGAACTTTTTCAAAATATAATTGTATCAAAGAAAAACATGTTATTAAAGGCAAAGCCTAACTTAAGGAAACCACACTGCATTTACATGTATTTTGTCATAATAATTTCTAGTCATTTTTCAGCCAGTCGGATGCAAATATTTTGGTAGCTTAAAACAGTTGTCAGTGAAAATCACTATAACTGCAGGGGCCCCGTTTCATAAAGGACTTGCAACTGTTTCAACTACCATGGTAACAGGACTCAGCAGCCAATCATTATCATGGTTTCCATGGTAGTTGCCGTAGTGGCAAAGTTACAACAGTTGTAAGTCCTTTATGAAACGGGCCCCAGATCTGCAAAGGTGCTCAAACGTTTGTGAACCCACCAGATAATGAACTACATAAAGTTTTTAGGTTCTGCCATGTTTTAGAGATTTAAATGTGACATCGCCCGGGTGATAAATATTACATTCAAGACAGTTTGTTTCTATCAGAATACCTTGAAAAATAAATATCTTTAAAAAGAAATAGTACAGTTGTCTTGTCTACATTCAAAACTCAGCATAAAGGATTGCATTTTGTGACAGGGTTCACTAACTGGAGTACAACTGTATTATTTCTTTTTAGAGATATTTATTTTTCAAGGTTTTCTGTTAGAAATAATTTGCCTCTTTTCCTGGAAGTTGATTCTATTTAAAAAATTCATAACAATCATTTAATCTGGGTGTTTATACTTGGCATTCCTATTTCTTGTTCTAAAACTTCATACACTCTTTCTCTTCACCGTACAAAATGATAAACACAAGCGACATAATCGTTAACATTTTAAAGATCACTTTATTAATATTAATCATAATACATAACATTTGTATAGCGCACTTTTCATCTAAGATGCTCGACATGCTTCAGAACAAATTACAAAAAGGGAGAAAAAAAAGTACATAGCAAGTTTGAACTATACAAGGATAGCCTTCAAAACATACTGTAGATGGTTGGCTGTCAAAAAGCACCATTTTTAGCATGTACCTCCCTGGCATGCCTTGCATAGGCTATTATAATAAAACATTCTACAAAAGGCTTGACATTTAATAAGAGTACACACAGCTACATACAGTACATTACAAGTAAATAAGCCAGTTCGTAGTTTGATTCCGCGCATGATCAGCGGAAGGTCATTTGTACTGAAGTGACATGGTAGATTAAAATTTAATGAGATAAGCACCATCTTTGATGTCTTGATTATTCATATATTCTTTTGAATTGTCGTTTTTCATTTACATCCACAAAAACAATGCGTCCACGAACGACTGGTATCTCACAGTTTGCCAAGTACATTGTACAACATGCTGTAATATGCATTCAAAGTAGAAATGCAACAAATAACTTCATAGAGTGTTCATTGATGTGCTATTCTAGTCACCTAGTCTATTCAATTTCTTCATCCTGCTATGTAAGGCATCCTTATATAATATCTTGCTTTGAAATCTGCCTATCTCAATGAAAGAAATGAAAGGTCATTTGACCAAAATTGTAACTGTAAAATTGTAACTACGAACTGGTCTATTGCCACTTGGTCACACCTACTATGATTAATTTCCATTGGTTTCATCCCATATTGTCTAATCCAAGTTCATCTCCTAATCATTTGGTCTGATTGCCATTAAGCCCATTAATCATTTTGTCTAATTTCTAGTTAGGCTTTACTCATTTAGTCTAATTTTCACTTTGTTCTTGACTCAAATGTTCATTCAATATAAAGTGTGAAAAAGCTAATAATTGGACCATCTTGACATTAGACCAGATGACAGTTAAGACCAAGTAGCATTTAGACCTAGTGGTTTAGGCCATCTGAGAATTAGACCAACCACTTACAGACCACACATGCAAAGAGGGGAGCCACAACTGGAATAACTAAGGCGGTGAGAGATTACCTCTAAGTTGGTTGACCTTTTTATCTTGAATGCATAACAAAGATGAAATGGCACTACAACCACTATCGAGTTAAATCAAGGAGAAAAGATACCCTTGATAAAGGTCAGAGAAGGAAGCCGATTTGGAAGGCGGTAAGAGATTACCTCTTGGTTGACCTTTTTACCGTGAATGCACAGAGAACATGAGTTGGCACTACAACCACCATCAAAGACATAGATCCATATCCCCAATGAATGGTAGAAGAGCTGAAAGTTCTCAATGATGGTATCCTAATTGCTGACAAAGAAGAAAGTAACCAAATGACTTTGAAAGGGAAGTTAATCGTAGACTTCTACGATATTCCAGGAAGAGCCAAAGTAACAAACGGAGTCAGTGGAAATAAAAAATCCTCTGTAATGATTTAGTAATAGTCTGTCAGATTTTAAACAAGCAAAATAATTTTACCAAAGAGAAAGCAGCTCCCAAAGACATGAATCCATATCTCCAACAAATGGTAGAAGAGCTGAAACTTCTCAATGATTGTATCCTGATTGTTGACAAAGAAGAAACGACTTTGAAAGGGAAGTTAATCGTAGGCATCTACGATATACCAGGAAGAGCAAAAGTCACAAAAGCAGTCGGAGGAAATTCCAAAAAACATGCGTGTTGGCGGTGTGACCAAGAAGGTTGTAAAAGAAGAACTTTGTACTATTATCGCGAAGAAATATTTCATCATCTCACTCTGTGGCTGAAAGTGGTTATAAAATGAAGGGAGGATTGTCTTTTACTACATCCACTCATGCCATTTTATAGGCAGTCATTCTCAGTTCTCTGCTCTAATTCTGGGGTCAGGAATCAGCAAATAAAAATCTCCTCTCCATAATTGCTGACACAATGTGCCTTTACTAGTTGCATTAATATGATTCAACTTGGAAGACATGGCTTCTGAAACTAATACTGACTCTCAACCCAATCAAGAAAAGGCTTAGGCCAGTCCACAGCCACAAACTATGGACTGAGAATGATAATTAACGAATGGTTTTCTATTCCAGCAGAAATATGTGTTGACCTCTACTTACTTCAAGTTTGTTAATGTGATTATAATAATGCTAAACATATTTGACTTTCCATATTCCATTTTTCGTATGTATATCACATCTATTCATAAACTAAGCTAAAAAAGAACAATTCATGAAACGCCCCTCTCTGAATTTACTTTTGGCATGTTTAATTTATAGTAGGGCCTACAGAAGTCACATATATCCACTCGAGTTGTTCTATCATTTTCGTTAAGAAACCTACTGTCCTGACACCAACAAGGTTATTTCTTGGGTAATCGCCGATTCCTTCCCGAAGATTCACTGTATAGGAAGGAAAGTGGTTTCAGTGATGCCGGTGAGACAGACATCCACCGAAAAGAAAAGACATGAAAGAAGTGTTGGAAGCTACGGCAAGAATTGAAGGTGCTGTAGGAAACCGGAGGGAGGTTACAGCTCTTCAAAACAAACGGGGAGAAAGGGAAAGGAAAAGCTTCCTGAGCTTCCATATTATGAAAATGTTGCCACTCCAATAGAACCCATGCATACAGTTCAGGTATAAGAGTAACCCAGAACCCTGAGGCCAATCACTTTACTCTGAAAAAAAGTGAATTGAAAGAAGCTATTTATGCAGTCGGATTTTATCCTGAAAGAAAGTTCAAGTCATCGATATTGGAGTCATCAAAAGTATACCACTTGTCCCCTGGAAGTCCTCATGCAGGTTTCCATCCTAAAAGACATATGGACTCTGATGATCCAGAAGGATTGATAAAAGAAGAGGCAAAAAGCTGGGTGACAGCTTTTTCTAAAGGTATCAGGTCTGTAAGCAAAAAATGCTGTTTCCAATTTAAAACCCACTACGTCCAAGAACTGGCCACATACAAAGATTCCAGAAGGCTTTTTTATTGTAAAGCGAAATGCAATTTCAAAGCCTGTATTGTTGAATGCACCGTTACAACGCGTTCAGAAGATACTCTACTAACCAAGGTTAGTTTTGAGGAGGATCCACGTCATTCCAAGCGTGAAATGAGGGCCCGATATTTTTCGAAACAGGAATAGGGTCAGTATGGGGAATGAGTTACACTAGAAGCCGACACATCAATATCTCGACAACCTGAGGGATCCCACTAACGACAAATTCCAAAGTGGTGTGCGAGACAAAGCACCAAATAAAAAAGTGTTACAGAAAATTTCATCCGACTATCGAGACACTAGGAGACCAGGAAGTCAAGAATTGCCTGGATTGCTAGAATTTATTGGCACAACATAAAAACAATCTTTCTTCCAAATGAAGTGAAGAGGGTGTCCTACATTCATTGTACCCACCTTCTTTCATGTTATGGACACATGGTCTTTGACCATTTTTCATAACATAAGTACTACCGATGTGGTATTTCTCGATGCTACGGGTTCTGTTTTAACGAAAAACAAAAAGCTCACAAAGAAACAATATTAGTGATCCGACATCCAAATAAAGTAATACACCTGTAGCTGTCGAAACACGACTTTTTGAAGTCAATTTCATCACGCAAAGGGAAAGCAGCTCCCAAAGACATGAATCCATATCTCCAATGAATGGTAGAAGAGCTGAAAGTTCTCAATGATGGTATCCTCATTGCTGACAAAGAAGAAAGGACTTTGAAAGGGAAGTTAATCGTAGGCATCTACGATATACCAGAAAGAGCAAAAGTCACAAAAGCAGTCGGAGGAAATTTAAAAAAAACATGCGTGTTGGCGGTGTGACCAAGAAGGTTGTAAAAGAAGAACTTTGTACTATTATCATGAAGAAATATTTGTGAAAGGTCAACACATTTTCCACATATAATCAAGGGGAACACATAACAGATAAACCTTGATAACTGTCAGAGAAGGAAGCCGGTTTGGGAATAACTCAAAGGCGGTACAAGATTACCTCTTGGTTGACCTTTTTACCATGAATGCATAACAAACATTTGTTGGCACTACAACCACCTTTGAAGACATGAATTGAAAGGGAAGTTAATCGTAGGCATCTACGATACTCCAGGAAGAGCCAATGAAAGTAACAAACAGAGTCGGTGGAAATTAAAATTCCTCTGTAATGATTTAGTAATAGTCTGTCAGATTTTAAACAAGCAAAATAATTTTACCAAAGAGAAAGCAGCTCCCAAAGACATGAATCCATATGTCCAATGAATGGTAGAAGAGCTGAAAGTTCTCAATGATTGTATCCTGATTGCTGACAAAGAAGAAAGTAACCAAATGACTTTGAAAGGGAAGTTAATAGTAGGCATCTACGATATACCAGGAAGAGCAAAAGTCACAAAAGCAGTCGGAGGAAATTCCAAAAAACATGCGTGTTGTCAGTGTGACCAAGATGGTTGTAAAAGAAGAACTTTGTACTATTATCGTGAAGAAATATTTGTGAAAGGTCAACACATTTTCCCACATATAATCAAGGAGGACACATAACAGATAAACCTTGATAACTGTCAGAGAAGGAAGCCGGTTTGTGAATAACTCAAAGGCGGTATGAGATTACCTCTTGGTTGACCTTTTTACCGTGAATGCATAACAAACATTTGTTGGCACTACAACCACCATCGAAGACAAAAATCCATATCTCCAACGAATGGTACATGTAGAAGAGCTGAAAGTTCTCCATGATGGTATTCTAATTGCTGACAAAAAAGATGGTAACCAAATAACTTTTAAAGGGAAGTTAATCGTAGGCATCTACGATATTCCAGGAAGAGCCAAAGTAACAAACGGAGTCAGTGGAAATAAAAATTCCTCTGTAATGATTTAGTAATAGTCTGTCAGATTTTAAACAAGCAAAATAATTTTACCAAAGAGAAAGCAGCTCCCAAAGACATGAATCCATATGTCCAATGAATGGTAGAAGAGCTGAAAGTTCTCAATGATTGTATCCTGATTGCTGACAAAGAAGAAAGTAACCAAATGACTTTGAAAGGGAAGTTAATAGTAGGCATCTACGATATACCAGGAAGAGCAAAAGTCACAAAAGCAGTCGGAGGAAATTCCAAAAAACATGCGTGTTGTCAGTGTGACCAAGATGGTTGTAAAAGAAGAACTTTGTACTATTATCGTGAAGAAATATTTGTGAAAGGTCAACACATTTTCCCACATATAATCAAGGAGGACACATAACAGATAAACCTTGATAACTGTCAGAGAAGGAAGCCGGTTTGTGAATAACTCAAAGGCGGTATGAGATTACCTCTTGGTTGACCTTTTTACCGTGAATGCATAACAAACATTTGTTGGCACTACAACCACCATCGAAGACAAAAATCCATATCTCCAACGAATGGTACATGTAGAAGAGCTGAAAGTTCTCCATGATGGTATTCTAATTGCTGACAAAAAAGATGGTAACCAAATAACTTTTAAAGGGAAGTTAATCGTAGGCATCTACGATATTCCAGGAAGAGCCAAAGTAACAAACGGAGTCAGTGGAAATAAAAATTCCTCTGTAATGATTTAGTAATAGTCTGTCAGATTTTAAACAAGCAAAATAATTTTACCAAAGGGAAAGCAGCTCCCAAAGACATAGATCCATATCTCCAACCAATGGTAGAAGAGCTGAAAGTTCTCAATGATTGTATCCTGATTGTTGATAAAGAAGAAAGTAACCAAATGACTTTGAAAGGGAAGTCAATTGTAGGCATCTATGATACTCCAGCAATGGCTAAAGTAACAAAAGGAGTTGGTGGAAATTAAAAAAAACATGCATATTACCAGAAAGGTACGTAAAAGAAGAGCTGTGTACTATTATCACAAAGAAGTATTTGAGAAACAACGTATTTTCCACATTGTTCTTGTCACATTATGGAGATAAAACAAAGCAAATAAATGCCATAACGAATATGGACAGTCCTGAGAATGATAATTCAAGAATGGTTTTCTATTCCAGCAGAAATATGTGTTGACCTCTACTTACTTCAAGTTTGTTAATGTGATTAAATAATGCTTAACATATTCCATTTTTCGTATGTATATCACATCTATTCATAAACTAAGCTAAAAAAAAACATTTCATAAAATGCCCCTCTCTGAATTTACTTTTGGCATGTTTAATTTATAGTAGGGCCTACAGAAGTCACGTATATCCACTCGAGTTGTTCTATCATTTTCGTTAAGAAACCTACTGTCCCGACACCAACAAGGTTATTTCTTGGGTAATCGCCGATTCCTTCCCGAAGATTCACTGTATAGGAAGGAAAGTGGTTTCAGTGATGCCGGTGAGACAGACATCCACCGAAAAGAAAAGACATGAAAGAAGTGTTGGAAGCTACGGCAAGAATTGAAGGTGCTGTAGGAAACGGGAGGGAGGTTACAGCTCTTCAAAAACAAACAGGGAGAAAGGGAAAGGAAAAGCTTCCTGAGCTTCCATATTATGAGAATGTTGCCACTCCAATAGAACCCATGCATACAGTTCAGGTATAAGAGTAACCCAGAACCCTGAGGCCAATCACTTTACTCTGAAAAAAAAGTGAATTGAAAGAAGCTATTTGTGCAGTCGGATTTTATCCTGAAAGAAAGTTCAAGTCATCGATATTGGAGTCATCAAAAGTATACCACTTGTCCCCTGGAAGTCCTCATGCAGGTTTCCATCCTAAAAGACATATGGACTCTGATGATCCAGAAGGATTGATAAAAGAAGAGGCAAAAAGCTGGGTGACAGCTTTTTCTAAAGGTATCAGGTCTGTAAGCAAAAAATGCTGTTTCCAATTTAAAACCCACTACGTCCAAGAACTGGCCACATACAAAGATTCCAGAAGGCTTTTTTATTGTAAAGCGAAATGCAATTTCAAAGCCTGTATTGTTGAATGCACCGTTACAATGCGTTCAGAAGATACTCTACTAACCAAGGTTAGTTTTGAGGAGGATCCACGTCATTCCAAGCGTGAAATGAGGGCCCGATATTTTTCGAAACAGGAATAGGGTCAGTATGGGGAATGAATTACACTAGAAGCCGACACGTCAATATCTCGACAACCTGAGGGATTTCACTAACGACAAATTCCAAAGTGGTGTGCGAGACAAAGCACCAAATAAAAAAGTGTTACAGAAAATTTCATCCGACTATCGAGACACTATGAGACCAGGAACTCGAGAATTTGCAAGATTACCTGGAATGAATTACACTAGAAGCCGACACGTCAATATCTCGACAACCTGAGGGATTTCACTAACGACAAATTCCAAAGTGGTGTGCGAGACAAAGCACCAAATAAAAAAGTGTTACAGAAAATTTCATCCGACTATCGAGACACTATGAGACCAGGAACTCGAGAATTTGCAAGATTACCTGGAATGAATTACACTAGAAGCCGACACGTCAATATCTCGACAACCTGAGGGATTTCACTAACGACAAATTCCAAAGTGGTGTGCGAGACAAAGCACCAAATAAAAAAGTGTTACAGAAAATTTCATCCGACTATCGAGACACTATGAGACCAGGAACTCGAGAATTTGCAAGATTACCTGGAATGAATTACACTAGAAGCCGACACGTCAATATCTCGACAACCTGAGGGATCTCACTAACGACAAATTCCAAAGTGGTGTGCGAGACAAAGCACCAAATAAAAAAGTGTTACAGAAAATTTCATCCGACTATCGAGACACTATGAGACCAGGAACTCGAGAATTTGCAAGATTACCTGGAATGAATTACACTAGAAGCCGACACGTCAATATCTCGACAACCTGAGGGATCTCACTAACGACAAATTCCAAAGTGGTGTGCGAGACAAAGCACCAAATAAAAAAGTGTTACAGAAAATTTCATCCGACTATCGAGACACTATGAGACCAGGAACTCGAGAATTTGCAAGATTACCTGGAATGAATTACACTAGAAGCCGACACGTCAATATCTCGACAACCTGAGGGATCTCACTAACGACAAATTCCAAAGTGGTGTGCGAGACAAAGCACCAAATAAAAAAGTGTTACAGAAAATTTCATCCGACTATCCAGACACTATGAGACCAGGAACTTGAGAATTTGCAAGATTACCTGGAATGAATTACACTAGAAGCCGACACGTCAATATCTCGACAACCTGAGGGATCTCACTAACGACAAATTCCAAAGTGGTGTGCGAGACAAAGCACCAAATAAAAAAGTGTTACAGAAAATTTCATCCGACTATCGAGACACTATGAGACCAGGAACTTGAGAATTTGCAAGATTACCTGGAATGAATTACACTAGAAGCCGACACGTCAATATCTCGACAACCTGAGGGATCTCACTAACGACAAATTCCAAAGTGGTGTGCGAGACAAAGCACCAAATAAAAAAGTGTTACAGAAAATTTCATCCGACTATCGAGACACTATGAGACCAGGAACTCGAGAATTTGCAAGATTACCTGGAATGAATTACACTAGAAGCCGACACGTCAATATCTCGACAACCTGAGGGATCTCACTAACGACAAATTCCAAAGTGGTGTGCGAGACAAAGCACCAAATAAAAAAGTGTTACAGAAAATTTCATCCGACTATCGAGACACTATGAGACCAGGAACTCGAGAATTTGCAAGATTACCTGGAATGAATTACACTAGAAGCCGACACGTCAATATCTCGACAACCTGAGGGATCTCACTAACGACAAATTCCAAAGTGGTGTGCGAGACAAAGCACCAAATAAAAAAGTGTTACAGAAAATTTCATCCGACTATCGAGACACTATGAGACCAGGAACTCGAGAATTTGCAAGATTACCTGGAATGAATTACACTAGAAGCCGACACGTCAATATCTCGACAACCTGAGGGATCTCACTAACGACAAATTCCAAAGTGGTGTGCGAGACAAAGCACCAAATAAAAAAGTGTTACAGAAAATTTCATCCGACTATCGAGACACTATGAGACCAGGAACTCGAGAATTTGCAAGATTACCTGGAATGAATTACACTAGAAGCCGACACGTCAATATCTCGACAACCTGAGGGATCTCACTAACGACAAATTCCAAAGTGGTGTGCGAGACAAAGCACCAAATAAAAAAGTGTTACAGAAAATTTCATCCGACTATCGAGACACTATGAGACCAGGAACTCGAGAATTTGCAAGATTACCTGGAATGAATTACACTAGAAGCCGACACGTCAATATCTCGACAACCTGAGGGATCTCACTAACGACAAATTCCAAAGTGGTGTGCGAGACAAAGCACTAAATAAAAAAGTGTTACAGAAAATTTCATCCGACTATCGAGACACTATGAGACCAGGAACTCGAGAATTTGCAAGATTACCTGGAATGAATTACACTAGAAGCCGACACGTCAATATCTCGACAACCTGAGGGATCTCACTAACGACAAATTCCAAAGTGGTGTGCGAGACAAAGCACCAAATAAAAAAGTGTTACAGAAAATTTCATCCGACTATCGAGACACTATGAGACCAGGAACTCGAGAATTTGCAAGATTACCTGGAATGAATTACACTAGAAGCCGACACGTCAATATCTCGACAACCTGTGGGATCTCACTAACGACAAATTCCAAAGTGGTGTGCGAGACAAAGCACCAAATAAAAAAGTGTTACAGAAAATTTAATCTGACTATCGAGACACTATGAGACCAGGAACTCGAGAATTTGCAAGATTACCTGGAATGAATTACACTAGAAGCCGACACGTCAATATCTCGACAACCTGTGGGATCTCACTAACGACAAATTCCAAAGTGGTGTGCGAGACAAAGCACCAAATAAAAAAGTGTTACAGAAAATTTAATCTGACTATCGAGACACTATGAGACCAGGAACTCGAGAATTTGCAAGATTACCTGGAATGAATTACACTAGAAGCCGACACGTCAATATCTCGACAACCTGAGGGATCTCACTAACGACAAATTCCAAAGTGGTGTGCGAGACAAAGCACCAAATAAAAAAGTGTTACAGAAAATTTCATCCGACTATCGAGACACATAGAGACCAGGTACTCGAGAATTTGCAAGATACCTGGATTGGCACAAATTCAAAACAATCTTTCTTCCAAATGAAGTGAAGAGGGTGTCCTACATTCATTGTACCCACCTTCTTTCATGTTATGGACACATTGGTCTTTGACCTTTTTTCATAACATAATTACTACTGATGTGGTATTTCTCGATGCTACGGGATCTGTTCTAACGAAAAAACAAAAAGCTCACAAATAAGAAACAATATTTACTATATAACTTAGTGATCCGACATCCAAATAAAGTAATACACCTGTAGCTGTCGCAACACAACATTTTAAAGTCAATTTCGTCACGCAGAAGGAAGGCAGTTTTGGTATACATACAAAACATCCTGCACTCATTACCATAGATGGAAGTCATTACTTTTAGCAGTACTGCAAGTGTTTATTACGGAGACTCCACAAATTCATACCTTTCGCTGTTTTAGAATTTTGACAGGAGTGCCAACTCTGGTAGATTTTGGTTTGTTAACCATTCATGTATGAGCAAGCCATTTTATGAAAGGTGCATCAAGTTTTACGACAATTCTGCACCTCCGACTAAATTCCATTTGAGGAAAATTTGTCGGGGAAAATCACTAAGAAATTTCTAGAAACCACCAACTAATTCTGAAAATTTTGTTGGTGGTCCCCTACCTTCCTACTAACCCCATACTTCTGAAAAATGGCGGCAGTGTTCAATGCTTTAGGGGCTGCTGCCCTCAGAAGGGAAAGAATTTTGTGTGGCCGGTCAAATCCTCTTAAAAAAAAGATGATATCTATATGTTTAAGTATAGATTGGACAGGAGAGGCATAATACATCCCATCTCAGAATTTGCAGGTGATTTCGAGCACACTACAGAGAGGAGCAGGGCATTACCTGCAGATTTAGCATCGATGATGTTGAAGTGATAACAGGAGAAACAAATGCTAGTAGTACACCTAAGAAAAAGAAAACTGAGAGCAATACACCAGCTTCTGCTTATGACATTGATGATTCTAGCAGTAGCATTGACAATCCGGCTCAGCTATCACCACTTTTCCTCAGCAAATCTGAAAGCAGTCTAGACTACAGCAGTGATTCTCATGATCTAACCATAACTTCTAGCAATGATCATATCCAGCAAGATGAGATTACTATGCCATATTGCAATGTCAAAGCTCACCTAGCTGGTGACAATTTGAGCAAAGGAGGAAAAAACAAGAAACTTTTTTTTTTAATTAGGAGGTAAGAAAGAAAAGTTCATTTTAAGTGCAAATGCCCCACATCGTGCATGAAAAAGGTATCCAGTGCTGAAGTCAAAACTGAGCGTAGGATGTTTTGGAGTAAAACATCACAAGAAAGGAGGCAATGGGTCCACACACAGTTTGGCTCATCAAGAATTCGTAAAAAAATTGTGTGAACCCAACGGGCCAATGGTCTGTGCAGCTGCTTTTTTTCCATTTGTTTTGGGATGAGTAGATCTTTATTCTTCAAAATGAAGTCTTTTGTCTCTAAATTAAGTAATGTCTGAGCATCTCCCCTGTCCAAGCAATAAACTAAATAAGCTGCTTCCATCAAATGTATAAACTGGTTGGAGGAATATGTGACAAAAGGGGGTGATAGCACAGAGACAAGGCCCGCCTTCCGTACGGACTATTTAACAAAGTACGATATATACCAAGTTGTATTTGGAAGACATGACAGATAGGTGGGAACCTTCAGTTGAAAAGTCAATGTTCTACCAACTTTGGAAGAACCACTTTGACCATGTATAAGTTAATAAGGTAAGACAGCAAAACATCAGTCTTACGGCTATACAGGGGAAACCAGACATTGCCTTGTTTTGCATTACATGTACATAGATTTTAATGGAGAAGAATTTGATGGCTTAATGTCGGAAATGTTTACCCTTTTCTGGGAATCAGCATATAGGTCATATTTCACATATTCCATGGTTGTCACCAAGAATTTCCTTATCGAACGATCTTACATGTAACCTTAAATGGATGAAGGATAAGACTTTGATGGTTTAGGGATGTAATCGTGAGCCGATCAAACATCGAGACATCAGTCTTGTGGCTATACAGGAAAAACCAGACATTGACTTGTTTTGCATTACATGTAGCTTTTAATGGAGAAGACTTTGATGGCTTTACGTCGAAAATGTTTACCCTTGTCTAAGAATCGGTATAAATGTCGTATTTCACTGGTAATGGGCAGTTGTCATTAAGAATTTCCCCATCAAACAATCTTCTCAGTGATACCTGGCAAGTTATTGGAAGAATACTTAGCCACAGCTACGTGTAATCTAATTTTATCCCCACCCAAATTACCTACTCAAGTATGTTTTATTTATTCATGGGTAACGAACACACTACCCTTGAATACGTATCTAGCTTCTTGAACACATTGTTAGAGAGGAATGAGACTCTATTACATCGGGCGATGCGTTCAAACCCTTCAGTCCCCAGGTTTCAGGAAACATTCAAATCGAATTCAATTTCAATTCTCTCATTACGGAGCTACGGCTTCACCAAGCTCGCGATCCATAAATACTATTATTTCAGAACAATTCAGGGATGTCAAAGTTCGCCGGTCAGATAAAGAGACATCAGTCTTGCGGCTATACAGTAAAAACCAGACATTGCCTCACTTTTCTTTGCGTGTAGCCTTTAATGGATGAAGGAGAATACTTTGATGGTTCAGGGATGTCAAATTTAGCCGGTCAAATATCTAGACATCGGTTTTGCGGCTATACAGGAAAAACCAGACATTGCCTTGTTTTTCATTACATGTAGTTTTTAACGGAGAAGAATTTGATGGCTTAACATCGGAAGTGTTTACACTTTTCTAGGAATCGGTATATAGGTCGTATTTCACTGATAATGGGCAGTTGTCACCCAAAATTTCCCCATCAAACGATCTCAGTGATTGGAACAATACTTAACCACGGCTATGTGTTATCTAATTTTATCCCCACCCAAATTACGTACTCAAGTATGTATTATTTATTCACGGGTAATGAACACACTACCAGTGAATATGGGTCTAGCTTCCTAAATACATTGTCAAAGAGGAATGAGACTCTATTAAATCGGGCGATGCATTCAAACCATTCAGTCCCCAGGTTTCTGGAACCGTTCCAATGGAAATCAGTTTCAATTCTCTCCCATTACGGAGCTACATGTACGGCTTTACCAATCCCGCAATCTATAAATACTATAATTAGTCAAATTGCGCGTTATAACTCAAATCGGGCGATGCGTTCAAACCCTTCAGTCCCCAGGTTTCAGGAAACATTCCAATCGAACTTAATTTCAATTTTCTCCCATTACGGAGCTACTGCTTTCCCAAGCCAGTGGTCTATAAATACTATAATTAGTCAAATTGCGCGTTATCACTTACATTTACAACCCTTTTACGCCTTACATAATATTTGAACCGGCATGCTAAGAAGCCACGATTCAATTTGGAACCCACGTCCATCCAATTACAGTATTTTTCACCTATTTCATGTGTTTCACCCCACTCCTGATAATGTAATAGATCATTTTGACGTCGAATATAGTAATGGCCAGTTGTCACCAAGAATTTCCCCATCAAACGATCTTCTCAGTGATACCTGGCCCATTCCAATCGAATTTAGTTTCAATTCTCTCCCATTACGGAGCTACGGCTTTACCAAGCCAGTGGTCTATAAATAATATACATGTATTTGCTTAGGACCCAACGTTAGGTAATTACTGTACGTTACACCCCGAACCAGTGTAAGGGTCACAGGCTAGTTCTTTTTCAAAGAACTTTGAAAGAAACAAAATGGAGTTTGGCAGCCTTGAAAGTATACATGATTCATCCAAGTAGTGACGATGAACTTGACTTTACAGACATTAATGGCTTTTACACATACACATTCCAATTGTTTGTATATAGATCGTTCTGATTGGGAAACTTTAAGAAGAAACCAACGTGGCCGTCACTTCTCTCGAGAGTGGGTCACTATTTTTTCGCGGGGGATTAGATCAATAGGAGATGTTGCATTCAATTCAAAACACACAAAGTTAGGGCATTGACGTCAAGAAGAGGAGATGGTAGGTTATTTTTCTGCCATGGGTATTGAAACTTTAAAGATTGCACCGTCACATGCGATGTGACGATGAGGTCGGAAGACACTCTTTTGACAGAAGTTGTATTTCCTGTGGAACCACGACATGCAAGGAGTGAAATTAGAGCTAGGTATGTATGCAATATAGATAGGGGGAAATTAGGAAAGGTCATGCAATACAAACCTCCTCCTCGTCACTACCTTGATAGTATGAGGGACCTCACTCGAGAAGAATTTGAGAGCAGAGTCCGAGATAGGGCACCAAATAAATCAGTTTTAAGAAAAATTTCTTTGGAGCATAGGACCTTTTTGAGACTTTGGCATTGCAAATTTCTTAGCCTGTTAGAGATTGCCAAAAAAGAAGATAGTCAAGCATCTGACGATGAGATGGTTTTGCAATATTTTAGCATTTATCCTCCTTCTATTATGTTATGGACCCGTTGGCCAGTAAGAATATTCCACCATCTTTGTACAAGAGACATTATTTATTTGGATGCAACTGGTTCTGTGGTAAGTAAAAACTCTTCTCTGACCGACAAGCAGTATTACATGTAGATATATAATCTAGTGGTTCGCCATCCAGAAAAGGGTGGAACGCCTCTTGCTGTAGGAACATTTATAAGTAGCTCTCATACAGCGAATGCAATTGCTTTTTTGTTGTCTTTCCGACAAGCCGTAGCAACGCAATACACTTATTCCCAAAGAAAACAGCCAGCATTAATAATGATTGATGGAAGTGTGACTCTACTTATTGCTGTGCTTCATTCTTTCAACACAGAGACCCGTATTTCGTATATGATTCGGTGTTACAGAATACTGACAGGTGTTGCGACTATCCCCATCAAACGATCTTCTCAGTGATACCTGGCCCCAGGTTTCAGGAACCATTCCAATCGAACTTAGTTTCAATTCTCTCCCATTACGGAGCTACGGCTTTACCAAGCCAGAGGTCTATAAATACTATAATTAGTCAAATTGCGCGTTATCAATTACATTTACAACCGTTTTACGCCTTACATAATATTTGAACCGGCATGCTAAGAAGCCACGATTCAATTTGGAACCCACGTCTATCAAATTACAGTATTTTTCACCTATTTCATTTGTTTCACCCCACTCCTGATAATGTAATAGATCATATTGACGTCGAATATAGTAATGGGCAGTTGTCACCAAGAATATCCCCATCAAACGATCTTCTCAGTGATACCTGGCCCCAGGTTTCAGGAACCGTTCCAAACGAACTTAGTTTCAATTCTCTCCCATTACGGAGCTACCGCTTTACCAAGCCAGAGGTCTATAAATACTATAATTAGTCAAATTGCGCGTTATCACTTACATTTACAACCCTTTTACGCCACACATAATATTCGAACCGGCATGCTAAGAAGCCACGATTCAATTTGGAACCCACGTCCATCCAATTACAGTATTTTTCACCTATTTCATTTGTTTCACTCCACTCCCGATAATGAAATAGATCATTTTGACGTCGAATATAGTAATGGGCAGTTGTCACCAAGAATATCCCCATCAAACGATCTTCTCACTGATACCTGGCCCAGGTTTCAGGAACCGTTCCAATCGAAACTTAGTTTCAATTCTCTCCCATTACGGAGCTACGGCTTTACCAAGCCAGCGGTCTATAAATACTATAATTAGTCAAATTGCGCGTGATCACTTACATTAACAACCCTTTTACGCCTTACATAATATTTGAACCGGCATGCTAAGAAGCCACGATTCAATTTGGAACCCACGTCCATCCAATTACAGTATTTTTCACCTATTTCATTTGTTTCTCCCCACTCCTAATAATGTAATAGATCATTTTGACGTCGAATATAGAAATGGGCAATTGTCACCAAGAATTTCCCCATCAAACGATCTTCTCAGTGATACCTGGCCCATTCCAATCGAATTTAGTTTCAATTCTCTCCCATTACGGAGCTACGGCTTTACCAAGCCAGCAATCTATAAATACAATAATTAGTCAAATTGCACGTTATCACTTACATTTACAACCCTTTTACGCCTTACATAATATTTGAACCAGCATGCTAAGAAGCCACGATTCAAATTGGAACCCACGTCTATCCAATTACAGTATTTTTCACCTATTTCATTTGTTTCACTCCACTCCCGATAATGTAATAGATCATTTTGACGTCAAATATAGTAATGGGCAGTTGTCACCAAGAATTTCCCCATCAAACGATCTTCTCAGTGATACCTGGCCCCAGGTTTCAGGAACCGTTCCAATCGAAACTTAGTTTCAATTCTCTCCGATTACGGAGCTACAGCTTTACCAAGCCAGCGGTCTATAAATACTATAATTAGTCAAATTGCGCTTGATCACTTACATTAACAACCCTTTTACGCCTTACATAATATTTGAACCGGCATGCTAAGAAGCCACGATTCAATTTGGAACCCACGTCCATCCAATTACAGTATTTTTCACGTATTTCATTTGTTTCACCCCACTCCTGATAATGTAATAGATCATTTTGACGTCGAATATAGTAATGGGCGGTTGTCACCAAGAATTTCCCCATCAAATGATCTTCTCAGTGATACCTGGCCCATTCCAATCGAATTTAGTTTCAATTCTCTCCCATTACGGAGCTACGGCTTTACCAAGCCAGTGGTCTATAAATACTATACATGTATTTGCTTAAGACCCAACGTTAGGTAATTACTGTACGTTACACCCCGAACCAGTGTAAGGGTCACAGGCTAGTTCTTTTTCAAAGAACTTTGAAAGAAACAAAATGGAGTTTGGCAGCCTTGAAAGTATACATGATTCATCCAAGTAGTGACGATGAACTTGACTTTACAGACATTAATGGCTTTTACACATACACATTCCAATTGGTTGTATATAGATCGTTCTGATTGGGAAAACTTTAAGAAGAAACCAACGTGGCCGTCATTTCTATCGAGAGTGGGTCACTCTTTTTTCGCAGGGGGGGGGGGGGGGGGGTTAGATCAATTAATAGGAGATGTTGTATTCAATTTAGAACACACAAAGTTAAGGCATTGACATCAAGAAGACGAGATGGTAGGTTATTTTTCTGCCATGGGTATTGCAATTTTAAAGATTGCAACGTCACATGCGATGTGACGATGAGGTCGGAAGACACTCTTTTGACAGAAGTTGTATTTACTGGGGAACCACGACATGCAAGGAGTGAAATTTGAGCTAGGTATGTACGCAATATAGATAGGGGGAAATTAGGAAAGGACATGCAATACAAACCTCCTCGTCGTCACTACCTTGATAGTGTAAGAGCAGAAATAATCAACATATGTTTTAAAATAAAGAACTATTAGTTGAACTGTAATCGAAAGGGTTCACTAACCCAATACTGCTTTGTTCATGTCCACCTGTTCACTATGTGACACTCACAAGGTTTCTTCCATAAAAAAGACTATTACAGACTCAAGGTTTCTTCTTCATACTTGGTTCTCTCTTTCTCTCTCCCAGTCTCTCTCTCCCACTCTCACTCACTGTGGTCTTTCTAAACACACCCATTTCCTTCTTATCCAGAAATGGTATGAGTCAACTGGTCCAAGAATATAGAAACTATATCAAGTCCAGAGTATAAATACAGAGGACAAAATATGTATTGGAGAGATTTTGGGTTATTGAGCTTATTGAGTTTATTACTTTTGCGCTTTATTATTATATCCTTTCTACCATCAAGAAAGGGTGAATAAATATATAACATCGGAACTGAATATTCATCGCCTTCTTGTCATCTTTCTTCGTTTGTAACACTGGCCTTGATACGCCATCGAACGCTACTATGACTACAAATATATATATCAATAATCATAAAAATATAGTGTTACAAAAGCATGAGGGACCTCACTCAAGAAGAATTTGAGAGCGGGGTCCGAGATAGGGCACCAAATAAATCAGTTTTAAGAAAAATTTCTTTGGAGCATAGGACCTTTTTGAGACTTTCGCATTGCAAACTTCTTAGCCTTTTAGAGATTGCCAAAAAAGAACATAGTCAAGCATCTGACGATGAGGTGGTTTTGCGATTTTGTAGCATTTATCCTTCTATCATGTTATGGACCCGTTGGTCAGTAAGAATATTCCACCATCTTTGTACAAGAGACAGTATTTATTTGGATGCAACTGGTTCTGTGGTAAGTAAAAACTCTTCTCTGACCGACAAGCAGTATTTGATATATAATCTAGTGGTTCGCCATCCAGAAAAGGGTGGAACGCCTCTTGCTGTAGGAACATTTATAAGTAGCTCTCATACAGCGAATTCAATTGCTTTTTTTTGGGTCGTCTTTCTGACAAGCCGAAGCAACGCAATACACTTATTCCCAAAGAAAACAGCCAGCCTTAATAATGATTGATGGAAGTGTGACTCTACTTATTGCTGTGCTTCATTCTTTCAACACAGAGACCCGTATTTCGTATATGATTCGGTGTTAAAGAATATTGACAGGTGTTGCGACTTTCTCTGATTTCGACCTGTCAACGATACACTTATGCTCCAGCCACTTAATGAAAACGGCATCACATCTATGTAAGGCCCAGTACAAGAAACATTATAAAATTGCTATGAATTGGATTGGTGGACTTCTTCGTTGTACAAATTTGATACAAGTATCAGTATTAGTAAAGGCCATTGCAGTAGTTACCCATTCGAAATATGATTCTGTTCATGTTCGACAACAATATGACAAAATTCTCGACATGCTGAGTGACGATCACCTGACCGTCTCAGGTATACATTCGCTTCTATTCCCCTGCGGTTTTTTGATTGGGCACCTTCTACCATCTAGACTGGAGTTGCAAATCCGTATTATAGCTGTACCTTTTTCGAAAGCATGAAACGTCAACTACTGATCAAAGTACATTTGTGGTCAAGCCTTATGCTTGGTGATTTATCCCGCCATGGAGATACGAGTGATTCCCTTCTGTTCTATTACCACTACAAATCGTTCCATCCAAAAGTATTGAATCAGACAAAAGATGCCCAAAATATCTACAAAGATAAAAGAACGCAGGGCACAATCGAAAAAAATATGCAAGAAACTAAAAGGATTCTCCTCAACGGTAAGAGGGTGAAAAGACTTGATGAGATTACAAGTTTGTACAAACAAGATGTTATGCCCCTTCAGAGGGAATTTCACGATCATTTAAAGATGAAGGGCAGTCCAAGTAAGAGAAAGCCTAATTGTAGCGACATTCCAACTGAAACATGGGCAAAACGTAACAGGAAAAATCATTCAAATATCGCGGGTGAATATATCAGTCCTCTAAAAAAACAAATGCCCTTTAGGGAAAAATTTTCCAAAGGCACCAAAAACACCCAACAACCACAGGAACTGGGAAAGACAGGGTTGTTTTCGTCACCCTCATACCATCGGCAGGGACATTCACAATAGTGGGGCCGACTGTTGGTTTATTGCCAGTATGCAGGCCATAGCAGTGTTTATAGATATGCATGACTTGCCTATTTCGAGTCTCCGTAAGAGAGAGATTCGAAAGACAGAAGGACAGGTCAGGGAGGTGTCTCCTCTAATGACTTGAAGGGGCATTATCAACCCTTACATGCCTTAGGATGTTATCTGTCTAGTAACTAAACCAACTAATACATGCAAGTAACTTTGAACATTGAAGTATCTCAAAGGACTTGTAATATCATGTATAACATCTTATATCTATATTACAGAGCCCACTGCCTAAAACATGATCCATAATTGAGCAAGTGAACGGACAGATAATAATAAATTCTGATGTCTTCTAAGCCAAGGACTACCATCCAGCCCACAGCGGTCATGCCATCTGATAAATGCCTGCTGTATGCAATTCAAAGATGTGTGTGGAGATGGATGAGTAAGTAGATGACATTAAAAAAACGAAGAGGAACAAGATGGCAGTCGTACGAGAAGGTGATTTGAATCATGGTGTAATTAATCAAGGGTAAATCAATTGCAAACTTTGCAACTGATTGCAAATCATGCGTAAAATATAAAGAGATTTTGAAAGACATGCAAAGTTTACATTTGAAAGGGATAAACAAAAAATTAATCAAAATGGCTGAGGGATACAATCGCCATCTCCCTCAGAGAGTAGATCCCTTTGTTAGATTTCCAGACAAACAATTATAAGATAAGAAAAGGGTACAGATCATATAAGGACAAAGTCAACAGGATAAATAATCAGGAGCTAGAGAGAACAACTGGTCGCAGTAATTCATTATCGAAGAATCTCAGGTATACATCGCACTCAACTTCTTTGCCAAGGGATCCATTCTTGACGAGATTGCCACCAACCATATTGTTTCACAAGCTTTGTGTGACATAAAAGAACAAGTGAGTACACCCATTTCATATCTATATTCCTTCTGAAAAGAAGAAAAGGGTACAGATTATACAAGGACAAAGTCAACAGGATAAATAATCAGGAGCTAATTCATTATCGAAGAATCTCAGGTATACATCGCACTCAACTTCTTTGCCAAGGGATCCATTCTCGACGAGATTGCCACCAACCATAGTGCTTCAGACATATCAAGAAAGAGTAAGCAGGTGTATTCACACTGTTACACAAGCGTTGTGTGACATAAGAGTATACCCATTTCATATCTATTCCTTCTGAAAATATTTGCTGAAGACCCAACGTTAGGTAATTACTGTACGTTACACCCTGAACCAGTGTAAGGGTTACAGGCTAGTTCTTTTTCAAAGAACTTTGAAAGAAACAAAATGGAGTTCGGCAGCCTTGAAAGTATACATGATTCAGATTGACCATATCCAAGTAGTGACGATGAACTTGACTATACAGACATTAATGGCTATTACACATACACATTGCCAAGTGGTTGTATGTATTTCAATATATTCTAATTGGGAAACTTTAAGAAGAAACCAACGTGGCCGTCATTTCTCTCGAGAGAGGGTCACTCTTTTTTCGCGGGACGTTAGATTAAAATAATAGGAGATGTTGCATTCAATTCAAAACACACAAAGTTAGGGCATTGACGTCAAGAAGAGGAGATAGCAGTGGTGGTTCGCCTTCCAGAAAAGGGTGGAACGCCTCTTGCTGTAGGAACATTTATAAGTAGCTCTCATACAGCGAATGCAATTGCTTTTTTTGTCATCTTTCCAACAAGCCGAAGCAACGCAATACACTTATTCCCAAAGAAAACAGCCAGCATCAATAATGATTGATGGAAGTGTGACTCTACTTATTGCTGTGCTTCATTCTTTCAACACAGAGACCCGTATTTCGTATATGATTCGGTGTTACAGAATACTGACAGGTGTCGCGACTTTCTCTGATTTCGACCTGTCAATGATACACTTATGCTCCAGCCACTTAATGAAAACGGCATCACATCTATGTAAGGCCCAGTACAAGAAACATTATAGAATTGCTATGCATTGGATTGGTGGACTTCTTCGTTGTACAAATTTGATAAAAGTATCGGTATTAGTAAAGGCCGTTGCAGAAGTTACCCTTTCGAAATATGATTCTGTTCATGTTCGACAACAAATATGAAAAATTCTCGACATGCTGAGTGACGATCACCTGACCGTCTCAAGTATACATGCCGAATTCACTTCCATTCTCCTGCGTTTTTTTGATTGGGCACCTTCTACCAACTCAAGTTCCCCCTTTAATGAGCTGGTTGATCTTTGCGTGGATGATATTAGGAGTACATCACCAATGCACCTTCCCAGACTGGAGTTACAAATCCGTATTATAGCCCTACCTTTTTCGAAAGCATGAAACATCAATTACTGATCAAAGTACATTTGTGGTCAAGCCTTATGCTAGGTGATTTATCCCGCCATGGAGATATGAGTGACTCCCTTCTGTTCTATTACCACTACAAATCGTTCCATTCGAAAGTATTGAATCAGACAAAAGATGCCCAAAATATCTACAAAGATAATAGAACGCAGGGCACAATGGAAAAAAACATGCAAGAAACAAAAAGGATTCTCCTCAACGGTACGAGGGTGAAAAGACTTGATGAGATTACAAGTATGTACAAACAAGAGGTTGTGCCCCTTCAGAGGGAATTTCATGATAATTTAAAGATGAAGGGCAGTCCAAGAGAAAGACTAATTGTAGCGACAATCCAACTGAAACATGGGCAAAACGTAACAGGAAAAATAATTCAAATATCACGGATGAATATATCAGTCCTCTAAAAAAACAAATGCCCTTTAGGGAAAATTTTTCCAAAGGCACCGAAACACCAATAACCAAAGGAACTGGGAAAGACAGGGTCGTTTTCGTCACCCTCATACCATTGGCAGGGGCATTCATAATAGTGGGGCCAACTGTTGGTTAATTGCCAGTATGCAGGCCATAGCAGTGTTTATAGATATGCATGACTTGCCTATTTCGAGATTTCCTGAAAATACCTTAAATGGAAAAATAGTGCGACTACTACGTAATTCAAAGGATCCTGATGCCTTGCATGCACTTTCGGAAGGTGATATAGACGAAGCACTGTCTGCTTGTCGGGCGAGGATGGGTAGCAGACGTGGTAGGCAAGAAGATGCCTCTGAAGTGATCCTTATCATCCTGGTCCCATTCATAACTATCTTTGATAAATATTCCCCTCACTGTAATCTCATAAAGACCAAAACATGCCAAACAAGTTTCCATGTGTCAACAGTAAAGGCACCGGCAAATAAAGTACTGTGGGTGACCGTTGATCAGCAAAGACATCACAATTATCACCGCAATTTGTTAGCTTGCATAATTTGCGCATATTCTGATTACTGGCAATTGGAATTATGCGCAAAATGCAAAGGCTCGCGTGTAGAGATGACTGTTGCCTTTATTTCACTTCCCGAGGCGCTTGTTATTCACGTGAATCGTTACAGCGCCGATGCACATACCGACAGAGCTTTGGATTTAGTTGATGTAGAAGAGTTCTTAGATATAGGTGAAATACTGCACCATTCATGTCCACAACGGAGTGCACAATAAGAAGTGTGATAGTCCATACCGGCGGCTCGATGGCACACGGTCATTATATGGCATACAACAGAGACAACTTGATAGAACTTAATGACAGTAATGTCAGTCACTTGCTCTTACAGTCCTTCCAAAACAGTTTCAATCATAATGCGTATGTCATATTTTACAGTAAAATGAACGAAGGGGCAGAACATACTGTACCCAATGTCCAAATACCCATTCACGCACCTCTCCAGTATGTATGGGTGTATCTACTGGATTAATACCTATACAGATAAAAATGTAGCGGATACATTGTTGACAGTGAGTGATGTGAACTTTTTCAATAACATCGCTTTGTTCTTTGACAAGCCTCGTCTGTCAAATGTTAGTGGCAGTGATTTGATTAATATACTAGCTGAACCAAGACCAGAAATTCTCCAATTTCTACATAAAAAACCTAATGGTTTGATGTCTAATCTAATGATAGATATTTACTTGTCCATAATGGTCAACATTAGGAACAATGAAGTACCAGGCACTAAGTTCGGAATATATCCATCCCCCATTAATACCTTTGGTAGAACGCATGGACAACCAATAACTATCGAACATTTTCACTATAAAATTTTGAGGGAGTGCGTGTTTACGGCTGGCAGAGTTGCCTTTAATTGACGCTTCCCATTTCATATTACTTGCACTTGACAATCAGAATTCTACTATACGTTTGTACGAACCCAGTAGGTCAGGGGCTTCATATTAACGATTGTAGACTTGTATCCACTTTGGATGAAGTCTTCCAATCGGGAATAAGACATGGTCATTGGCAAGAGCGACCGATATTTCCAAGAAACAGTGATGGGACTTTCCAAATTAATGCTGTTGATTGTCCAACCCAATCAACCAAAAAATTACACGGGGGCGGCGGGCGAATTCGCCCCGGAAAGTCCAAAAAGAGCCCCGGAAAAGGGCTAAAAACATTCACACGAGGGCGACTGCAAAACTCATAATCGCCCCCGTCAACTAGGCTTGGGAGCCAGCGCCGGGTAATCGAGTCTACCCGATTCTCAATGCCAGAGTCGGGGAGTCGACCCTGATCTCTGGAGACTCGAGTACCAAGCGGCGGCGGTTCTGAGATAAAGAAAGGGACTCGAGTCTTTGCCATGCTCTCTCATTCATGGACGAAAATCGGCCCCAGCGCCGACTCCAAGCACTGAGATAAAATAAATGTAGAATTTACTTCGAGCAGAACGTTTCTCTGCTTGTGTGCTTTAGGCTCAGTGTGACTGCATGTGGTATGGGGATGCATCGTGTGCATTGTGTGTAGTGTGTATTTCTGTGTGTGTGACTGTAAAATGCCAGTAGAGACCACGTGCGCATGTGTTGAGCGACACTTGTGATTGTATCATGAACTGGGATTTGTGTGTGGATTGTGTGAGAAGTTTGGTGAAGGTGTAAGATTTTGGGCGACTTGATAGATGATTGCTCCCCCCCTCCCATTTATGTACACTCTCTAGCCCCATGTCGAGCTGCAGCCACCCATCTTGATCCTTCCCCCCAAAGCTTGTCTCTCCTCATTCCTTCTTTTCTTCCAAACTTTATTTCCCTATTATTCTTGTTAATTTCTCCTTTTACAAGTTGTAATTCACTGCGAACTTCATTATAATTTTAATGAAGTGTTTATCACCTCTTGTTTGTTTTTAAATATTTTTATATCTCTGTTCAAAACAAGAGTCTCGTCTATCCCTTAAAAAAAAATCACGCTTTGATTTTTTTTTCTTTCATTCCAAAATCCCATTGATAACGTTTGCTTGCTAGTCTTAAATTGGAGTCTTGCCTTATTGGAATATTGGCAAGAAGTTAATTAAAAAAAAGATGTTATTGTTCTGTCAGTAATAAAAGTAGAGATTCAACTATGGATATTTTTCAGTCATATTTCATTTAATCTTCGTTATTTTAATCCAAACATTCATTTTTTTTTCAATGATGTATTTCACCTTTGGCCAGTTCGCCATTTTCTTAAGTGACTGAAAACGTAGACTAGCCCCTTAATTCAGGGACATCAACCCTCGGCAATTTGTTTACATAACTTTCTTGTCTCCGTCATGTATTGCACAATCTTGAGAAGCACATGTTTGGAAATCTGATATTCTTGTGGTGGTGGTGGGGGGGGGGGGGGGACGAGATTGCCGCCCTTTTCATTCTGTTTTGGTTTGGCTGCCACATGGCCTCTCTCACTGTGTGGAGAAATTAGGTCAGGTAAAATTTGCAAAGACGTGGATAAGTTCATTTCAATTAGAGGCCGTGCAAGGCTAGGCATTCATGATGGATGATGGAAATTGCCAGTTTTGGTTCTGGTAGGCCTTTTTGTCATGAATCTGTGTAACTTTATACGAACGCTTAACAATTCAATGACCTTTATGACTTATATCATTATTTTGTATGAATAATTGTAAGTCTTTTTTAAAAAGTGTCATTTAAATAACTTTCAGTCAAATATGTACGAAGGATATTTGTTCAACTTCATAACATTTGCAGGTACCTATAATATGATAAAATAAATTACCTTAGAATTGTACAAATTCAGAACTTTTTCTTTTACATTGTCTTTAGACACGAATACAGATCTTTCTAGATTAATTTGGCAAATGGGCTATAACACTAAATAGTAAACACGCAAAGCTCACGTCAACCAAGTATCAAACATTCAAACTTGGATTAATTCATGGAGGTTCTACCTCCATGATTTAATCTGAATAGGTCTGTATTAGGTCCATGAATCAACTCAGATATCGTTCAAGCATCAAAATCAATCTATCATCACAACACTAAAATCATAAACAATCACTTCGAAGAAACAATGCGAAGGTCAAACCAGGGAAGTGTTATACTTCCCTGGTATATGCTAGCTACCGTGTATATATATACACACACACACATACACACACACACACACAAACGCAAAAAAGCCGCGAAATAGCTCCAGAAATTGTAGCCCTGGAAAGTGGAAAAAGAGCCCTGGAAAATGAAAAAGTAGCCCTGGAAAATTTTTAAGTTTCTCCAAAAAGAGCCCTGGAAAGAAAAAAAGTAATTTTTTGGTTGAACCCAATTAGATTCTATCAGTTGTGGCGTATTGGTGTGTCTGTATGGTAAGGCAATATGTACCAATTATGATGTTGGACATGTTAACTCTAGGCCCTCTGTCTTGAATTTCACATCCCGAAAGGAAATCATCAATACTCTCGTTACTTTCGTGGACAGGCGAAGCGATTTAGTTCAGGCAATACACGATATGTCGCGGTTCGTGACGATTTTATGTACAATTGTTATTGACAATTTGGCCGTCCTCGTTATCCTCCATTTGTTCACTGACACTATACCATTTTGTATTTACTTATTGGATAACTTTGATCAACTGACTTCCAATTCTTTCATTATGACAGGCATATTTCAATGCAAGTAATTAAGTAAGCGTGCCTTACATAGAAGGGCGAAGAAATTGAATAGACCAGGTGACTAGAATAGCACACCAATAAACAGTATGAAGGTATAAGATGCATTCTACTTTGAATGCATATTATAAAATGTTGTACAATGTAGGCCTCAAGGAAAACTGTGAAATACCAGTCGTTCTTGGATGCATTGTTCTTTTTTTGTTTATGGATTTACATGAAAAACACAAATAATAAGAATATATGAATAACCAAGGCATCGAAATTCAGTTCTTATCTCCTAAAATTTTAAAACACCATGTCACTTTGGTACCAATGACCTTCCCCTGTTCATGCGCAGATGCTTCTGATCTTGCGCAAAGTGGAACTACGAACAGGCTAAAAATGACGTCATTTTTTAACAACAACAATGTACGGTCCGCCCGAGTTGAATTTCACTCCGACGAGAACCTTGATGGAGACGTATAATTTCAAAGTGAGAATGATGTAACATTACATATATAAAAGTTCAGAGGACATAATACATCATCATTACAGGGCAAACTGCCTGATATGATCCATAATTTAGCAGATGGATGGGCAGCTTAAAAATACAAACTCAGCTAAGGACTCTAATTCAGCCCTCAGAGGACATGTCATGTGGTAATGCATGCTGTGTACCACTCAACCTGTCAAAGATGTATGGGGAGATGAGGGAGGAGTTACCAACATAAATAATAATAAAGACAAAGCAAATGACAGGGTAATACAAGCAGGTAATTTGATTGGTGTACGTTCACCAGGGAATGTTATTGCAACATTAGTGCAATAATGTTTGGATGTAAGGATATCCAAACATTGGCTGTGAGAGTGTGATTGATATACTGAAGATGTGGAGTAAAAAAAACCGAAAACAATACATTGGAGTCATTGGCCTGTATTCACAGTCTAAAATTTCAATCATGGTATCTAGGCGTAATGGTATCTGTGGTATAAAATGTGCTAAGAACAGTAAAACGTTCAAAGAAAAATCTTTTGAATTGAAAGATATAGATTGTGGAGTTGCTGAGTTTCAAGTGAGAATGGTATGACGTTAAAAAAAAGCAACTTTCAGATTAAAAGAAAAAAACACTGTGGAAATGCTAGAGTTTTAAAACGAGGATAGTATATTTCCAAGGAAAACTTTGAAAGATATTGACGTGTTGGAGAAATAAACAACACCCACTTATCACAGACATTAACTGTTAGTCTGTATCTTTCATACTTGCCAATTGCGAATATCTTTCATTCAAATTACAACTGGAGTACAGTATCAAGTACCAATAATTATTAATTTGACATAAATAGCTATACATTTTCATTTCTTTGGCAGTAAATTCTACTCCAGTCATTTCATTAAGGTTATACATGACAATATTATATATGTTAATAGATACATACAAAGAATTATTTTTGGCACATATTCAATTCAAACATTTATGTCACCATTCCAGTAGCTATGTGGGATTGATGATCAAGGTGATATTCTTTCAGGATTGACCGGTTTCTTGGTTTAACTGGTTAAGATGACCTTCCAATTCTAAGGTGAGATGAACCAACGTCCAGACTACTGGTAATCTATCTTGGTTTAGCTGGTGAAGATGACCTTCCAATTCTAAGGTGAGATGAACCAGTGTCCAGACTGCTGCTTCCTAGGGGTCAAGAGGTCAATAACATAATTTATGCCATCTTATCGAAATCAATCAATTATATCAAACGAGACAAAATAACAATAAACCACAGAACTGCAAACAATATATCCAAAGAACTGGGTAATCCCTACACAATGTCGATGGGAATGACAGAATTCGTTTTTTGTTGGCGTTGGTATGATTCTCACATCCCGAGATTAACATGAATCTGGTTACCAGCTGATCTCAAAGGTGTTGTGAATTAGATTAATTTTGTAAACTTAGGTGTTGGAGCTAAGAAATGCAATATGAATTGTGCTTCCAACACTAGCACCAGCACTAACACTAAACTGTGTTCATGTAAATGGTCAAGTTATCAATAAAGATGTTACACTTACTTCTTTGCATCATAGGTGAGCTTCTGTACTTGGGAACCGGTATGGATGATGTCTCTGGAGCTATAAAAAAAACCAGGAATAGTCATTTATTTAATTTTACTCTAAAAAAATATCATTATTTATACTAATGCCACATAAAGAGTCTCTCATTCTTTGCTTTAAAAATGGGAATAACAACTTACTGGAAACTCACATTTTATTTCACCAGCACGATATTTTTTTTTAGTACATCTCAATGTATTATAGATAAGACAAGTAATTTATGCATTTATCTTACCTGGTATACTATGTCGTTGTCCTTGCCTACCTCTGGCTCCTACTACAGGAGACTGGTCCCCTGTACCTATGGAGGACACACAGAATGAAAGATACAAGAAAATTCTTAATGAATGGCCCGAATTCACAAAGGTGGTTTTGAAAACCCACGGTTGAGTCCATGGTTTATGCAGATTTCCTGTATATATTATGCCAAATTTAGCGCGTATCGGGCGTGTGTAAAAAAAATGTCCAATGCTGATGCGCGCTTTTGTCACAGTGCCATAAATTGACGCCTGTTGCCATGGTTATGTACGCTATTTTATTCATGAGTCCACTGATTTTATTCATGAGTCTACTCTTCAATTCGGGCCTTGGTTTCCTGACTAAGCCAACCCGAAACCCAATTATTGCCCGTCATGGTCTCAAGATCAACTTGATCAATGACATGTCACTTTGACACCATATGAAACACAAACTTTCTTTGAGCTGCCACTTGAGTGAATGTACATGGTTAATGTCGGTTTGAAGAAAAGCTGCCAGTGATTCTACAAGACAATATCAGCAAGACTCACATGTATCAGCTAGTTCTACTAGCTTATGGTCTAATTCTCAGATCGACTAACACCACCATGGCTAAACCAATTTAGTCTACTATCAACATGGTCCATTTGATGTTTGGACCAACCATCACTTATTCTAATTCTAACTTGGGCTATTATCATTTAGTCTAATGCCAAGACGGTCTTACTTTCACTCAGTCTACTTTTTTGCACTCTGTCATCAATATGACAATTAGATTCATGAACAGTTCATGTAATCATGTGGAGGGTTGTGGCCCAGTGGATAAGTCTCCTGACTTTGAAACAGAGGGTCGTGGGTTCAAATCCCAGCCATGGCATAGTATCCTTCAGCAAAAAATTAATCCACATTGTGCTGCACTCAACCCAGGTGAGGTGAATGGGTACCTGGCAGGAATTAATTCATTGAAATGCCGGGCGCATGAAAGCTGCTTGAGCTACAGCCGGGGTAATAATATCCAAGTCCTTTGGATGCGCATAGAGACGTTATTCAAACTGTGTTATGCGCTATAGAAGAACCGACTCTTATCATTAATCATTAACACTAATTGGTGTTAGACCACATGGATAGAAGACAAAATTTGCATAGCATAAATGAAAAGTAAACAGAATAGCAAATGGGATGGATGTAGGCGAACAGGGATTAGACTCACTGGCCAAATTCACAAAGGTGGTTTTTAAATCCATGGTTTATGCAGATTTCCTGTATAAATTACGCTTAATTTAGCACATATATGGGCGCGTGTATAAAACATGTCCAATGCTGATGCATGCTTTTGTCACAGTGCGCCAAATACACTGTTTGAAGAGTGGACTCATTATTCAAAACAGTGGACTCATGAATAAAATAGCGTGGATAACCAAGGCAACAGGCGTCAATTCGGTGCACTCTGACAAAAACGCACATTATCGTTGGACATTTTTTAATATACGCAGTAAAATACATGTAAGCGTATTTTATACAGGAAATCTGCATAAACCATGGATTCAACCGTGGGTTTTCAAAACCACCTTTGTGAATTTGGGCCTTTGGGATGAGACCAAACGGAAACTAGACAAAGTGGGTGTAGACAAAGAAGCAATTTAGCGAAATCGTCCTTCACTTACCTGTAAGAGTTGCTGCTTGTCTCTTTTTGATTGGTCCTCTCTGGATCTGCCTAGCTCTTGATCCAAACCCAAGGCACTGGAGTGTCTCTGTCAGGAAACGATGGGTTGGAGAAACACAGCACACAACGAGGAGCTTAGCATCTCCACCTGGATATTTATGAAAGGACGTCTTTAGTTATTGAGGTGTCTGAGATATTGAGTTTCAAATCATACTGCAAATTTGCAACTGGTATATCACACTGCAATGATCAATCAGCCATTTTATTTTGCAAGTAAAAGACTGATGCTAAATAAAACTTGCAACAGATTGTAAGGCTTTTGAATGAATTTTAATACTTTTGGCTCTTATCGCAATGCATAATTACACAAGGGATTCTGGAGACGATGAGGATGTTAAGGGGAATAAACTTGAGGAATAATACTGAAAGACAGAGAGAAGTGAGAAAATCTGGTATGTGTTTCATAAAGCTGTTCATAAAGTTACACACAACTTTACGCATTGACTGGAACATGTTCTTGTTTCTAAATGAATGACAGGGATGTATCATTTAGCACAAGGGGTCACCAGACGTGCTTTAAGTCATTCGTATCTTATGAACAGCTTTATGGAACACCCACCAGGAAGGGAGTAAGGGGTGGATGTCTTAAGGGTGAGAGAGGTCAGAATGAAATGGGACAAATTTTTTTCAGAGAATGGAAAAACAAGCCTTTAAAGAAAGGGAAAGAAATTATCACTATAGATTCCTGCCAAATCTTTCATATATAAGTTGAAATCATTTATAGGACTTACCAATAGAATCTTTCATGAGGTGAGTAAGTCTGGAGTTTCTGTAAGGCACATGACCTCTACCCTCAGCCAAAGCACCGAGGACATCAGCTAAAGCTGACAGACTCCTGTTGATGTGAGATGTCTCCCGTAGAGCAGACCCAGTCACACAGGACATACCTGCACAGGATTGTAATACATTGGGTGATTTCAAGTTCAGTGTTGACCTTTTGGTGTTGGTGTTTGTTCAATTTTTACACAATTATAACACTGAACATAAAATGAAGGTGGTCCCGAAAAGTCACTCACTAGTTGTTAAGATGTAAATAATGTGATCTAGATCAGTTTTACAAACTCTGAATAAGTTTTGGAGCTAGGGGAAGCAATCCAAATTCCAACACTAACACCAACACCAAGGCCAACACCGAACTTGAAATCACCCAGTATATTTAACAGCAGCAACCAATGTGCCAATGCAAAATGCTCGATGGATTCTTAACAGCAGAAGGTCAAATTTATATATTGAACATCAATCTTACTTCCAGACTTTTGAAATAATAACCTTTGTCAACTTTGAAATTGTGACCCCACAATCTCATCCGATCATTGTCAATCCAATACGTACAAATGGGCCAGGTTGTTATTTAAAGTTAAACCCTTAATTTGACTCTTTGCAAGTAAAAGATATATTCATGTATATAATGACCTCTGTGACCCTAAACAAAACTCACTCGGACCAAGTATGAAGTTGCTTGTAAACTGTTCTTTTAAAGATTCCTCATTTATCCGGAGAACAAAAATGGGATGGACCAATGGATGGATGACCTGAAAACATAACTCTGCCAACCACTTATGGTAGGAGGCATAAATAGACAGAACATGGGTCATATCACACGAGATTAGGGGGTTCTCACCAACACATTCACTGCCAGCTAGATCAACCAATTGTAGCTTGGTTCTGATGACCTCCTGATCAACCCTCATAGACCGAGATGGAGACTGACTTCTGGCCCTTGATGAAGGTCTATTAGAATCACAAGAGGAAAAATAATGTTCTAATATTTAATGAATTATGATACGAGAATGCTCTCTGAATATGTCAATATATCATTGTATCATTGTCCCCAAAAAATCTATTGTGGAATTCATAGGCAATTTCATATGCATATGCTATAATTTGCTTACTATTATAAAAATGCGGAAATAAAACAGTGAATTGAATTTCAACTGAAATTGGAATTGAATTTATCAAATTTGATTATTGCTATTTTGTCTACTTTAATCCATCTTAAGAACGCTATATCCTAATGGTACAATAAGGATTCTTACACCAACTTTCTAGTGTCAACATGGCAACTGAATCAGCATTACTTGATGAAATTGTTGAAACATAATAGGTCTAAGCCATGAGGGAATAAACCAAATATGATTGGGACAATGTAGAGTAGGCCATCTGTCAAATCATCTTCCAGAATCCAGTATGAAACTGGTTCAAATCATAAATTTTCACGATAGATTCTTGCATTTAATATACAGTAATTCCTATATGCACATTCATGAATGTCAAAAGAATTTACCTGCGAGTTGGTGATTGGATGAGAGTGATAGTCAACGTAACCACAAGATGAGAGCGACTGGAATGGGCATGAACCTGGGTAGCATCCTCATGACGATACATCATACCATGACGGACTAAATCAACGATCTCTACAGCTGTCGTTACAGTTCTAAAATAAGTATAAAATGAATAAAAGTTAGTAAGTTAGATTGAAAAATTGTATTGATACAAGCTTATATCATTTCATTCACAGAAATTACCGGTAACATTTATCAATTGTCTATTGAAAGAAGTGATTCCTACATTAAGGAATGGAATCAATTAAAGAATCAACAACAAAAACACCCAACTAAATGTAAGTTAGTAAACATACCACACTTACAGTTAAAGAAACGGACCTATGAGACATATGATCAAGTCTTGTGTCATCATTCAATGAATGAACACTTACAGACCTGCCAACCTCTGGGAATGAAAAATTGTATTCTGTGATACAAAAAAGTGTATTTTCCGCCAAAAAGTGTATTTCATAATAAAATGCGTGGCACACTCGCTCATTGTTGCGTTAAAAAAAAACATTTAAACATGTGTATATCTCCCCCTGGTTTTAACAAAAATGATTGAAAAAAAAACAAGTTCCCTGAAATTACATAACCATATATTTTTTTTTACAAAAACATATTAAAAAAAAAAGTACTGCAGTATTTTGGTTGCAAAAATGTACTAAATACGCCAAAAATATACTGGTTGGCAGGTCTGCACTCACCCTAATAAGGTGGAAAAGTGGCTATCTGAATAAAATGGATAAGATACTTTGAAGATTGTTGAAATAAAACAGAAAACAGAAGAACCTCTACTTTGCAATATCAATTAATGTCACTAAAATGTATTTTAGGGTCACATACATCAATCAATGACTAGAAAGACTTTCTGCTCATGAACTTACCAAAATTTCCTTGTAAGATTTATGGTTGTGTATGTTATATCTCAAGTAGACAGGAACATTAAGGCTTTACACGAGACTTAGGGAGGTGCTCTCTGCTTGGCTGCTAAGTAGTGAAGTGGTTTGGAAGTTCAGAGCAGAGACATTCTTTCTTTTGTCAATGGTATTCCTATTCATCTATTGTTCTATTGTCATTGGATGGGAGCATGTACATTACATTGGTATGTACATTACAGCTGACACTTCTATTTATAGGTTCTTCAATAGTACATACATAACAGTGTAGACTTACCGTTGAGTTAAAGAAGTGACCTCCATCGAACCATCATCCCCTGTGAAGATATCATGCCTTGATGTAGCAGGGTTCAAGGTCAAAAGGTCACGGATCTCATTATTGTAGACTTCAACAACAGACACTTCTACAGTATGTGTATTGGGCTTTTCTCTCAGCAACCTATAAACACAATACAAATGCAAAATTAACTGTCAAGGCTTGAATTTTTAAGAAACCAACATTTGTTTAAACAAGTGGAATGCCTCTGGCGGTCTCACCTGAATCACGCGATTCAATATAGCAGCAGTGCTGACTTTGAAAACTACTATAACTCGCACAAGATGTTCAGTGATACTTGATTACTCTTATGTCCAGGTTTAATGAACTAGACCAACATACTTTCAAAGTTATGATGCTCATTCAATAAACAAAAAATACCCCCAATTTGGCCAAAGTTCATTGACCCTAAATGACCTTTGACCTTGGTCATGTGATGTGAAACTCATGCAGGATGTTCGGTGATACTTTATTAACCTTATGTCCAAGTTCCATGAACTAGGTCCATATACTTTCTAAGTTATGCTGTCATTTCAAAAACTTAACCTTCGGTTAAGATTTGGTGTTGATGCCGCCACCGCCGTCGGAAAAGCAGCGCCTATAGTCTCACTCTGCTATCATAATGCAGGTGAGACAAAAACTACCTTTTCAATATGAAGAGAAATGACCAAATCAGTAAAAATGCAATCATACTATGCATACAATAGGTTGCACAGTAATTAGCAGCTTAAAGATTAATAAAAAACTGGGTAAAACTCAATTAATCACAACACATGGCCCTTTCAAACTTACCTATTCTTAACCCATCCTCTACTGGAACATGGTAATCACTACACAAAGCCTATCGACATTCAGAATCCAGAGTCAACAGGTTAAACTATTTACTTACCTGAATAATTCCCTGGCAGCCCTCGGTACCACACCATCCTCTTCATTCTCATCTAGAATGGTTCTTGTCTGAGTCAGTTCATGAGTATAGCGCCCTCCTAGCATGGTGTGTGTTTTCCCGCTTCCTGTCTGACCGTATGCCATGATGCATACATTATACCTGAAAATAAGACAGGATTAGTTAATCCATTGGCTACAAGAAGACATACAGGATTAGTGAATTCACTGGTTAAATGAAGAAATAAGATTAGTTCAAACATTGGCTACAAGAACAAGACACTTATGTATTGTGTTTATGACAATGAAGGGATTCACTTGTCAGTTGGTTGAAGATACTGGTAGTGTGCCATAACACTTACACAGCTATTAGCATGTGGGCCATCAAACAAACATTTCTTCATCATCATGTTGTAAGTGTTTACTAGGGTGCACTTCTTAATCGCTAAACCAACCACAATAACACTTGTTTCCTACCGGTACCCAAGTAGCACCTGGGGCACGTTGCATAAAACTTTTTACCTGAGAAAACTCAGGTTGTTTTTACCAGACTTTTTGCCCTGTGTTAAAGTCAATGGCAGAAATCAGACTCACCTTAGTTCTCAGTTTTTACCAGAGTTTTCTCAAGTAAAAATTTTATGCAACAGGCCCCTGGGTGAGAGTGGCAAAGTGCAGATTGACGCTTTGCCAAAGGGCGCTAGGCCATGGTGGGCTTCGAACACACAACCTTTTAATTACAAGGCCAGAGACAGAACCGCTACACCACGGCGCTTCTCTATTTGTGAAATATTACCAAAATAAACAAAATTTAGACCCCTTTTTTAAATTCAGGAATCCTATAGGCGGCATTACATTGTCAATCTTCTTCACAGACAAAACAATACAGGTAATACCATTGTGAAAAGATGAACAGCACCATCATAGCAGGATTCCAGGGCCCCGTCTGACAAAGATTGATCCAATAAAACGTAACTTTATGGAAATCCATCAGAGTCATGCTTTCTTCTGCAGAAAATTTGCAAAATTTCCTTGGTAAACAAAGGAGAACACACCAAATCGTCAAGAAATAAATGAATGGATATGCATTCAATCTAGAAATTTTGTTGAACAAGCATGCATTTTATATGTTGACTTTGCTGGCTTTCCGTAGTTGCGATTGATCGGATGAATCGCAACTCTTTGTAAGACGGGCCCCTGGTGGGGAAAGTGTCACAGGTATCTGGTAAGATGCCTAATTACATACTTACCCATCAAGAAGAGATGTTAGGAGTGGTTTGACTTCATTGAATACTTCATCTTGAGATTCAGTCTGGTTATACACTCTTTAAGAAATACATATAATTAAATAACATCAATACATCTTAGATTTTCTTAAATTTTATCATAGTCATGCATTCTGTAATTATTGACAAAACACTTATATTTAACGTTTCATTACAAAAACTAACTTCTTTAAGTGCACACAATCTGTCCTTGTACATGATCCCTACTGACAGTTGAGTGTGCATTGGATCTAAATGGAAGCGTTCTATTATCTACATGTACAAGGGCAATCTTGTTTTCAGAAGAAATAAAGGATGAACTTGAAAGGACAGGGATTTGACCGTGACGTCTAATTTCTGCACAGCTTGTCGATAAGCTGTACATACACTCTTGCGGTCTGCATTCTTAAACCACATAATAGTATTCAATTATATTCAAACATTTTGCCAAGTACTCTATATAAACAAAACAACATGACTTTATCACATAACACATTTCTTCTTTGCCAATTTATAGTCTACATGAAAGTCCTACTGAATCTGAGATATAGGCAAAGTTGAATGTATCTGCCTCATGAGATGAAGACACTGTGACAGGGCTCGATTTTAGCGGGAGCCCGGTGGCAAAAGGCTCCCTAAAACCTCTGCGGGCTCCTTAGAAAGTAATTGAAAAAGCCCGGTGGGCTCCCTAAGATTTTCTAGTACCAGCCACCAAAAAAGCAATTTCTTACCAGCACACTCATCCATGCTTTATAAGTCTAAATTATGTTTTCAAAATCATAAAAAACCTTGAAAATAGCGAAAATAGCGAGTTTCAAATTGCTTAGCTGCGTCTTTTTTTCTGTACCACGTTTTTCCACACACATGGTACCTATGGAAAAAAGAATCGGGCTACACCGGTGCGAGAAACAGTTGCATGTACAGGGGTCCATTATCATTTACGCCGTGTGTAATTTCCAATGCACACATTTCCCTTAGGGATATCACAATTCTGTGTCATGTAGACTTCGGCTCTGCTTGTCAAAAGGGCGCCTATTAACATCCAAAATAACTTACCTCGGTAGTGAATTATTCCTGAAAAATCTTTTGTTTCATTTTTTCAAGGGAGGGGGTAAATATGAGACAGTAAATCATCAAACATGGCAACATCTGATTTTAGGAGGCCGTCGGATTTTACTCACGCACGCACTGACACTTGTGCAAGTCGGAGCTCTCTCTCTCTGCCTGAGCTCTGGGGGACAATTCGGTCAGTAAATGCCTCAATGATGGTGATTTTCTGTTTCAGATAGAGTTTACATTTCAGGTTTTTTTTTTTAAACTACCAATAAAGTTGGATGGTTTCTTCATTGTGATATATATTTAAGTTATTGATGAATACTTTTTCACCGAATTTAGACTCCCCCATAGAAAAATGCAATTTTCGTGGAGATCTGCGTTTTCAAAGAACTGCAGGAAAAGTTAGGGTACATGCATGTACATGTAACATGTGCCTACATGTGACATACTTAGCCTGTGTGGTTTTTGTACTGATATGATATAAACACAATATTTGGAGTAGAAATTAGATGATGAATTATTTTTTTTAACATATACATGTATATCCAAGTCCACCGCACAGTCACACCCACACAAACACACACCAACCCACATCCATGATTCAGCATGAAAAAAAATCAATTTTGTTTATGTATTTAATTTATTTCCTTTTTTTTTTTTTTTTTTTTTTGAGGGGGGGGGGGCATTAAAAATGAAAAAAAAAAGTCATTGACTTATGTGTTTGTGACCGGTGTCTAAGTGTGTTGGGGTGTCAAAATCTGATTTACCCTGAATAAATACAACTGGTGCTGATGATTATTAAACAAAAAACGTATCGTGATGGTGTGCTTTAATATTTTAATAGGTAATGACCAGTATTATGCAAAAAAAAGGGATAAACTTGGGCTCCTTAAAACCTATGCGGGCTCCCTAAAAAAGTGCTTGAGGAGCCCGGCTGGCTCCCTAAGAAAAAAGTAAAGGTCAGGCCCTGTGTGACTACGTTCTTACCTTTCAAATTCAAACTGACGATTAGTTTGTGAATGACCAGGTCTGTTACAATCCACATTGACTGTTTCCTGCAAAATGATGAAATTATTACTCTTTTCACTACAAAATTTAAAGTTAAAAGAAGTTTTATGAATTTATATTGTATATTGTATTTTTGATGGTAAAAAAACGAAATCTGTATTCCTCATTTCTTCCCAAATTTAGTTCATAAATCCCTTTTATTTACTGTAATTTTCCCCCAACCTCACTCTCTCATGTGTTAAATGTCACTTTTAATTAAATTTTTTTATATAAAGCAAAGTTAATGAAATAGAACACAAAAAGGAATACTTACATCATCTACAACATGAACCACTTCTAGGTTTTCAGAATTTCTGAAAATTAAAAAAAGATGAATTTGCAGTTTTTCAAAGATGAAAAATTACAAATAAACTGACCTCCCCCAAAAAAAAATCATAAAGGCCCCCTCCCCCAAAAAAGCTAATTGCTGAATCTTGAACAGCAAAGAGGAATTTATTAAACTAGCATTGCTGAATGCTGAATATGCTATCAACTGAGTTAATATCACACATCAAAAAATTACAATACAAGTATGATATTGCATCCCAAATATTCTAATTTTCACGTAAAACACCCAACTCTCATCACAAGTAACCCTAAAGCATACTTTAAAACATCAATTCCTAGGGGGTTGCTCTCCAATTTGATGTATAGATAACAGTAACCCAATAAACAACCCACACTATTGTTATAATTGGAATAACGTTATAAAATGAATGTCGATCAACTGTATCTTTAATTGAAAAGACAAGAGTAGAATGGTACCTGATAGATGATGCCTGAGTGCCTGTGGAATCATACTCGAGAACCGGTCTCACTCGACAGTGAACTCGGATGTTCCCTCGCAGCTCCTGAATTCACAAGGGAAAATATGGAAAGGGAATTTACTCAGTGAAATGTCTGTTAGAACAAGCAACACTTTCCAGGTTAACATTACTAAGAACATAAAATTCAAACAAGTTTTACTCTTTCAGATTCTTGTAAGGTCGGCCATTATAAGGTTTTTTTCCTTTCTGGCTGCTTCCTACCAAGCATCATTTTATTTATTGTACCAATGTAAATATTGTATTTTATGTATGTGTATCATATCATTGTATTTTTAATGCTTTGGTCAAATAAATTGAATTGAATTGAAAGAATTATTTACATTCTTTGTACCCGGTATTGTAAAAGAAAAGCAGTAAAGTGTGACTAAAAAGGTGTGTCACTGTCAATCATATTACTAATGGGGCATTGCAAGAAACTTGCGACCAACGCAAGTCTATTTTTGGTCCCTAAATCAATTAAATATCTATCTCTTGCAATTAATTTAATTTGCAACAGTTATCAATTTTAAAATTGCAACAGAATATTGCAATTGATTGCATATACTTTCTTACAACACGCCCAATGTCATATTTTGAAAACAGAGATGATCAGCAGTGTGAACTATTACTTTCCCCCATCCAAATGAATATCTGATTCAAAATTCAAAACTACACTTTAGACCCAGTGGAAATTCATGAATATCATCACGATAGCTCAGTCGGTAGAGCGGGGGTTTCGGATTCTGGGGACCCGGGTTCGATTCCCAAGTGGTGCGCTAGTGCCCTTTGGTAAGGCATTTATCCTCATTACCAGGTCCCTCGGAGAGGACCTTAAGCCGTTGGTCCCCTGGTTGCTTGCTCACAGGCATTCATGCTTTCTTAGCAGTCAGGTAAAACAACCTCGGTATAATAATAATAATAATAATAATAATAATAATAATAATAATAATATAATATAATATAATATAATAATAATAATAATAATAATAATAATAATAATATAATATAATAATAATAATAATAACAACAACTAGTATCTGATTTATAACATACCACTAATGTATTATGAAGCTCCCTCCTCCGGCTTTTCTCTGCCATGTACTTATCTTGGGCAGATACCAATTCACTCTGCAAAGAGTACACCTTACGCTGCAACACTGGAAAAATGGAAATACACACATATTCATGAGAAAAGGGTTGTGCAGGGAACACATCATGAAAAGAATACAATTTGGAATAAAAGAACTCTTTGCTTTTTTTGGTAAGCCCCTCCGTTTTACTCTAAATTAAGAAAATCATATGAACATGCTTAATACATTTAATTATGTTCACAAAATCTATAATTATGTTTAATATATGACATGTTTTTGTAATATTACTTTGTTAATATGTTCATTATATCATGTACAACATTGTGAGATGGGAACCAATTATTTTTCAACATCCGTAGCTTTCTAGAAATAAATATGAAAGGGTGACACATTGAAATCAACTGTGATTAAAATATTTCAACAAGTGAAAGTCATTTATAATAATTTGCTTTTGTGACTCCACTACCGTACATGCACTAGTATTCAACCCGTTTGGAGAACTTCCTCAAATATATAGAAATAGGGAATCTACCTTAATTTCAGACCTTTCTCATTTCCGAGAGGAAATTCAGGGTTGCCTGTTGCTAGTTTTTGTTTTATCAATCTTTGAACAGTGCGTGCGATGGAATGTGATGGCTTTTTGCACTAGTATTCCACCTACCAACACTAGTATTCAACCTACATGTACATATAGCATGACCCTGTCTCTCAATCTGCCCTTGTCCCATCCGACTATGGACTAGACCATTTGAGATGAGACCAAACAGTGAATTAGTCAAAGCCAGAGACTTACATAGATCTAGATCTAGTTGAGCAATCTCAACCACTTTGAGATTCGCTATCTATCATAACTAGGTTGAATACTAGTGTAATTCAGTTAAAAAGGTCATCGCCGCACAATTTGATCCTATGCGCATACAGTCGGCAGATTGATAAAGAAAATACCAATAACAGATTACCCTTGAAATAACAAATGTATGAAATAAGGAAAAATTCCCTATTTCTATTTTGGGGGAATTCTCCAAATCTTTGAATTATGCCGGGTTGAATACTAGTGCTCATACGGTCCTGTACATAGCATTGTAAACTTAAAGTTACAATTTAAAGAAAAACAACTTTCAAAAGGCTGCTTTTAAAACTTACAGTTAAAATCAACACTTTCAGCATACATTGATTGTTTCAGCCTCTCAGCCTCTGACAATGCCCAGTGTTCAACACTCTGAGTCACTCTTGTTGGCATGGTAACCATTGTTGACCTCAATGACCTTAAATCATCTTTGGCTTCCTGATACAGGTAAAATATTAAATAAAACTAGCTTAGAAGTACAAAATAATAAATGCTAAATAGTTAATACTAATGTTAAAATAGTTGATTCATCATGATAAATTTCCTTCTTTCATGTTGGAATTTGCTTCATCCTTCATGTTTTATGCTCTGTTGGAATTGTCTTTTCTCATTAGAAATTAATAAATATTTAGTTGAGATTTATTTGAGCTGTGCAGTGAACTACTACGATTGGTGTTTGCGTTTTCTAAAAGTATGGATCGAAGGTTACAGTACATCTGTTAGTGCTCAGTTTAATTTTGATTCGCAGAGTAACTATTATTGTCAACAATTTCATTGCATAAAAAAATCAATATGTGCTAGCATGATGAATTCAATTCAATTTTGATTTCCAGAAGCAACCTCGTTGAAAAAATAACTCAAGAGAAAATCATGTACCATGTACAACTGAGTCTTATTCAGATTCTTCAGAACTTCACAAAGTTCCAATTGACCTTATGTACACTCGATGAGTTAGGACGGAGTTCTTTCGATGGTTGAAGAATAACTGACTATTCTCCCCCAATTTCCCATATTATACCTAAAGTGTAGATTTATGCAAATTGATCTCTTGCAACAATATGATATAAAACATAACATTATCTAAAGGGGAAAGCCCTCCCCTTGGAAACTGGAATTGACCAACACAATATTTACATCTTAAAAGTTTCACTCATCCCAATCCAGGGTTGGCGCGTTTTAAACGGTGTGTTTTAAAACATGTTTTAAAACGCGTTTTAAAACACCCGTTTTTTTTTCAAAAAAAACGTGTTTTAAAACACCTCATAGACTCGTGTGTTATAAATATGCAGGGATGTGATTTTACATGAATTTATTTTTTATACTTTTATTTCTTAATTAGTTTATTATTTTCTTCTAACTAAATCTCTTTCTCAACACCACTCTTTTTCTCCTCTCTCTTTCCCCCCTTATTCTCCCTTTCTCCATTGCTTTGTCATGTTCCTTTCCTCCTGTTCAATTGTGCACATCAATCCATATTTAAGAATATTCTCATTTTAACAAACATCTGAGTGTTGTGCTCACTTTTAGACAGGGAAAGAAACACTATTTAAAATGAGCTCAAATATGTAATAGTAGTACTTGAATGAAATGGAAGTGTTGCACAAACATAATAATATTTTGCAAATAGACTGTACATGTATATCTGACATTGTAACCTTGAGGTACACACGAAATTAGGTGAAACTTTGCGCTTCGTAAAGATGAAGAAAAGTAATTTAATTCAGTATAAGATAATCAGCTAGCAAACCTTTTTTTCCTCCCTGAACATGTGTGGAACTACCATTGTTTTAACATTTTTTGGTTCAGTCAAGTTGGTCATTATTATCAAATCTGTAAAAATTGAAATATTGTATTGTTCAAACAATTAAAAAAAAATAGTGAGGGGCATTATCAACTCTCTCATTTGCACATCACTGAGTTGTAATAAATGTTTTGTGAAAAATAAACGAAATTTTAAAATGTTATAACTTTCTTATTTTACATCCGATTTTGATGTAATTTTCAGCATTATGCTTGTTTGAATTTTTTCTACTGATTCAAATCAAACATTTTTCTGGGGTGGACTTGACCTTTAACCCTCCTAACACTCCCAGGGGACCGTAATGGCCCCCTTAAAAATTTCTATGATAAATCCATAAGCACAACAGGGCCACGCCATATTGTTCAAGACTATTTTTTGGATACATGCATGGATATGTGGTTATGATATTACCATGGAGCTATCAACACATTAATAGCTCAATGATATTACAAGTGCATGACAGACCAGAATTGCTCAATATCGTGATTTCATGTATAAAGCCAATGCTAATTTTTCGCCAACATTTTTATCTGTATCAATATTTGTACTTTTTGTTAATGATTGGAAAATTATTGCCAATAATTTCCATTAAAAAACTGATAAAAAAAACACAAAAGTAACCACAAAACTGTAGATAAGAAATATGTAAAAAAAAACAGTTAAAACAAACATTAAAAAAACAATTTGATCAGAATTCCTCAATTAAAGAAATAAGCAGTTCAAGGGCCTAATATTTATAGATTTAAACCCAATTTTGTATTTCATGCACTTATGGGTACCCGGTAGAATGTAAAAGTCATTGTAGCTTGTCCAGTACTGTGTGCGCCTCACTGGCGACTGACTTGAATACTACCCAGGGAGTGGAGGATGTGCATACATTGTGTGCGGGAATGACTGATTGAATCCGATGATTGTGGTAATAATAAATCTTTAAAGCGCTTAGACATGTCGTTCCAATGTATTAAGCGCGATATAAAAGCGGACTTTTATCATTATTATTACTTAAAATTTGTATAATTGATTCAAATGAAATAAAGCATATTGAGTAAATGAAATTAAGCATTGAAAGCCTATAGTCTATAGATTATGTCATTTTCTTACATTGTGCAAATTCTTCTCACCCCCTAGATTGACAAGACTAAAAAAACCCTGAGACTACATCATATGTATGAGGAATAAACTTATGAAATGTCAACTTACTTTTTCGGCATTCAATTTCCTTGATTTTGTTATTTGGGGGAAAATATGAACTTTTCTGTTGGAAATTCAGTAAAAAAAATTGTAGTCATCTCTTACTAATACTCCAAAAATGTATTTAAAACATCAAGAACTTAAATCATACTGTATTAAATGTACAATTTAATTGATTTACAGAAAATTACATCGTTCGTTGGGAAAAAAACGTTTTAAAACGATTTAAAACGTTTTAAAACAATAAAAAGCGTTTTATTTGTTTTTTTTAATAAAAAACGTTTTTTATTACAACCCTGTCCCAATCCAAAGATGCTGACAGCACTTTCTTCCCCTAAATTCAGCTAATCAGTAAACAGCATGATTAAATGGATAAGATGTGAATACATGTAACATGTTCGAGCCATGTCCAGAAAGCTAATCAGAACATAACATGAAATATCAGCATGTACTTATAATTTTGACAGGTTTTAAATCTAGAATTTACCTGGGACCAGAAAACAACATGTGTCATGTGCTACTACCCAAATCACATATGATACATGTACAGTGTACCTCCCCCCCCCCCCCTGTATTACACAAGTGACATACATTGTCACAATTAGCAAAGTTAACTTCCACAGAGACCCCTAAATATGTCAAAGGTCAAGTCCACCCCTGAAAAATGTTGATTTGAATCAATAGAGAAATATCCAACAAGCATAACGCTGAATATTTCATCAAAATCGGATGTAAAATAAGAAAGTTATGACATTTTAAAGTTTCACCTATTTTTCACAATAGTTATATGAACAAGTCAGTGACATGCAAATGAGAGAGTCTATGATGTCCCTCACTCAGTATTTCTTTTGTCTTTTGTTACTTTTTTAATCATATGATATTCAATTTCTACAACTTTGACGACAGGGACCAACTTGACTCAACCATAAAATATTAAAACAATGGTAATTTACATGTTCAAAGAGGAATAAAATTTTCTCTCACATGACATTGAGGGGAAAATTAGAATACCTCACATTTCATGTAATAAAATACAAAAGAAATAGTGAGTGGATGATGTCATGATTGTCATCAGTCTGCTCAACTGCATACCAACTAGGATGTGCATAACTATTTTGAGACATTAAGCAAGATTTAAAAATGTCATAGCTTTCTTATTCTACGTCCACAAGTTGTTGGCTGAAAATTCAAAAGGAAATAAAATAAGAGTGAATGAAGACGTAATTGGACTATGTACTTTATTGAACATAATAATGAAACTTGGATTGAGAGGTTTTCTGACGAGTGTTGAAAAAAGGCTCATACCTTTGCGTTCAATGGACCATAATGCATGAAATTTATACCAATTATTAGTTGTATAAAACAAATGCAAGTTTGCAATTCTAAAATTATTTACAATATGATTTGGTAATTTTCACATACTCCTTTAAAGTGGCGTTAACATTTTTTGTGGGACACGCTGTAGAAAAAATAAATGTGAAGGTCTGTGCTTTGTAATACTGTATACATTAGTCTCTACTTTCAAATTCTTGAAAATGTTGCTTGCATAGTTCTCAAAATTGCCCTCATATCTGGGCAAACAAAAATTGGGCATAAATGTTTGCAAGAAAAAATCATGTAGATACCTTGATTTGTTTGAGAACATTCCTGAGTTCATCTGAATTTGCATGGCCTCTCTGCTGTGCAGTGCTGAGTGATGTCTCCATATGAGATGAATGCTGCCTTTCCTTCCCGAGCTCAGTCTGGAGCTGTTTAACAAAATCAAACAAATATTTGCATCATATCAGCAATAAATGGGTTATTATATAAGTATGAAATTACTTAAAGATAAATTCCAGTTCTGGTAACGATCTCAAAATGACTTTTACAGAATCTAATATAATGACCACCCAAGTGTCTGTTTGTATGAATAAATAATATGTGCCAAAAGATTCTGGAAGAAATTGTGTAATTGCTGAGAAATAAGCAAAATAAGCGCGGATTCGGTCACTTCCGTCGGGTCTTTATTCCAGCAATGAATAATACACTGTCCCAGGTGTGCCTATCTGTGTTGGTGATCTTCAGTGTGAACATTTTTCAGCGTAGATTTCAAGATTTCACAAAGTTCAGTTTATGTAACTGTACCAGATCTTGATCCTCGATGATATACTGACAATTAAGCCTGGTTTTACAGACTTTCTCATGAAATCAGTGTTTACTGCAACTACTGGTATCTCTCTTTAACAGTAACTAAATGTTCACTCAAAAGGATCAGGTAACGAGTGATGAAAGGTCACACTAATTTTTTACTACTCTGTTATTCAATTTGTCACAAATATATATTTTTTTTAAATTTATTTCCATAAAATGTTTTTACAATAATCCTTTCCACGCATACTTTGCACCAATGCACACTCTTTGCATTTCATGCTCAAACAATCCATCAGAATCATGGCCAGCATGCACATACCATGCAATTCAAAACAATACAAAGACATGCTGACATGACATGTGTACTGTAAGGTGTGGTTATGCCTAGGAGGCTAGGACTGCTGTGGAGTATGTTTGTTTGGATTAGCCAGTACTAGTAGTTAACTGGAGGTGTTTTAAAAGAAATAAAATCATGCTAATATGTTATGAAATGCAATCTATCACCCTCACAGTATACAGTACGTAAACTGTACACACTGACAATGAACAAAACTGAATTTATGAAGAAAGAACAAAAGTGTAACTAAATATTTACATTATCTTTATCATTTCATTAACTTGTTTAACTAAATATCAACTAAATATTAACCCTATCGTCCCTAGGCCATATCTACATTGTAATGTACTTGCCCATTGCAATGACCACCGCTCTCTACTCCACCGCCATTGAACAGACGAAGCTCAAAAACAATACAGCACTACACTTGGATACATGTATGTCTCCTTCCCAACTAAAACTCAGAAGTGCCAATGACTACCAAGAAGCATGAGGTCCAAGCCCCAACCCTGATATCCCATAATAATTTCTTTGGTTTTCACTGCATCCATCCCATAATAAAAAACAAGGATACAAGGGAGAGAGAGAGAGAGAGAAAGAAGGGAGAGGGGGGAAAAGAGAGGAGAGGAGAGTAAGGAAGTGCTCATTGTGCATGAATGCACTTCACTGATTTATGGTCCAAGTGGGCATTAGCCTTAAAGAGAAATTCCAAGTAGTTGCAGTAAACACTGATTTCATGAGAAAGTCTGTAAAACCAGGCTTAATTGTCAGTATATCATCGAGGATCTAGATCTGGTACACATAAACTGAACTTTGTGAAATCTTGAAATCTACGCTGAAAAATGTTCAGACTGAACTTCCCCAACACAGATAAGCGCACGTGGGACAGTGTATAATTATTGCTTTGAGCGTCGGGCCCGACGCTCTACCCGAATCCTGTCCTTATTTGCTGATTTCTCAGCAATTACACAATTTCTTCCAGAATCCTTTGGCACATGTGTTTTATTTATACAAACAGATACTTTGGTGGTCATTTCATTGGATTCTGTACGAACTCATTTTGATATCGTTACCAAAACTAGCATTTACCTTCAACCCCTGATCCTTTGATAAAGACCAGGGGCCGATTGCACGAAAGGGTCTTTCCAAGGACCGTCTTTCGTGTCGCCCATCTTTTATGATGCGCTATAAGCGGGGTGTTTCTGAAATTTATGATAAACAAATGAAATTCGTAAGCTTGCTTTTAAATAAAATTTTATACAATTTCATGAGATATCACATCATTTTATAAACAAATATTTCGTTTATTTTAACGGACAAATAAAATATATTTGCAGATAATTTATTTGAAATGCGTTTCACATGGCGTATCATAAAAGATGGGCGACACGAAAGACGGTCCTTGGAAAGACCCTTTCGTCCAATCGGCCCCAGAAGCCTTGGAAGGGACAGTCCGACAGCAGGTCCCAAGAAAGTGGCTTCTTTCATCCAAGTGATATTCATGACTTGAGATGTTTTGCATATTTAATGAGCTTGATGCGGACCAAAACACCTCTTTTCATTCGGTCATTGCTGCTCTAATTGTGCATCGAATTTCATGATTTTGGTATCATTGTAAAGAAGAAGAATCATTCTTTCAGGTCATGTGTTTAAATTTATTCAAAGATTTTGTAATATAGGTTAAAATTTTGATCTAAAATATGCTACAAAATAATTATTTTCACCTGACAAAAGCTGCTATTTTCACACTTTATTTTTGTTTGAGCCCAAATGATGTTTACATCATGACAAAGCTGAATATGTATGCTTTAAAATGGTATAGGTTTCAAAATAAGAATTGGTTTAATCGGGTCAAGATCACACTTTTCATTGGCCAAGTACATAAACAAGCTTGAAAACAAGAATACGGCACTCTGATTGGTCAAAGAGACCACACACAGGCAAATTCCAACGGTTCCAGTGCATGGGTTTATGGGAAATCACACTTCCCATGTGGTAATCTCCTCAAATTCCCTGCGCCTGTTGTTCTGTGAACCTTATCCAGCCAATCAGAACTCTGGATTTCATGCAAGTACAAAATTTCAGAAATCTCGTCTTGTACCATGGTGGGAAAAGTGTGATCTTGACCCGATTAAAAGGTGCCGCATATCAAAAGTGGCATCGCGAGAAAATACAGAAGTTCGGCTTTATGGTGATATATATATCATTGAGGCTCAAAATAAAAAGTTTTGAACAATTTGCAAAAGAAAACAGAGGAAGAAAATTCAGTTTTGAGGCACATTTTCAGGCCAGAAATTTACTTATTTAACAAAATATTGTATACAAAATAAATAACCAATATGAAAGAGTAACATTTACTCTATCTGATGGTGCAATAATATTTAATTTAACTTGAGGTTAAAACAGGTAAATTCTTAGAGAAAGAAAATCTCACGAATCACGAGATTTTGCAAGGAGGAGGATTCAGCCACGAGATGATTTGGATGAATCTGGCCTTTTTGCTCATTAGCATAGGGACCTGCGGTCTGACTGGGACATGAATAAAAGTAAATTTGAAATACAAATGTTCATTATGGAAAAGATTCAGTATAACCCCAAAATTATCAAGCTTACACATGTACAGGTATGATATCAAACAGAAGTATGGGGAGATTAAGAACCATAATAAGAAAAAATGAAAAGGGGGCATCCTTTGTTTAAAAAAGCCCATGAGGATTAACACATTGTGAGCTGCATTACACATAAAACGCAAGGCCATAGATATTAAGCCTAGACCCCTGTTACATCTGAGAGATTCCCTACCTCGGCCTACCTCGGGTCGGAAAGAAATCAGATGTAAACATCCCACACCTACCTCAGGCCACCTTTTAGCGAACCTTACCGAGACCACATCCAGAGGTAGTCTCGGCCCTCTCGGGTAGATGTAAATGCACACAAGCTTTCGAGGTAAAGAGTCGTTTGAAACCGTACTGATAGGGGAGGAATGAACGCTATGATGTAAACAGACCTCATTTCGGACTCGGTCCGTTCACGAAGCTAATCCACCAATAATCCAGTCAAGGTTGCAAGTGGACTCGGTCGGGTCTCGGGTAGGAAACTTACAGATGTAACAGGGGTCCTAAACTGCTTCAAGTTCAAACCCCCTTCCAAATGGGAAGGTCTTTTATCAAATCAACTTTTGACAAAACTAACTTACCTGAGCAAGTTTGATATGAAGAATTGCATTTTCAGTCTCAAGAGATATAATCTTTTCATCTTTCTCCTGAAATTAAAAGAGAGAAAATTACACAGAGTACACTATCGCCATCGGCCATCAATGCAAAACTCAGCTAGAGTATTGGACCTAATTGCACAATAATCAGTGTTAAATCACTAAACAGGAAATTCACCTTGTTGTCAAGTTGGCTTAAAAAATGTACATGTTCTCACTTTTGACATACAGATCATAAAGGATTGTAATGGAATCCCAGACTCCAGGGGCCTGTTGCATGAAAGGGTCTTTCGTAGAACTGTTTTATGTAAGAACGAGATCAACTCTTTCACAAAGCCGATTTAGGCGATACAAAGAATGGTCCTTGGAAAGACACCTCCAGACATGTCCTACGTTACTACATAGGCATGATCTTCTTTGCACACCGCCCGCCAGTCAGCATTGAGAAAAATGTGATTAAGGCAAGCCACACTGACATATCACCTTGAAACATTTTGGGGGTCATTCAATTGCACTCTGATGCATTTTATCTGGGATGTGCCAAGTTATTTTTTATATGGGGGCTGTCATGAATTTCAGGTCATCTTGCAGACCCAAAACGGATGTCATTTTAACTTCTCTGGGGTATAGGCCCATATATATATATATTTTTTTTTTTTCTCACATTTTCTCCCTCTTTTCCCTCTTCCCCAACCCATTTCCAGTGTTTTTTTCCAACAAAACTTGAAATATCGCAATGGGCAGCAATCTTTCAGACCTCATACTTTATCATTAGATAAACAACATGAAAACAATTTAAAAAAAAAAATTATGTATATTGAAAAGAAAACAAGTTTATAACGTTCAGCAAAAAAAACTAAGCTGTTACTAAACATGCTAAATCATTTATTTTTATTTCATTTCATTTCCATTATCATTATTTTTTTGGCTGAGATTAATATTTTAATCAATAAAAATTGTTGGATTTATGCTTTTTTTTTTGGGGGGGATTAATGCTAACTTGAGATAATGAATGAAACCCCAAAAATAGCTCATTGAATTAAAAACATAGATTAGGCTTATAGCTTACGAATCCATCACAATCAATAAGGGCTTTTAGGAGCAGTGAACGTGAACGACGTAGCAGTCCTCTGATCGTTCGAGTCAGCGTCGTCGTCTGCCCTCGTTCACTACAGATGCGAATACTTTAGATTTCACTCGACTTGTACGTGTACGTACGTCCACATGAAACAGCGCGATAACCAGCGGGTCATGACACGCTGCCCGACCCGGAAGATCTGGCGCACCATCGCCCGGCGACCCGGTCGGGTGATGCGAAGGTGCAACTTGTGCACATGTGCCCTTTCACTTGCTTTGATTCCTTTTTACGCGAGTTGGGATACATATCGATGTATATTTTCGAGATCAGAAAGCAATTTCAAATATGATAAACATAATGCATCGTACAACTTACATTAATTTTGTGAAAAGTCACTGAAAACTGTCTTTTAAAAGGGAAAGGTTGATCTTCATGCTGGGCTTGAACGGTTAAAATGACGTCACTCACGTGCACGTCGTCTATGATTTAGGAGAACCGCAAAATGGATGTGGGGAGGTTCTCGATTTTGATAGTGGATGTGTGTGAAGACCCGAGGCATATGCCAGGCCAAAAAATGACGTCATTTCGTACCAGTCCACTATGTGGACGTACATTTCTAAAAGTGCTCATTACAAAGAAAACTAGAACTGCAATCGTTTCAGAACGATGTGCATGCATTGACGCCTGTGATTAAATAGAGGGCAAGAAACAGAAGGAGATAGAGAGAAAACTATAGATGATATAAATTTTCAAAATATTAGAGGGCGCTATTTGTTAAAGGAATGGTCACTGATGCGCAAAACAAAGTTGGATTATGTGGAATTACAATTAAATTACAACAAAGAAATTATGACAATTTTACATTTTGAGACTTTTCAATAGAGGGCGCTATTTATTAAGGTTACGATCACTGATGCGTAAAAAACATTTAAAATATGAGGGACGATACTAGAGGCAAACCCTGAAAATGTCAGAGCAAAATGAATGAAAACAATGAAGTTATGGCCATTTTTAATTTCTTTAGTTTGCAAAAAGAGGGCGCTATTTCTAAATGTAATGGTCACTGATGTGTAAAAAAAGCATATGGATCATGAAGGATGATATTATTAGCCAGCCCTGAAAATATAAGACCGAAATGAATAATAACATCAAAGTTATTGTCATTTAACTATTTGTTGACTTTGCAATAGAGGGCGCTATTTCTAAAGATAATGATCACTGATGCGGAACGAACAAGTGAATTATGAAGGATGTTACCGTAGGAAAATTCTGAAAATATTAGACCAAAAGGTATGAAAACAAGGAAATTATGGCCATTTTACTATTTTGAATTTTTCAATAGAGGGCGCTATTTTTAAAGTTAATAGTCACTGATGCGTAAAAAACCAAGGAATTAGAAAACATATTACCATCAGCAAATTCTGAAAATATTAGACTGAAATGAATGAAAACCAGTAAATTATGGCTAAGTAAATAGAGGGCGCTATTTATTCAGGTAGTGGTCACTGATGCGTATTACTACGTTCGAATTATGAGGGATGATACCTTAAGCAAACCCTGAAAATATGCGACAAAAGTGATTGAAAACTAGGAAGATATGGCCATTTTAGTGTTTTCAACTTTTCAATAGAGGGCGCCATTTCTTAAAGGTAATGGTCACTGATGCGTAAAAAACATAACAGATTATGAGTATTAATACAATAAATATACCCTGAAAATATGAGACCGAAATGAATGAAATCAAGGAACTTATGGCCATTTTAATATTTCTTTAGTTTGCAATAGATGGCGCTATTTCTAAATGTAATAATCACTAATGCGTTAAAAGAATGTGGATTATGAAGGATGATGTCGTAAGCCAGCCCTGAAAATATAAGACCGAAGTGAATGACAACAAAGTTATTGTCATTTTCCCATTTGTTGACTTTGCAATAGAGGGCGCTATTTGTAAATTTAAAAGTCACTGATGCGTAAAAAATTGTTGAATAATGGAGGATGATACCATTAGTGAACCATGAAAATATGAGACGGAAATTAGTAAAAACAAGGAAGTTATGGCCATTTTACGATTTTCCTTATTTGCATTTCAATAAATATGAAGATTTTGAACGTAGACTACCTTCGATTCGACTTTAGGGCAAGAAGACGGCATTTTGAAGGGCAAGTTGTATTTTTATATGAAAAGGCAACTCTTAAACAATTTACTGCAATTTGTTAGAAGTCTGTAGCATGCAGGATGCGGGAGTTAGGACGAAATTAGGAATGGCATGCAAATGGACTTGAAATTTACAAAATGGCGCCTAGATGGTCATGCATGAGTGATTTTGGAAAATGAAATAGGAGTTGCACAACTAGGGGTGCTGGACAAGATGTCTACCAAGTTTGGAGGGATTTGGATGAGGGACATGGCCTGGGCAGAGTTAACAAACTCTATGTGTTAAGTGAATGGGGTTTTTGGCAGAAGACGAAGAAGAAGATTGCGGAATAGGAATACGGAACAACAATGCATTGTCGCCATTGATGGCGTCAATGCAATAAGTTCATTGTAGGCCTACCTATAAAAAAAAGGTTATGGAAAGTCCATAAGACACATTTTAAATCATAGGGTAGGCCCTATGTCATCATGGTCATGCTAAGCAATAATGTACATCTCGACTCCTTAAAGGAGAATGAAACCCTTGAAACCAGCTGAATCCATATCAAAGAGAAAAATCAAAGAAACATATTGTTCAAAGTTTGAGGAAGATTGAATGAATAATAAGAAAGTTATGAGCATTTGAATATTGAGATCACTAGTGCCATGTAGATCCTCCTATCGGCAATGCGACCAAGATCTGTGATATAACAAACGTACAACTCCCTCATTACTTTAGTACTTATTTCACTTATATTCTCATTTCTATAGAGTCTATCACAAGGTGAGGTGTTCTCTTTATGAGATGACAAGTACAGAGGTTTCACAACATTATATCATTGATGAATCGTTTGTCATATGATTAGAATGAGCAAAAAGAGATGTTTTGGGGTATATTTTCAGTGTCCAAATGGGAGAGTTGTACGCGTGTGACATCACAGATCTTGTCGCATTGCCAATGGGAGGATCTCCATAGCATTAGTGATCTCGACATTCAAATGCTCATAACTCTTTTATTGCTAGTCCTATTTTACTCAAAGTTTTGTTGATCTTATTCTTTGATTTTTCTGCTTTCACAAAAGCTAACTTGCTCCAAGAGTTTCATTCTCCTTTAACTTTGAAATGTTGAACATATATATATTCTTTTATATTCTTGAAGCTTATGTTCTTACATAAACTTACTTGTACTTGTAGTTGTAATTTTATCAACTTTAAATATGACCACTTGTTCACTGCGACCATTCTGCCTGTGGAGAATCTACAGGTACATGTAGGACTATGGTATGCCAATGCTGTACATAGCACACACTTTAAAAAATCATTCAAATATCACTTTTTTTACCATAACTAATAATATCCATACAGTTGCAATTTATTTTTCAGTAGTAACTTGGGAATAATTTTTGTATTCCCCAGAGTGCTCAAAAAATTGAATTTTGGGCATATTTTTGTGTACGCCTTCTATTGGTGGAAAGTAATATGGCAAGAAGATTTTCATTTTTCAATCTCTATTTTTAATTGAGAAAAATCAAATTTACATAAGAGCCAAGTTATATGATGAATAGATGTATTGGAAACTTAAAGGAAATCAAGCATTTGCCCCATAGAAAGAGAAAATAATCCAAACATTGCCACCCTTATTTTGCTACACATGGAGATGTAACCGAGAACAAGGTTATATCATATTCATAACCTTGTTCATTGAATGAGTGAATATGACCAACGTTTATGATCATTGTCATTTTAGCATCGTTTCTGTAAATAGTATTTTTTCCCATTACTGATTGATTTCACACATTTTTTATAAAATATTGCAAAGCACTATTTTACCCACTCAACATGTTTGCAGCAATTTTCATATTTTGCTTGTCTTCGGTTACTTTTCATGCAAAGGTATATTTATACTCTTCTTAACACTCACATTCGTATTTCCTGCGTTATATCTGACAAATAAAATGAATAAATTCGATTTTTCACATGCAGCCTCTCATATTTTCCTTTTTAGTCTTATACAATCAGACACTGTTGATTTTACTTACTCCATTCAAACCCTATTTTTACCTCAACAAATAACACTTAAAGCATAATTTGCAAAATTATCACTTTAAATATTAAAGATTCAGAATATTGAAATAATACAATGTCAAAATTGCTTAGTTACTTCAATTTTTGTCATACAAGGGTCTCTTTCTTTGAAATATCAATGAAAGGTATCTCTGAAAAAGGGCACTGTGTTCTAGATAAGGGAAATAATGAAAATTTCGATTTTATCCAGTTATGATTGTGAATTTTAAAAGTTTTTTCTCTTTTCACCTCATAAAGTAAGCTCCATACAAGTACATTCAGTAATAAATAAAACATTTGATCTCCATTTATTGAAATATATGATTTTATGAAAAGTCGTCATTCCAAAATAAACGGTTCAGGTGACGATGAAGTCGAAGACTAAATATTTTTCCGATACTATTGATATCAAACGATGTTGCGGATTACTTGAAACTCAAAATTTCCTTCCTGAAACAGAAGGTACTGATATGTCACCAATCTTCCTATCTTGGAAGAATGGTCCTAGGATGTGGACTATGTATCGCTCATCTCATCATGCAAGTGATGCAACAGGCCACTGATGTGATAAGCTAGGAAAGGTCAGTGTGTCCGCCAAAAGAGATCATGTAAGTGAAATGGATCACTCTGTTGAAGCAATGCAAAGTATTATTGGAGAATTGGTGAAGAAGATCGATGCTCTTACTTCTCATGTCATGATGTTGGAGAAATCTTCTACAAAGGTTGAAAACATTGAGGCACTTGTGGAGGAGAAGGTTAAGAAGTACATGGAAGAGAGTAAGGATCAGGCAGAGAGGGAATGTAATGTAATCCTTCATAATGTCCCTGAGTTGGATTCTGATGAGGTTAAGGATCGTGTTGCACATGATTTTGACCAAACCAAAATTATCCTCAACCAGCTCAACGTCCCAGATGCAGTTGTGGTACAGAAGCCAATCCGTCTTGGCAAGAAAGTGGCCGGTAAATCTCGACTTCTGAGAATCTCGTTTGCTGATAAGAGTGCCAAGAAGAATGTGCTATCTCAGGCTTCCAAGCTGCGTGGAAATCCGAATGGAGTTATTAGCAATGTGTATGTTACTCCTGACCTAACCTACCAGCAGCGCGTTGAGAATAGAAAACTCCGCGAAGAGCTCAAGCAGAGAAAAGAGGCTGGAGAGCAAAACCTGAAGATAAGCCATGGGAAGATCGTGCAGGCTACCCCTGCCTTTCGACCGAATGGAGTCAGGGAATCTGGACCAAGCGTCCAGCTGTAGTGGCCCAGTACAGAGGCCTCCAACTGTAAATAATGTACATAGTCTTAATGTAAATAGTCCTAGGTTAGATAGAACAAATTTACTACGTAAACAAGTGAATAGTAAGAAAAGTTCAAATACATCACCAGTTTCTAATTTTAGTTCTAGCTTAAAATGTGTTTACACCAATGCAGATTCATTGCGCAACAAAATGTGTGAACTAAAAGCTCTCGTGAAGAAAGAGAAACCACATATCATAGCGATCACTGAGGCAAAACCAAAACATTTCAGAGATTTGAGCGATGAAGACTTTATATTGGAAGGTTTTACATTTTATCACACAAACATTGACAAGGCTGTTGGTAGAGGTATCGTATTGTATGTTCATAAGTCATTGAATGTAAATCAAGTGAGTTTTGAGAGTATTCATTTCGAGGAAGCAGTTTGGCTCGAACTGTGTTTGAAGCATTCTGATAAGCTGTTAATCGGTTGTATTTACAGGAGTGATAGTGCTGCTAGTAGAAATAATGAGAATCTCCGTCAATTGATCTCACATGTTTCAGATTTGAATTATAGCCATTTACTTGTACTGGGTGATTTTAATTACCCAGAGATTGATTGGGACTCTTGGACAACTTCAAAGAGTGAAGCAAGTGAAGAATTTAAATTTATTGAATGTGTAAGGGATGCCTTCCTGTTTCAACATGTCTCTGATCCTACAAGGTTTAGATTCAATTCTAGACCTAATGTCCTCGATTTGATCTTTACTAGTGAAGAAGGCATGCTAGCCAATCTTGAACATTGTAGTCCTTTAGGACTCAGTGATCATTCTGTCTTGGTTTTTGACCTACTTTGTTATGCAGATTGTAGTTCAAATGAGAAAAAACGGTTTGTGTATGATAAAGGTAACTTTGGAGGTATGAGAGAGAAACTAAGCTCCATAAATTGGGAAGAAGAACTATCGGCATTGAATGATGTAAATCAGCAGTGGTCTCATGTTTTGAGTATAATTGATGAAGCTGAGGATGAATTTATTCCTTCTGTAGTAACATGTGGTAAACATGCATGGGGCAAAGGAAGTGATTTCCCAGTTGATTACGACACCTTGAAATTGATTAAGAAAAAGCACAGAGCCTGGGAAAGATATATTAGAGACAAAACTGTAGAAAAGAAGAAAACTTATAACACAATCAGAAATAAAGTGAAAACTGCGACAAGACATTGTCAAAAACGATATGAGTCAAACATTGCCAAAGAAGTAAAATCTAATCCTAAAAAATTCTGGCAGTATGCAAAATACAAGACAAAAGTAAAGAGTGGAATACCACCACTCTACCAGGATGGAACTGGAAGTAGTAAAACATTGACAGAATCAGATGTAGGGAAGTCAAATGCACTATTGAAGCATTTTTCTAGTGTCTTTACTAAAGATCCTGATGGACCTCTCCCATCTGTTAAACATCATGATGTTCATATTCTAGACACAATTGTTATTACTGAAGAGTGTGTATTAAAGGGATTGTTTCACTTTGTGAGCAATTTAAAAAATTATCATATTGCTTTTTGAAAATGGTATGAACATTTGACTAACAGCTCAAAAATACCCATGTGAAAGTTTGGGATCATAACATGTTCGGGAAGTGTTTTTAAAAACTGAAAATCTGAGGCAATGTTTGAAGAGAAAAATGCACTTCTCGACGGTTGATTCACGATTCCGTTTCCAATTTAAATCGATATTATATAGCGCCACCTTGTGATGTATGCAAGAAAGTAGGCGGAGCTTACCACGGGGAATTTCGCTTCTTGCGTGATCTGTGGGCGAAGTTAGTGTGTTTTGGGTTTTTTCTGTGTCTCCGCTCGATGTGTGCGATAAGCGATCGATGCGTGTGCGTTGCTTATTGCCTGTACTGTGTGAAAGGATGTAGCTAGCTGTGTGTGTCGCTTGTGCATAACATTGCATTGGGGAATATCATACATGGACGGACCTACTAGGTCCATGATCATACTGTCGAACTGTGTCGAACTCGTGAATGTCCATTCCTTTTTTGGGGCTGTACATTTGAATATGCTACATGTATGCCTCATAATGAACTTTGTAGACTTATAGACCATGGGATTTTGATGAATTTATATTTTGGCGACGTAAATTAGTAGCAAATAAAACGACAACAACAGAAAAGAACGCGACAAACCGGGGCTACAAATACAATCTCAGATCTACAGTGTAGAATAGTAGTAGTTTTTTTTTGTGGATCATGGGGGGGTGGAGCGTGATTATCCAGAAGCTATATTGTGCCCCCCCTCAAAAAAAAAAAAAAATCCCCTCTGTTCTTTTCTTTAGTTTACCTTTGCATGCACTACAAGATATCCTTGTGGTTGTTGATCATTCTCTTTTACCTGGTCACGATATAGCAAACGTCCGTCGACTGGTTCGAGAAGAGAATGCAATATAGCTCCATGTAATGTAATTTCATGGAGCTGTAATATGTATCCGAACTCCACTCTGGTCATGCAGGCCTTCGTGTGTCATGCCTGTGCATGTTTACATGCACGGGGCATAGCTGGGTAGGAACTCGGAATAAAGGCAGTGACCTCTCCTTCTCCCCCCCCCCCCTGGCATGGAAACTTTACCATCCACCATCGTGGGTTTTTTTTGTGTGTGTGTTTTTTACGTTCTCCACGAGCTCCCCCAACAAAGATATTCCCATCCCATCAAAATATTCGGTAGGCCTATCTTCACGTAAGATGCTTATGAGAAACTCCCGGGGAGAAACTATATGATCAACATGATCAACGTATTGCCCCCCCCCCCCTCCGATCGATCGGGGCCTATCCGTTTTGGACTTTATTTTGGAACGTGGTAGATAGGGTAGTTGCAAACCCAAAACATCTCAACTCCTAGACCCGGACTATCATAACTATTAGACCTACAAATTATTATCCATAAACTTTGTTGGTTTTGTGTATTTGATTTGAATGGTTTTTTTGTAAGGGGTAGGAATCGTATTTAATTTTATCCATGATTGGGGTCAATAATTCTTTCAGTTTCTCCGCCATATAATCCGCTCATGACATCTTTCAAATCATATCACTTTTCTTTTACATTTTCCATTTCTTTCCTGCTCTTTTCTTCTCTTCTGCTTCCCCTCGCTCCTCCTTCCGTAAATTCTTACAGTAAAAAGAAGTCTGATTTTTTTTACACAACCCTGATTACTATATGAACCTTACGTGAAAATAGTGTTTTGTGTCGCCAAAATTGTTAGCTCGCGCTTCGCGCTCGCATCATTCAGACTGTCCCATTGCAAGTTTCTTACGTGTTGGGCAGCGCTTTTAAAATATTCACTTTTATGTCAGTAAATTTAGTTCGCGCTACAAACAGCTTGTTCTTTATTGTTTTACAACGTCCAGTCATGATCAAGTATATAAAAAAAATATATTGTTGAGCATGATATACCCTTCGTATTCATTATTACAAGAAGTCCAAAAGGAATGTCCAGTTTTTATGTCTACATGTAAAAAATAGGTTATTGTGCTTCGCGCTTGCAATGATTGTTTATTGAGGTACATATAATTTGATATTTACATTTAAAAAAAACCTGCTTAGAATGTCAAGTTGTCGGGCCATAATAATATTCAGCTCGCGCTATTCGCTCGCATTGTTTCATTTAATATCCACCATGTCCACAGTGGCGTATCTAGAACAAACGAGGCCCGGGCAAGTGCTAAAATTGCACCCCTTTCAAAATATAGGTCTATATTGTGTATATACTCTGCACTCGACCAGTCAAAATAAAACATAATATTCTAGTCCGGAGTTTTTTATAATGAAAATGATGCGTATCTAACGAAAACAACGTATGCGAGCGCTAAGCACGTGCCTATCATTTTCAGTATTAAGACCTTAAAAAGGAATATTCTAAGCACTTTTTGTAATAATTTAACATGATGCATATCCAGACAATGAACGCATTCGCGAAGCGCGAGCCGAAAATTATTGATATTGAGACCTACAATCGGGACATATCGATGCTTGTCTAATTAAGCAATTTATGCAAGCACGGGGGGCGAGCTGAAAAAATTAATATTGAGGGGAAATCTTAATAATAATGATGATAATGATAGTAATTATAATAATAATAATAACAATAATAATAATAATATTGGTGGCTTCTTATATAGCGCACGCGTCCACCTTTCGGTGCTCATGGCGCTGTTAGAAAAATAAACACAACACCCAACAACAATAGAAAACGAAAAAGAATAGAATTTGAATTCTCCTGAATGTTAATGGGAGATCAAAATTTAGTTTTCAACTGGGACTTGAATGTTTCTGTTGATGAACATTTGGCGTAATTGGATAGGCAATTGATTCCATAGCTTTGGTCCTATAACAGAGAATGCATCCCCCCATTTGTGTTTGGTTCTGGGTGTCTGGAGGTCAATTCCAGCGTAACGGACATGACGTTCAGACAAATTTTTGTAATTCAAAGCTTTATACAGTAGAATTAGCAGTCTTTTGATAATTGTTACTGAGCTTATCAGACACATTTAAGTATCAGTTACATACACATGAAATTTCAAATCGTTTCGTTGAACAGTTGCGGAGAAATCGCACTCTTTGTGAGCGTAACGGACATGACACAAAATGGACGAAGCATTTTTACCTCCTATGGCTCATCGATATTCCTGTGAATTCTTAGAATGTATGCACCTGATATTGGTGTTAATTTAACTTTAAGATCATAATCTGTTCATAAAATGGTGTTTAACAACAGTTTTGCAGTGCATTCTGTATTCATAGCTCAAAATGTAGCGTAACGGACATGACACATGAAGCGTAACGGACATGACAGTTTCGTCCACTTTTTGTAAGCGGATATAATTATGTTATTACAAGATATGGTACAAGTCTAATTGTTTACATGTTAAGGCTAGAGGTTAGAGACACACATCATAACTGGTAATCTGTAATATCTCCTATTATTTTGCAATTTGAGAGAGGGGCTTTTCGTACAATATTTATAAAACCAAAATTTTTGTAGAAAAATGTCTTTAACACCAGTTAACAACAGCTAATGAGTATTTTCCAGTTACTACCATCAGCCACACCTAATTAAAAGAGAAAAAGTTGATAGTAAAGATTATTTTTTATTCATGGCTTACTATTTGACAATATACACTAGCGTAACGGACATGACACCCTTACGAAGTGAACTTCATCAGCACTTCTTAATATCAAAATGAAAGAAATATGAATAATGAATGTAATTATGTAACAGCAAAGTACCTTTACTATCATTCTTATGAAAAACATGTAGATATTATTGGCAGGTATTATTAATTTAATAGCTATAGCCTACATGATAATTTTATATAGAATACAATGCTTACATAGTACCACTACGGCACACTGAGAAGACCAAATCTCATTTTTTGTGAGAAGAAAACAAAATGTACTATACCTGTATAAATCCAAGAAGAACATTATGAAATGTATTTTGTGATAAAGAATGTACTAGTATTAATGTCAGTTTTAAGATTTAAAAAAATGATATAAAAAAAGTATTTTAAAATTCAATAGCAGTACCTGGAAACCAGTCTTTCATTATCGATTATGTATGAGTTGAAAGGTAATCGGAATGTTTGTAAATTGCTTCTTAGATTTTTTTTCATTCAAAATAAATATCATCCTGAGTATAATCATCCTTTCATCAAATCTTGGATGTTCTAAATCTTACGATCTTGCTTGCTAACAAATGTGGCGACTGGCTGTATCTAATTTTGTTGCATTGTCTGCGCTGCTTGTGTACAAATGAAGATACATCATTCAAATCATGATTATGGTTGACCAAAATACTATGATGACATAATTTATTGATTGCACCACATTCCTTCCACGGCCCCTTTGCTTTGTGATATTGCAAAGAAGTGCCACTGTAGATTCATGGATTCATAGAGCTGCATCATGTAACACAGATATCTGAATACAAAATTGTTTTTAAATGTGAGCCCGTGCCATCACTGAAGAAGTTGAGGTTGGTGAAAGTCAGATACTATGAAGCAATATCATCAATGATCTCATGAATTCACAAGTTAGAATTTTATCATGCTCCAAACTGTCAGCAAACACCTAGATAATCAATTGTATTGTTCAAACACAAATGATGCAGATTGTGATCTGAGTATGTTGCCAGATCTAACTGCATCTTATCCTAATATTATGTGGCATACCGTTAATTCTCAGAAAAATATACCAGAACAAGAGCTGAACTTTCATCATTTACCAACTACTAAAAATAGCTTGAATGACATGCAGATTCTAGGAGTTATTACATCCAGCTATCCTCAAGCAATTGAGACTGACCTCAGTCTGTGACACTGAGCCTAATATTTTGTTTTTGTGAATGCTGCCTTTTGTCATATATAAGGCGTCATGTCCGTTACGCAAAGTGTCATGTCCGTTACGCCATTTTTATGAAAATGAGAAGTGGTAAGGGAAAATGATTGCTACACATGGTAGGGGGTTTAATTCTAACATAGAATCTGAATCTGCAGTACCTTCAGACAAATTTCCTGAAAGCTGTGAAAACTTTAAGTGAAAAACGTAACGGACATGACACTGATAATGATAAAGAAATCACACAAATCTGAAGATTTCTCTAAAATTAATGAATGGCATAAAATTGAACGATGATTTTCTGTTGATGTAAACATTAATCAACTATTCAAAAGTTAAAAGAGACCTCTGGGACCTTATTTGCTTTTAGTAGAGACAGGAAAGATGAATTGTTTAAAAATAGCCACAATTTTTAGATTTTGCAATTTACCATTCTATTTTTTTGATGATGGAAAAAATTACAAAATTTTGTCAATATTGCGATTTTTCTATTGGAAATTGAAACTTTATAGATTACTTTTTAAGAAAATATGACTGCTTAAGTGAGATCTGAAACTTCATTTTTTCTCAGAAGTGAACATTTTCCATGGAATTGCCCTGGAGCAATAGAGCATCAGAATGATGAGCGGAGACTGCGTGAAGGCTGATATTTTGAGATAGAGCTGCGGAGATATGTGGGGGAAGAGAGAATAAATTGAATAATAGTAAAATAATTTTGAAGGAGATTCTTTTATCAACAGGCAGCCAATGTAAGGACTGGAGGATTGGCGAGATGGAGTCATACTTTTTAGTGTATGTTAGGAGACGGGCAGCAGAGTTTTGTAGACGTTGAAGTTTTGTCAAATCTTTTTGTGGGAGGTTACAGAACAATGAGTTTGAAAAATCTAAACGGGAGGAAATCAAAGCATGGATAATTTTAGGGACTTTTTGTAGGAATTCGTGAAAAGGATACGTATCTCATCGGGGTAGGCCCTAATGTGAGCGCGAAGCGCGAGATGATTTTTTTGTATATCCTCACCTAAAAATGTCTAATGGAGAGTTTTTATCTCCCTCATCAAAATCAGAGCGTGGTGAAAAGCTTTGACAAACCAGAAAATTATATTTCCGAACTGTTTGCAAGAATTAATTAAAAGAAAGGTATAAAAATAATGCAAACTCGTAGCTATGGATGAAAAGTTATGACATTTGAGTTTGAAAAACTATTTTTTTTATAAAGAGTGTTTGTTGGAATTCATGGAGAGAATATAAGTATATCACTAATTAAAAGTTGCACGAATATTCATCCCTGGGTAAAGATATGCAAGATTATTTTTTAATGTTGAAAAGTGCATTAATGTTACAGAGAACGGGGGTATTAACGTCAGCGGTATTCCTTTTTTCAGCGTCTTAATTCCTTTGCTTTTTCTGTTCATTTTTTCCCTTTCTTTCTTTGCATCTCTCTCCCGTTTTTGCACCACTGAAAGTAGCACCCGGGGCACGTGCCTCCATTGCCGCCCCGGCTAGATACGCCATGTAATAAAGTCCACTTTTCATGTCGGAAGAAATATCAGCTTGCGCTCCGCGCTCTAATCGATTGTTGAGTTATATATATATATATATATATATATAGCCATTCTGTTCATGGTTCCATTGCTTTTTATGTCTTGTTTTAGGTCTAAATCCAGGGGGGAAATCACCTTGCGTCTAATTCTCTAATACCACGTTTCTTCTTTAAATAAAAAACGGACTTGAACTTTCCAGTTTTTAGATCAAATTTTTTTTTAAATAATCAGATCGCGCTTCGCGCTCACATTAATTGTTTGATTACATAATCATCCTGTTTATGATTTCAAAACGTGGTTAACATGTTCAGTTCTCAATAATACTCATATTGTACATGACAGAAAAAGTGCTTAGAATGTCCGAATTTCGGGCGGAAAATTAGAATTTCAGTTCGCGCTTCATTTATCCATCCAATTTATGGTTGAAAATGTGATTCGAATATACATTTTTCAGTCCCAGATATTGAAAATGTTCAACTCGCTCTCGCATTTTATTGATTGATGAGATTTGTATTACATGTACATTCATGAGTCACTGCAAAACGAATACTTTTGTAGATGAGTATTATATTAAAAAATTACATCTGTGTTTCGCGCTCGCACGAATCTTTTCGTTAGATACGCATCTTCATTATTACAATAGCTGCCCAGAATATTCAATTCTCAGTTCTATATAAAAATATACAATTCAATTCAATTCAATTCAATTCATTTATTTTCCATTAAAAACTCAATCAAAATAAATACATACAAAATTCATAAATAAAAATCGGAAGGACCCCAAGAAAAGCATAGCTTGCGAGGATGGGGCCCTGTACAATAATTCACAAAACAAAACAGATCTTACGTTGTTAAAGTGTAAATATAAAAAGGAAACAAGCCTCATACACACACACAATCACACCAGCATACCAACACACACCCATATGCAGAACATTGAGAAGTTAACAAAGTCAAAGAGTAAGAAAGAAAGGAAGCGATAAATTTAGCTTGCATGTGATATATTTAGACCTCATGAGATAAGGTAAGATAAGACTGTATTAGAACTTCGATCTTTAGTTAGGTCAAGCCCTCTGATATATAAATGAATGAATAAATAAATAATAACGTGAATAATGCCCCCCCAAAAAAAAAAAATTTTGGCGGCCTATCGGGGAAAGTGTGAATGCTAATTCCCACCCCCACCTTTAACTTATGAAAGCCTGTACTGCCCTGGGTATGGCGGAAGAAAATGTGACTGAGGAGAGTGTTGAACACTTCCAAGACTCAAGGTCGTAGCTGACGTCGGTACACGTTACCGATATACTTTTGTATAATCAAGGGCTATACCGACAAACATTTTGAACATTTAAGATGGAGTGAAGCTCGTGAGCAAAAAATAAAATAATATAATCACTTTTGAAAATGAACACCACTTCTCCCCCCCCCCTCTCTCTCTCTCTCTTGCATGGTTGTGGAAGTTCGTAGTGTTTTTCGTTTGCGCGGGGGAGGGGCTCAAATAAAGGATTATAGGTATGTTCGTTTTGATCACACGAATCAAGCAGTGATAATAATACATGGGCACCTTGAGCACCTAACAAGATGGACACGTGTGCTATATATATATTATATTATTTTATTACTATCATTATCGTTACTTAGAACTTATACGCTACTCGCCCCTTCCACTTCCCTCGTCTACACTTTTTTTGAGGGGGCCGCAGTTATAGGCATAATCTATAGCGTTCCCGCTCCCCCTTTCAATAATTTTATTTTTTTCTCATCGTCCATTCTGGAGATATATGATTTCATCTCTCCGATTCGCCTCGTCAGTGTGTAAATGCGCTAGCGTGAAGGGAGGGGGTCGCTAGCAACCAACCTCCAACCTTGGAGAAGACAAGAAATAGGAGAAAAAATAAAGGACATTTTAATATTAGAAACGAAAATGTTCTTGTTTGTCTTTTTCCCCTGTTTATATTTCATAATGATGTAATGATGTTCATTTCAAGATTTCAAAAATCACATGTTCAGACACCCCCCCCCCCCATGTCCAGGGTTGCACTTTGTGAATAAGAGAATTCAACCTGGTCACACGTCGTTTTATTTTCGTTTTCAGATCCTTTCATTTTACTTCTCTCTCCCAATTTTCTTTCTTTAGTCATGTTTGTTGTGTTGTAGAACAATAGAGTGGACTATTTGACGTCGAAATAAGGTTACCAGACTAACGAAGGGAATGGGAAAGGTAGCGATAAATGGAAGCGAGGGGAAGGGGCACGCCCTCCTAAATTTTAGATAAGTGGGGGCAGTTACCCCCTTAAAAGGAAGAGGGAAAGAAAGAAAGAAAAAAAGAAAAGGAAAAATGTGAAAATAAAAATAAGAAAAAGATGAATATCACATGTTTACTAAAACTAATAATACCAAAATAGCAGTTTTGACAAAGGAAACTACTTAAAATTCAAAGCAAAATAATCATACAATCAAAAATAAAAAGTTTGTTTTCCGCACCAAAATGAAGGTGTTTGGATCAAACCTGTACATTACCCCCATATAAATCTTGGAGGTGATTTAGCACCCCCGCTTACAAAGGCCATGTGCATCGGCGTTTCCACAGATCCAAAACAAACTTCTCGAATTTATAGACATTTCCGAGAAATTTTAGTTTGATTTTAACAAAAATCGTATAAAAATGTAGCCAGCCGAAACTTGGTCAAAGTGACAAAAATTAAGGAATTAAAACCCTTTTATTCACGCCCTTTTTAAAAAGATTATCAAAATTACGAAATGCGAGCGCAGAGCGCGAGCAGAAAATTTTCTGCAAACAATTTAAAAAATATAACATGAATGTTGATAGTTGCTATGTTTAATTATTGTTTACTTGTAATCAACCAAAAAATTACTTTTTTTCTTTCCAGGGCTCTTTTTGGAGAAACTTAAAAATTTTCCAGGGCTACTTTTTCATTTTCCAGGGCTCTTTTTCCACTTTCCAGGGCTACAATTTCTGGAGCTATTTCGCGGCTTTTTTGCGTTTGTGTGTGTGTGTGTGTATGTGTGTGTGTGTATATATATACACGGTAGCTAGCATATACCAGGGAAGTATAACACTTCCCTGGTTTGACCTTCGCATTGTTTCTTCGAAGTGATTGTTTATGATTTTAGTGTTGTGATGATAGATTGATTTTGATGCTTGAACGATATCTGAGTTGATTCATGGACCTAATACAGACCTATTCAGATTAAATCATGGAGGTAGAACCTCCATGAATTAATCCAAGTTTGAATGTTTGATACTTGGTTGACGTGAGCTTTGCGTGTTTACTATTTAGTGTTATAGCCCATTTGCCAAATTAATCTAGAAAGATCTGTATTCGTGTCTAAAGACAATGTAAAAGAAAAAGTTCTGAATTTGTACAATTCTAAGGTAATTTATTTTATCATATTATAGGTACCTGCAAATGTTATGAAGTTGAACAAATATCCTTCGTACATATTTGACTGAAAGTTATTTAAATGACACTTTTTAAAAAAGACTTACAATTATTCATACAAAATAATGATATAAGTCATAAAGGTCATTGAATTGTTAAGCGTTCGTATAAAGTTACACAGATTCATGACAAAAAGGCCTACCAGAACCAAAACTGGCAATTTCCATCATCCATCATGAATGCCTAGCCTTGCACGGCCTCTAATTGAAATGAACTTATCCACGTCTTTGCAAATTTTACCTGACCTAATTTCTCCACACAGTGAGAGAGGCCATGTGGCAGCCAAACCAAAACAGAATGAAAAGGGCGGCAATCTCGTCCCCCCCCCCCCCCCACCACCACCACAAGAATATCAGATTTCCAAACATGTGCTTCTCAAGATTGTGCAATACATGACGGAGACAAGAAAGTTATGTAAACAAATTGCCGAGGGTTGATGTCCCTGAATTAAGGGGCTAGTCTACGTTTTCAGTCACTTAAGAAAATGGCGAACTGGCCAAAGGTGAAATACATCATTGAAAAAAAAATGAATGTTTGGATTAAAATAACGAAGATTAAATGAAATATGACTGAAAAATATCCATAGTTGAATCTCTACTTTTATTACTGACAGAACAATAACATCTTTTTTTTAATTAACTTCTTGCCAATATTCCAATAAGGCAAGACTCCAATTTAAGACTAGCAAGCAAACGTTATCAATGGGATTTTGGAATGAAAGAAAAAAAAATCAAAGCGTGATTTTTTTTTAAGGGATAGACGAGACTCTTGTTTTGAACAGAGATATAAAAATATTTAAAAACAAACAAGAGGTGATAAACACTTCATTAAAATTATAATGAAGTTCGCAGTGAATTACAACTTGTAAAAGGAGAAATTAACAAGAATAATAGGGAAATAAAGTTTGGAAGAAAAGAAGGAATGAGGAGAGACAAGCTTTGGGGGGAAGGATCAAGATGGGTGGCTGCAGCTCGACATGGGGCTAGAGAGTGTACATAAATGGGAGGGGGGGAGCAATCATCTATCAAGTCGCCCAAAATCTTACACCTTCACCAAACTTCTCACACAATCCACACACAAATCCCAGTTCATGATACAATCACAAGTGTCGCTCAACACATGCGCACGTGGTCTCTACTGGCATTTTACAGTCACACACACAGAAATACACACTACACACAATGCACACGATGCATCCCCATACCACATGCAGTCACACTGAGCCTAAAGCACACAAGCAGAGAAACGTTCTGCTCGAAGTAAATTCTACATTTATTTTATCTCAGTGCTTGGAGTCGGCGCTGGGGCCGATTTTCGTCCATGAATGAGAGAGCATGGCAAAGACTCGAGTCCCTTTCTTTATCTCAGAACCGCCGCCGCTTGGTACTCGAGTCTCCAGAGATCAGGGTCGACTCCCCGACTCTGGCATTGAGAATCGGGTAGACTCGATTACCCGGCGCTGGCTCCCAAGCCTAGTTGACGGGGGCGATTATGAGTTTTGCAGTCGCCCTCGTGTGAATGTTTTTAGCCCTTTTCCGGGGCTCTTTTTGGACTTTCCGGGGCGAATTCGCCCGCCGCCCCCGTGTAATTTTTTGGTTGCTTGTAATCTTTGGATTTCCCGAAATTTCCTGCATGGATTTGTTTCATTCGGAACCTTTCCTGGAAAAGGTAAAATTTCCCGAAATTTTCGGAATTTCGGGAGGAGTGGAAACACTGATGTGCATCACGGGAATATCTATATATAACCCTTCATAATGCAATGTTATAAGGGGTTATAAGTAATATCACGAACATGCTATTGAAATAAAAATGTAGGATTTTAATATAAAATCGAGAAACTTTTCAAATTCAACTCTTTGCGTTTACTTGCATTTCTCTATTTTATTCCTAAACTTTATATGCCCTGTCGCCGAACCCTGCATGTGTCTTTCCACATTTTTTTAAATCGGATTAAAGTGACATTTTTAGATTGGTGACTTCATTTTCTTGTACAAAATACCATCTGGACGTCTCAGGATTCTGGAGTTTCTTGGGGCTTTGCTATCTATGCCTAGAGAAAGGGGAAATAGAGAGCGACGATAAGAAAAGATATAAGAAAAGAAAAGTGAATGAAACAAGGAAAGAGGAACGATTTAAAAACAGAAAAAGTAAAAATCATTATGCAAAAAAATCAATCGCAAATATACTTTTAAAAAATCAGCTTGCGTTTTACATGCGCTCTTATCATTATTTAGGAAAATATGCAGCAATGTTCCAAAACAGATTATACAATGTTTCGTATTAAGATCTTAATTTCAACAAATATCAGCTCGCTTGGCGTATAAACTTTATACTTACCATAAGACCGTATTTGATTAGAATGACCCGATTCAGCTCTTCATGTCAAAATATTAATAATTTTCAACTCGTGCTTCGTGCTCCGCGCTCGCACCATTCCGTTGTATAATCAATGCAATTTATTAAGTTTGAATTTCGGGTTTTCAGTCATTTTTTTCCAAGCAATGTGCTTATAATGTTATAATGACAATCCTCGATCCTGCTAATTGTTGATATCATAATAAGTTGGGTGTGGATCATTTGGTGTGTGTGGGTTGAATCATATTTTTAATAAGTACACTCTATTATTCATGCCAAAATTTTAAACGATATTATGTTTCCTTTGTTATGAAAATGCTAATACGCATTTACGAGAACAATAAATCAAATCGAATTGTTTAAGATGAACATACCCTGCGTGATTACCAAAAGTGAGTAGAATGACCCGTTTAAGATGTTCATGTTCATAAAAAAGTTCGCGCTCCTATATTTCTTTTCAAGGCGAAAAATAAAAATAAACATTACCTTGCGCTTCGCGCTCGCATCATTAATTTAGGCCATAGTAGGTCCATGATTGTAAGAATAAAGCTACGATCTTAAAAATTCAGACTTTAGTTGCATGGGACATCCCCCCCCCCCTAAATGATAATAAGCATTTATCAGCCGATGTGGAAAAAATGTGGATGGAAATATTTCTTACCCCCCCCCCGAAGTACGTAAAAATATATATTCTGGCACTGGCGGCGGAAGATCATGCTTCAACACCGCCGGAATTAACACCGCCAATCCAGAATCTAATATTTTTATGCTTTCGCCGCCGGCCACAGAATAATGCAATTATTTTTATGTCCTTTTTATCCCCAGCATATACCTTTATATTTTATATATTTTATGCTGCACCAACTCTTTTTATATAATTATTATAAAAATGTTCGTTACATTGGTTGTTGGGCTGTGCAGTTATGTGTTGGAGGGGGGGGGCAGCTTTACGTTGCAGGGGTGAATCCAGGTTTTTCTAAAGGGAGGGGGCACAATTCATGAGAAAATTTTGACAAGCACAAAAATGAAAAAAAAAGGTTTTCATCTAAAAATTGAAGGTATTTCGCCAAAAATGTGTCAAGCAAAAGAAGAAGAAAGGACCTTGCGTTCAAAGGAAGGGAGTGCACACGTTGGTAAAATATGGCATATTTACTGTACAAGCTTTGATTACTGCTCTCAAAAAGGTGCTCGGCCCATTAGAGAAACAGTCTTGAATAAATGAAATGTTATAATCATGTGACTGCACAATTAAAAATGAATGTCCTGCATTATGTTCATTTTTCGAGCGATATGGGAAGAGTCTTACGTAATACCAAGTAATTTGCATTACCCACATAAACTACGAAACGTTCACGCATGGGATAAAGCCGTCCTTCCCTCAGCTAGCCATGGTCCATGCCTCAGCTCACGACACACGCAGAGCTCGAGAGACCACATGTTCTTATTCTATTCTCAAGTACATGTATGATGTTCTGGATCGCACATATTTTATTCTAATGCTACACTTTCGCTTTATCTTCATGGAATATTAAAGTATATACATCGCCCCAAATTTGCCACGTTACTACCATCCCGGCGAGGAGTCAGTAAGTCTGCATTTTTCTTATCTTAGATGGTCTGTACGTATCTTTCGTTGCGCTATCAGAATCTGTTTTTCTTCTTTTATACTACTTTTACTGCTTCGACTAGAACCGTCAAGGCACCATAGAAACGAGCCAGCAGAGAACATGCGCTGCATGTAATGTTTACAATTCTCAGTGCATGCCGGCCGGAGCGGCCTTGCCCCCATTCACTGTTGGTTGATTGACAGTTCTCGCTTGCGTGTCCGTTACGATCTCAACGCAGAGGGAGGCATACAATTTTATTTTCAAATCGGGAAGTCACAGTAATTTGGGAAGTCGTCTAGTAGACGAGTTTCAATATAATCACATTTTCCCACCTACTAACAACTTTTCATCCAAAATAAAGATGATTTCCAGGGTTTCTTAGAACAAATACATAAACTCATAAACATAATTCATCTTAATTTGAGAATTTTTTAAATCAGCTTCTCACAATGTTAAACGATCCCTTTAAAGAAATTAGAGAGTTTGAATATATCAAAATCACCAGGGCCAGATGGGTTGCATCCCCGTGTCTTGCGTGAACTGGCACCTGTTCTTGCAAAACCTCTGAGTATTATTTACTCAAACTCTCTTACATCAGGCGTAGTACCAAATGTGTGGAAAAAGGCCTATGTCAGTGCCGTATTCAAAAAGGGTGATCGTAAACTCCCTTCAAACTACAGACCAATAAGTCTTACATGTATTGTATGTAAAATCATGGAGTCTATCCTGAGGGATGAAATATATGAGCATGTGAGGAGCACCAACCTTCTCAGTTCAAAACAATTTGGATTTGTATCAGGACGATCAACAATGTTACAATTACTCAATGTGTTAGATGATTGGACGAATATGTTGGAGGTTGGTGGTGCAGTTGATGTCATCTACCTAGATTTCATGAAAGCCTTTGATAAGGTCCCACACCAGAGACTTTTAGCCAAAATTGAGGGATTTGGCATATCTAAGCTCATATGTAAGTGGGTCAGGTCTTTTCTTGTTGGTCGACAGCACCGAGTTTGTGTGAATGGTGTGTTCTCTGACTGGGCTGATGTAACCAGCGGAATACCGCAAGGGAGTGTCCTCGGACCCCTGCTTTTTGTAATGTACATTAATGATTTACCGGATCAGATTTCGTCAAGTACTGTTCATTTATTTGCAGATGACACCAAGTTATACAAGCATGTTAATAATGACAGAGATGCTGAGTTATTACAAGCGGACTTAGATCGTCTTGTGTCATGGTCAGACAAGTGGCTATTAAAGTTCCACCCGGATAAATGTTGTGTACTTACTATTGGTACAAAGAATGATGAATTCAATGAATATACTATGACACATGATAATGCTTCACATAATCTATCACAAGTTGAAACTAGTAAAGATTTAGGAGTGATTGTCGACACAAAGCTTAGTTTTGACCAGCACTTTCAGTCAAAGATAAATAAAGCCAATAGGCTAATGAATCTAATTAGGAGAACATTTGTTTATCTTCACAAGGAGAACTTCCTACTCCTATACAAAGCATTGATTAGACCTCACTTGGAGTATGCTCATGCAGTATGGAGTCCATACTTAAAGAAACATATTCAAGCAATAGAAAATGTACAAAGAAGGGCCACTAAGTTGGTACCTGAAGTAAAGAACCTTCCATATGAACAAAGATTGATTCAACTAAAACTTCCTACATTAGCATATCGCCGTGCGCGAGGAGATATGATCGAAACATACAAGTTATTTCACAGGTATGACCAAGAGGTAGTGCCAGATTTGGGCCAGGTGCATGGGCCTACCAGAGGTCATGATAAGAAATTGTACATTCCGAGGTCAGTAACTGAGAAACGTAAGAATTCTTTTTACATAAGAATGAGGAAACCTTGGAATAGCCTAAGTAATGAATTAGTAAATGCACCCAGTGTCCACAGCTTCGAGAATGGACTGGATAAGTATTGGAAATGTGAACCTGTGAAGTACAAGTTTGACGCTGACCCACCAGGACATGATCCGGCCAACCTAAAGAGGAGACAGAATTTGGAACTGAATATAGAGTCTTAGACTGCGTTCAGAAGCATCCATAAGTATCCATAAGTAAGTAAGTAAATAGGAATTAAAAAGGGCCTTGCTTAGGCCTTAACTTTTCAAGATTTAATAAACACATACAAAAAGAAATGAAATAAAATGAACCAACAAAATGAATCGTAAAAAGACATTTAAAAAAAGAAGGGCAAGGAAGATTCAAAATCAAAGGAAAAGGAAGACAATTCATTACTAATTTTAAAGCGCCCATGTTTTTGTTGTTGTTGTTCGTTGTGGGTCGTTTCCACACCCAAATGATCTCCTAGTCGGTATACTCTCAGTGTATTTGTCACAACTTGGTTGATGAGCTGCTACTTTGCTAGGTACTATTTGCTTAGATTAGAATACTGGTGCTAGAAGTTGGCATTGGTGCTTTTGATGAAGCGAGCCAAAGAAGATGCTATTATAGATTGCATTTGGGGTGACAATTTGGGGTTAGTCCCAGCGGCGTAACAGGGGTCGGTGGCCAGGGGGGGCAAGAGCCAAAAATTTCCTGGTCATATCATGGTTTGAACAGGCGTAATGGTGTAATGAGGGGACCATTTTGATAAGGCCAGATATTGCGTATCGGGAAAAATTTATCTTAAAAAAAAATCTGCGAGCGAGCGAAGCGAGCGAGCAAAAATTTTGACCTTTTTAATACAAAAATCCAATTTTGTGATAGATTTTGACATGATATCCAGAAAATAATATATTTTACTCTTCTGTCTTTAGATTCCTTTTTTGTGGTCTGTACGCCACTGTGAACAGGATTCTTTGCGGCAGTAACGTGAATAGTAACCCCAAAAAAATGTGAGGGGCGCAGTATAGCACATGTGCTATAAAAAAACTGCTTTATATAAGTCCCGAGCGAGTGAAGCGAGCGAGAAAAAATCACCTTTTCATGAGTATCTAACTTTGAGCTATTTTTTTACATTAAGTTCAGTAAATAAAATCATAACCTACACTTTTCCTTTGCTTTTCTTTCCTCCTTTTTTTATTCTTGTCTGTAAAACTTTTTGGGGCCATGTCCCAACCCTTCCATACGCAGTGCTGCATTGCGGTTGGGATCCGGGGCGGAGCCCCTGGAACTTCTTGATATCAAAGCCATTTAAACCTCGCAGATTGCCGCTATTTTAATCAAATCGCGGACATATACAGAATATAGCTTTTACACAACACATTTAACCCAGTTGCGTGATCAACCAAATATTTTGAGGGGCAAAACTTGGCATGTGGGAAAAAGTCGCGAGTGTGCAAAACGAGCTGGAAAAAAATTGCCCATTGAAATTAAATTCTAGTTATGTGATAGATTTTTCCATTATATTCAGCAAATAACGCATTTCATTGGTTTCATTCATTTCATTATACGTTGTCTCCTATAATTTTTTTTATTTCCTCTTGGGTGTGGAACCAAGACCCCCCCCCTCCGCGCCTGTATGCCAGTAATTATTGAACGTGATTGAACGGGGGGCGTTATAGAGCCATTTGAAGGTTATAAATAAAGAGCCCTACTACGTGGGGTCTTGGGCAAAGCCCTTGTAGCTTATTTGCATAAAATTTAGCAAGCTTATAGCACAATGTTGTTTGCAGTCCATCTTTCTTCCCGCTCTTTAATTTCAATCATCGACAGCCCGACCGTGTTATTACTTTTTTCTTGTCCCTTTTCTTTGTTTTCCAATTGAGCTTTTGACTAATTACATTCTACCTTCGTTTCCCGCTATTGTTTGCCATTTTGTCATCTTTTAATTTATTTCCCACCGTGCTATTGCATTACATAGGCGTTTTTCGGAATGATTTGTTCTTTCTCAAAATAATGTTCTTTCGTACATTTTCCCGCTTTCCTTCCTTTTCCATAAAAAAAAATGGTTTTTTTTCTTTGTTTCTTTTCACTTTTCCCTTTCCTTTTTCCCTTTCCTTCCCCTTTCCCTTTCTTTCTTTCTTTCTCCTCCTTTTTTTTTTCCTTTTCCCGTTTTTATTTTATTTTCCCGGTGAAATCCGCCAGGGGGGGCAACTTGCCCCCCCTGCCCCCCCGCCTGTTACGCCACTGGTTAGTCCCAAGGAGGGAAAAGAGGGATATATCTCGAAGATAGGAGCGCCCATGGCATGGCATCGGCAGGCCGCATGAGAGCAGCGGAGGGCTAGGTGTCGGCCCTGCCTCAGCTCAGGGCAAGGGGTGGCAGACGTTACGGTAAAGACTTCCGACTCACCTGCGCCTGCGGTGGAGAATTTACGTCAAGTCAGGATTATTGCCTTGGTAAATTAAAACAGGAAAAGAAATAATTACCCTCAGCTTCTTTTTGCACTGTTTCACCTGATCGGGAATGAAGTGCCTTGCATCGAATTCTAGCGGCATTTTAAATAGTCAAATCTCGTTCAGATCCATTCAGACATTGCCAAATATAATTGGAAAGAAGCGCCAACATTGGCCAAGATCGTTTCTGATCACTGTCTTTAGCTTTGCTTTGCCTGGCCGCGAAATTATTTTTCCCACCGAGTTCTGGACCAACATATGAATATTCATGACTTGCGTCTTCGGATTAAGAGTACGCATGCGCGTGGACTTTGCCTCGACCAAGTACCAGTGCGTAAGCATTCACGTTCAGTTGCTCAGAATGAATTAGCATCGTCAAATTACCGGTACCCTTATATAGTTACATAGGCCTTATAGGCTTAGATCTATATATATATATATATATATATATATATATATATATATATATATATATATATATATATATATATATATATATACAATGATGTTGTTATGTACTTCAAACGCACCAACCCAAGGAAATCAATGGGACCGGACGGTATTTGTGGGAGAGTGCTTAAAACGTGTGCCCAGCAATTAGCAACCCCATTTGTCACACTTTTTCAAGCATCTTTGGACCAAAACTTTGTTCCACTATGCTGGAAGACATCGACTATAATCCCAGCAGCTAAATCACCTCAAGCATCTGAACTCAATGATTACCGACCAATTTCTCTCACCTCATTGGTGGTAAAATGTTTTGAACGGCTAATACTTCAGAAACACATTCTCCCACAGATACTGCCTGACATTGATCCTTTACAATTTGCTTACCAACCACGCAAATCTGTAAATGATGCTGTGTTATTGTTAACACACTTGATTGCCCAGCACGTTGATAAACTTGGTTGTTATGTTCGTACCGCCTTTGTCGACTTTTCGTCGGCTTTTAACACAATTCAGCCTCACCTACTGATGAATAAGCTAGCTGACACTAATCTAAAACCCTCTCTCATATTATGGCTCCACAACTTTCTGACAGAGAGAATTCAAAGTGTAAAACTAAAAGGTGTTTCGTCGAACCCCCTCATTACAAACACAGGTTCCCCCCAGGGTAGCGTGTTGTCTGCACCATTATTTATTATTTATACCAATGATTGCATCTCATCAAGCGATGACGTAACAATAATCAAATATGCTGACGATACTGCCATCATCGGCATGATTCGTAACAATAACGAAAGTAAATATCGTGAAGAGTTGTTAATGTTTGAGAATTGGTGTGATAATAATTTCTTGGAACTAAACACGGCTAAAACAAAGGAGATGATAACAGATTTTCGTACAAACCGAGGTCAGACAAACCCAATTATGTTCAAAGGAGAGGTTATAGAAAATGTTAACAACTTTAAGTATTTGGGTACTATAGTTGATAGTGAAATTTCATGGAAGGATCAGTGTCAGTCTCTATATACAAAGGCCCAACAACGATTATACTTTCTTCGGAAAATGAATTCTTTCAATGTTGATAGAATTTTGTTTAAGCTTTTCTACAAATCAGTGATAGAAAGTGTTATGCTTTTCAGTTGTGTTGTCTGGTTCGGAGGGTGCAGACAAGAAGACATGAAGAAATTGCAGAAAATAGCCAATTGTGCTGGGAAGATTACTGGAGAAGTGGCAAATGTGACCAATGAATGCGTTCAAGCAATCTTGAAACAGGCCTCACAGATCATACAAAATAAGGACCACCCCCTCCACTCATGTTATATTCAAATGCGATCTGGAAGGCGGTATAGATCAATGAGGGCTCGAACATCGCGTTTCCTTCATTCTTTTGTGCCGCTCTCCATTCGAAAATACAACGAACAACTTCAATCAAGCCTGTAATCTTGCCACTTCGTCAGTCACCTACTATATTCTCACACATGTATACAATTTACTAATATTACCCTGATACTATCGACTGAAATGAAAGCATTGAATGAGCAATTGTCTATTTATAATGATGATTATGATAATAATGATGAATGATAATGATGATAATGATAATTAATAATAATAATAATAATAATAATAATAATAATAATAATAATAATTAATAATGATAGGAAAATTATATTAATGATAATAGTAATAATAATATTAATAATAATGATAATGACAATGATAATAATGATATTGAAAATAAATAACAATAACAATAATTAAGAGCAAAGTTGTACCGATTTTGAGTGAAATTATTTTATATTATGTATTTTCCCCTTATTTGTATGACTGTATGTAGTTTGTTGTATTTCTTTGTATGTTTTTTTTCTGTATATCCTGTAATAATGATAATGATAATAGTAATGATTGATTATTGATAATTGTAATAATAGAAACAATATTAATAATAATAATAGTAATAATAATAATAATAATAATAATAATAATAATAATAATGATAATAACAATGACAATAACAATAATAATAATAATAATAATACAATTAATAATAATAATCATAATGATAATAATAATATTGATAATAATAATAATGATAATTATATTAATAATAACGATGATTAAGAGTAAAATGTTACCGATTTGATTGAAATTATTTTGTATTATGTATTTTTCTTCAAATATGTGTGATTGTATATATATTCTGTAGAATTTATCTTTACGCTTTGATTTTGTATATTTCTGTGTATATGTAAATGCCAACAAGAATATTTTCCTAAATGGACAGAATAAAAAATCAATTCTCAATCAATTCTCAATTCTCAATATATATCCAATTCTTAAACACATATCAAACTAGCTGCCATTAATGGCAAGACATGTGCTAGGCTAGGGCTCGCTTAGGCTAGCTCAAATATGGACCTGTCTAATGCCTATAGTACTAATCAGTGCAGTGCCTTGATGCTCGGCCTTGGCCTTGGTCTTGAGAGGGCCTTGGCCTTGAGGATTTTGAGCCTTGAAATTTCAAGGCATTTCAAGGCATATTCAAGGCCTTAATTTTCAAGGTATTTTGTATTCAGTGTACTTTCATTTGTTTTAAATAAGTAATTATAAATGTTTCAATTTGTTGACACTAATGGTCAATACTACAAGTCACCAGTAACATTAGCAGCAGCAGTAGTAAGTGTACTAGCAGTGTCATCAATTGTAATTGTCACCATTATCAAGAATTTTCAAACAAAGAATACATCAGTTATGAAAAATAGCATTATGTATTTGTAATGTGTTGTAATCATGACTAATGATGATAAAGACAGTAAATAATAATTAATGATCATGATCAAGATAATAGTGCTTTGATGACAAGAATAAATTTGACATCTGACTGCAATTTTGACAACAAATTTCATACTTTAAACATATAGCTTACTCTAAAGAACGATAACAAGGTTGATTTCTATTCCATTAGGATTTTACTTGTATTATTTTCTTTGGCCAACAAGAATGTTTTAAGTCTTAATGATATTCTGTAAAGATTTAGTAAACTTGAACACAGTCTTCAATTTTGTCATATCCAAATGGGATATGTCAATGGCATGATGAGCCAGAAACTTTGAGGGGCCAAGCATGGCATATAGAGCAAAATTTCTGTCAAAAAAAGAAAAAAGCAATTGAAGCGAGCGAGTAAACAAAATTTGTCCCCCTCTTTCTATAGGAAAAGCTAATTTTGCGATAGATTGTTTAAAAAATAATGTCACATTTACTCCATCTTTTCCTTTCCCTTTCCCCTTGTCTAAGTTTATTCTTGGTGGTGGAACTTCTTCTTCTCTCTATCTCTTTTTTAAATTGTATATTTGTTTTGGGTCAGATTGACAAAACAAAGGGGAAAAAATGTTTACTTCTTTTTAATCATATATCGTTCAACAGTGAATTTCATTTCTCTACAGTTTCAAGAAATAAACAACGTATTTGTTTTTGTGTCATTATGGTTTCAAGAAATAATAATAAAAAAATAATAATTGAATAATTAATCATTATTAATATTATCAATAAGTATTAATAATTAATGATTGATTAACTGTTTAAAGAAATAATTAAGATTTACCCTCTCCCAACTAATTAAGGGTATGGGGTGCGTCCTGTTTATTTTATATCCTTTTGAATATAACTTTATTTTGTTAGTATTCTTTATTCTGTTTTTTTTAAGGTAAAATAAGTGTAGAAGATACAAGAAATGAAATTTAAAAGTGGTTGTAAACAGAAAAAATATGAAAACTGACAAGAGTCCTAAAAATGACTCATTTTCAGTTTAAGCATTTGAAGTTTTTAGCTTGCGCTTTGTGCTCTCTTGCCCTCCCCCCCCCCAAAAAAAAATTCCCTGTACGATTTTTTTTTTCAAAATGAAATATGCCCTTTAAAAAAAAAAACATACCTTTTTTAATAATAAAACATAATACATTTTAGGTTCGAAAATCACAGATTTTGAATCGTGCTTGCATCAATTGTTTAGTACAGTAATAATTCTGCTCATGGTTACGAAAATGTATAGAATGTTGCTTTATGGTTGGAATATCACAAATTTGTGGCTCGCTTCCTGCACTCGCATCAATTATTGTACTCGTTCTCTTCCCGTTCACAAAAAAAATGCTTAGAATGTCCAGTTTTCAGGTTGGAATATCACAAATTTTTGAGCTCGCGCTTTGCGCTCGCATTAATTTTATTGGTGAGTTATGTATCCTATTTAAAATGCAGTAATTAACTGCTTTCTTAACTGGTCAGTATATAAAAAAAATTTAGCGGGTGTTAAGTTATTTTTAGTTAGATACACATCTTTTTCATGATTACAAAACCAGCACAGAATATTTAATTTCCATGTCTTATTACACGACATGTCAAGAAGTTTGAGCTGGTGGTTAGCGCTGGCAGCATTGCGCAAGGATGCTCTTTTTAACAATGATTAGCCCCATAATTGACCATAAATCAAGTTTTACAATTTCAGAATTGATTTTTTTTCAAAACCGCTTGCTCGCAATGCTTTGTCGCTGAGAAGTAAAACCTAAATAAAAATATCTATCTTATAATTAAAAATCACTTTAGAAAGCATTTGCTCAACTTAATTTCTATAAAACACACAATTACTTCAAGCAGTTCATGATCTCATTTTGAAAATACATGTATCTGTTTGCACAAAAAAAAACTCATTTTGATAAATGAGTGCCTTTTTGGCGTTGACCCCCCCCCCCCATAATAATTTTCTGCTGCCCCTGTCCCAGGGAGTGGAGAAAAACATACGTTGAGACTGCCAGGATCAGATGACCGTGGTAATAATAATTATTGCAATGTAAATCGCCTAGAAAAATTATGGATTATGTGTACACAGGTAGCTATATCATTATTTAATATGTCTCTATCATGAAATTATTTTTGTTTTTAAATATGTACAAAGGTTAAATTTTTTCTCGCCCAGTCCCCTCGCTCACATACATTTTACCATGTGTGATGTCTGCCGCCTAAGTATTGTTAGTTCATTGTTCTGTATATCGTAAGTTTGAAATGCCTTGGCCTTGAGGTTTTCAGGCCTAATTGGCCTTGGGTTTCCATGCCTTGGCCTTGACCTTTGGTAATGAAGCCTTGGCCTTTGAGGTTTGAGCCTTGACTACAACACTGAATAGCCGACTAATGCCATGGTTAAATTCGAACTGGTTAATTCCGAACTTTACGTCTAATTAGGTTCAGACAAATGTTAGCTTATTTGCCATGGTTTGTCTAGTCCGTATACAAAACCAGTCCTAGATCTAAAAAAAATGTATCTTAGTTCGAGTCTAGTCTCTAGATCTAGACTCTGATCTACGCTGTATCAGCATGGAACCACTAGTGTACCAAAGGGGGGGGGGGGCAGACTGCCCCTCTGACGAGTCACAATAATTTGTAATGTAAAAATGCAATGAAAAAGACGTATGTCCCCTCTTTTGAACGTGAAGATCTTTTTTTTTTTTTGGGGGGGGGGCTTGTCACATTTTTTCGCGGACGAAATATCCTCCTAAAATTTGCCCCCCTTTTGTAAAATCCTAGGTACGCCAGTGCATCAGTGGCGTAGCTACGGGGGGAGGGGGCTGAGCGCACATGCCCCCCCCTGAGATTTCACATCAAAATATCAATAATTGTCTGCTCACGCTCGCATTATTGAAATATACCGTCTTCGTGGGTAACTGAAAGCAGTCCTTAACAGGTCCCTTTTTGATAATGCTAGAACAGTTAATACAAATTTCTGCTCGTGCTTGGTATTTGCAGTAATCATCTAGTTACATACGAATCTTGTTCAGGATCACACATACCATTGCCCATAATATTACAAAAAAATCGCTCGCGCTTCGCGCTCACACTTTTATAAGGTTTATGAGATTATTTCATGTTTATGTTGTTTTATAAGAATAAAACTAAGAAGTGACTGATCGGGGAAAATATAGGTGAAGATAATTTCGGGCCCCGTCCCCTATTGGCGAAAGACCGATCCGCCCTTGTGACACATACACACACACCGGAAAAAATGGCCGGTGCCCCCCCCCCCTGAAAAAGCAAGGACCCCCCAGTGCCCCCAGGAAAAAAATCCTAGCTACGCCATTGCAGTGCATGGAACACGTATTCTAACGTCGGGCACAAACTAACGTCAGTGATCTTGATCCCCGTCTTCACCCCAAATTAAGGATTTCTTAGCTGAAAAAATTTGACAAGCAAAAAAAAAAAGATCTTCACGTTCAAAAGAGGGGACATAAGCCTTTTTTGTTGTTGCATTTTGACATTACAAATTATTAATTTGGCTTCTCAAAGGGGGGGGGGGGCACGTCCCCTGGATCAGTTGTAAATCGTCAGGGGGCAGTCTGCCCTCACCCTTTGGTACACTAGTTGTTCCATGCTGATACAGCGTAGATCAGAGTCTAGATCTAGAGACAAGACTAGAACTAAGATATATTTTTTTAGATCTAGGACTGGTTCTGTAATACGGACTAGACATATTAAACCATGGTAAATAAAATCAAACGTAACGTTCGGAATTGACCGGTTCGAAGTTAACCATGGCATTAGTCGGCTATTACTATTAGTATTAGGCATTAGACAGGTCCAGATTTGAGGTAAAGATAATGCGCTAGCCTAAGCTAGCCCTAGCCTAGCACATGCCCTAGCCTAGCACATGTCTTTCCTAGCACATATATATATATATATATATATATATATATATAGATCTAAGCCTATAAGGCCTATGTAACTATGTAAGGGTACCGGTAATTTGACGATGCTAATTCATTCTGAGCAGCAACGTGAATGCTTAATTACGACCGGCACACTGGTCCACGCGCATGCGTACTCTTAATCCGAAGACGCAAGTCATGAATATTCATATGTTGGTCCAGAACTCGGTGGGAAAAATAATTTCGCGCCCCGGACTGCCTGGCCTGTATACTGTGTGTACGTATCGCGTATACCGTATCGTAGCGCCTACCGGTACCTCGCTGGCGCATGAGGCTCGGTGGGGGGGGGGGGGGGGGGCTGATCTGACCATGCATAAAATGGTAATTTTTACGTTTTTGTACACGGTTTTGGAAAAAAAGTGGGGGCTGAAGCTCCCTCAGCCCCCCCCCCTCCCGCGGCCCCTAAATCATATCACTCTCGTAAGTTTCCTTGCTCCGTACCGTATCTATCGTCATGATCATGTTTTTTTAAAGTAAAATATAGTTAGAAAGTGTACGGTATGCAATAACCCTGGCTTCACACTCTGTAACCCCGATGATATAATTTCATCACATAGATTAGAATACAATGCCATGTAGTCTGTATCAGTTTTATGTTACAGTTTGCATAAGAACATTTCAGTCTGTGATCTGTGATTTATCTTCCATCCAATTTCTTTTACACATTTTCTCTTCTCTTAGTCTTATTTCTCCTCTCCATAACTTCATCTTCTCCCCTCCTTTCCTCCTTCACCTACTTTTCTCCCCCATCTCATACTAGGCCTATTCTTTGTTGTCCTTCTCTGATTCATAATATGATAATTCAATTCAACTGAACTATTATTATACATTAGCATGATTAGTATACTATTTTAAATTGTGTTCAAATGTATTCCCTTTTTGTATGAAATTACAAATATATGATTTATGTGATATATATCTGAAACATTTCAATTTCGTTTTTTGTATTTGTAATGCCTCTGCACCGATCTGTAAACTCATCGCAATTCGGCTTTGTCGCAAAGATGTTTTATTTAACGAATCCCTCAAAAAGTTAATGTTTTATTAAAGTTTGAGTTATCACTATATCCGGCCCGGGGGGGCCACTTCCATTCACGAGTGGACACCATGCGCGACCATGGGGTCTCGAAAAGCACCCTAAACACGTAATTTCCATATTCTGAAAATGCACCCCTTTACAAGTATTGGCGTGTGAAACCCTACCCTTAACAAGTATTGGAAACAAAACGATACTCTTGGCAAATATTCCCTGAAATGAACCCCTAAACAAGTACAGGAATGTTTTATTGTATACGGGTCCTTCGGTCGTCGGCTTTACCTTATTTGGTTTAGTACGACCCCACCTGCTTCTACACCTCGCGCAAATCGGACTCTAAACACGACGTGTTGGGGCAAAATGGACATCCTTTATAAAACATTTTAATTTTGTTTTATCATTCCCGCAAATTCGACCCCAAACACGTAATTTTCCTAGCGAAATAGACACCCTTTTTTCATTATTTTTGTGTTTTTGACACCCTTATCACGTTACGTACGTAACGTGCCCTATCGTGAAAAGGACATCCTTTTTACGTGTTTTTTTGGTCGCGCATGGTATCCACTCGTCAATGTAAGTGGCCCCCCCGGGATATCCGGGCACTATATATCACTATCAGAACACTATCCAAGTCCAACTAATATTTATATTTTACTTTTAGGACTGAAACGGCCTAAAAGCCAATTTCCTATAGGAATATATCGTCTCTGACCCTTACCTTTCTATATGCCTGAATTAAAAGCTGTTTGACTTTAGATGCTGGATACAGAAATTGAAAATGACACGTTCATGACGTTCACTCAGCCACTAGCCACTCAGCTCCAGTTGCCGCTCATATAGTAGCACATACTCCCACATTTATAAAAGGTGAATAGAACAGAAGTCTGTATCTCGCAAAATTATAATGAGCTCAATAAATACAGAGAAGAAATCTTCAGGAGATGTAGAGAACAGGATAAGAGGGGATATTCTCTGAAGGGCGTGCATGTGCTCCACAAAAAACATAGAGAGGAGTCTCAGCATGGACCTATGCATGGTCTCAGGCAGAGAGGAGAATGATGACGTGACAGAGTAAACTGTTTTCACCAGTATCAGAAAAGAGAAAGTTTACGATATCGGCAAGAACAGGAGGGAGAGAAGGGGAAGGAGGATGAAGAGAGAGAGAAAGAGAAATAAACAAGCATCTGCGTAGTGATGCTGCTCTAGGATCAACGTACAACCCAAGGTGGTTTGCCGCTAATCCGGAAACAAAGAAAGGTTGTTTTTCTCAAAGTCCATTACGTAAGAATGTGTTTTCCACTCACTATTTTTGAAAGAAAATCATGAGGATTGGTCTTGTTCTGTCCATGAACATTTGTTCCTCCGGGCGAAGGAACGATATCTAACATCAATCGGCGAGCCGCTAGGCGGAAGTTAGAGCCCGCTTACATAACGCGATAAGCCCGCTCGTAAAATCTGAGGTCAGAGATTTGTGGTATACCAGTAAAGTTTAGTGCAATTGCACATGACACAAACAAGTACTAAACAAATGTAGAGGAGAAATATGGAAATAAGAGAAAGCAAATGATGAAAAACAATTGAAAATAATCAATACAAGGAAAAATATTATTTATATATATATATATATGCATGTATATATATCAGGGGGCGGATCCAGCTTTCGCCAATGGGGGGGGGGCGAAAAATATTTTCATCATTTTTCTTGATGGGCCGCTATAACCTTTTTTTTGAGAGGGGGTTCAGGGGGTAGTTCTAACTAAAGACATAAGTTTTAGTTTTTATTGTTATGATATAAACAAGATGATGTATCTCATGTGGACTTGATATAATATGCGAGCGCGAAGCGCGAGCTCAAATTCTGTGATATAATCGTTAGACCTGAAGATTCTGAGCAGTTGTAATATTCATGAACAAAGTATGAACTAAACAATGCGAGCACGAAGCGCGAGTCGATTTTAACCCAGAAGGAAAAACCAGTTCCACTGGACCAGTTAGACCAGTAGAATTTTAACTGGTAACTCTAGAAATCGGAACATCGGTTTACTGGTCTAACTGGTCATGGTCCCGTTAAAATTTCACTGGTCCAGTTAAAAATTAAACTGGTCTTGAATTACTGGAATTTTATAGTGGTTTTGTTTCTGGTGCTTGTTACTGGTCTCACTGGTCTTCATACTGGTCTTCACAGCTGGTCTTTTACTGGTATTTTCTACTGGTCTTCGAACTGGTCCTCGAACTGGTCAAACTGGTCCTCGTAATGGTCTTACTGGATCAATTTATTACTTTTATTTGGTTTGTTATATATGGTCAGTGAAATGTGATGGAAAAGATGGTTAGTAAATTAATCTTTCTGCTGTTATTTTAAATGTGATATATGAAATTACACATTTCCACTGTGAATTAGTTCACACACTTATTTGGAAAGTTTTTAAACAACAATGAGTGCCATTGCAAGGATATTCCATTCTAAATCCTGATTTTTCTTTTTGAAATAGGAAATATGCAAATGAGGTAAACCACGTGATCAGCATCATCAGAATTACTGGCAATTGTTTGAACTGGTCTCCAGTTGATTTTTACTGGTCCAGTTAAAAATCAACTGGCCCAGTAAAAATATACTGGAAACCAGGAAAAATTCTACTGGAAACCAGTAAAAAATCTTACTGGTCTTACTGGTTTTTCCTTCTGGGAATGTAGTAACGTGAAAAAGAACTCAATTAGGACTGTTTTAGTGATTAATGAATAGGATAAAAGTATCACCAATTAAAAAATGAGTGTGCGAAACGCAAGCTCAAAATGTTTGATATTCCGACCTGAAAACTGGACAGTCTACTAAACACGTTTTTATTTAAATAAAGAACAAGCTGTGTCTCAACCAATTAAATGCGAGCACGAAGCACGAGCTTAAATTTTTACTGACATGATAAAGTGGCATTTTGAGAAATGTTGGTAAGAACTGTTGTGTAAATCAAACAAGATGATGAAAGCTTGATGTGCTAGCTAAAATATTGTTTGCAAATTGATTTCAGAACTGGATATATTAAGTGCCATTTAATCCTCTTGAATGAGATTCATTACACAGGCAATGCGAGCGCGAGCGAAAATTTTTATATAAATTATGTTTTCCAATTCTTCCCCTCACCTTTTTCTTGTTTCCTTTCGGGTCGGACCGGCTGTTACAAGGCTGTAAATTACATATCATGGATATAACTCTTTCTTACTTTTCTTTTTTTTATAGTTTCTATGGGGTTAAAAGTACACTTTTTTCTGCATGTTGCCAAAAAATGAGGGGGGCGCGGCTCGGCCCCCTCCTGGATTCGCGCCTGTATATATAATTATATATCACTACAGGCTTATGTATAAGCACAATACTTTAGGAGCAACCCACGCCAAAAAAATCAAAACCTCTTATTTGTCGAATATTACTTCCCATTTGGAGAATGAACTTAAAGCTGGGTTTATTATGATGAGATGATAAGCGAAGCATCACAGCGTGTAGAGATCCCGGCAGAAGTCTAGTCTGCTATGCAGACTCTGAATGGCTCGTGAAGTGGGATCTGCAGCTGGTTTGCGAAGCAAACCAGCCTGAAAGGGCGAGCGAAGCGAGCCATTTCAGAGTCTGCTTCTTCTTTGGAAATCTTGTTCCTACGGTCAAAATAAGTCCCACCCACCCAAAATTTCAGAGAGCTTTCATTGGATAACTTCATCTGACTAGGTGGTTTCAGACCGCCTCGAAGTTCGCCAGTTCCAGGTATTCTCTGATCGGGAAATTTACCCCGATCAGAAAATACCAGGTATTTTGGCGGTGTGAAAGCAAACTACGCGTAATATCCCCGAAAGAAAATACCCGATAAATAGTAGGTACTTGGCGAAATTACGAGAACTTTCGCGGGGATTTTTCCAAGGTCGTGGGTATTTTGGCGGTCTGAAAGCAAATTACGGGAACTTTTAGCCCAGCGTGTCGTTGGGTGCGGCGCCGTGCATGGGTTGCTGCTGGGCTAGTGATTTTGAATTTCGCGCCTTGCTGCTTATCAGACCATACTGCGCATGCTCGTAACTTCAGGAACTTATCCCGAAGGGTATGTTTCAGGGCGGTGTGAATGCAGGAATAATTAATGGGTATTTTTCAGCCTAAAAAAGTTCTCGTAATTTAACGGGGATTCTTGTGATCGAGGCGGTTTGAAACCACCTTCTGTAAACCAAATTTTATAGGAGTATAGATAATCCCCTACTTCAACCACAGAGCCATGAGCAGGGTTATTATGTAATACCCTCGCTCAGGCCATCAGACAGTGTTTACATATGACATTCCACTGAGCAGCTGCATGTATGGCCAAAACCTTGCTCCATGGCCCAAAATAGTGGATGGTTTTATCATAGCTCTCTATATATATTCAATTCAATTCAATCTTTATTTCGCAAATAGGATAGAAATACAAGGAAACATCAAATAATGTGATTAGATAATAAAAATAAATTGCGTGGCTTCCCATGAAGGTAATAAGAAACATGTGAGGCTCGCCAAAACATAGTAAAAACAAAACAACATTAATACAAAACAGAATATCATATCATTATAGTTAATAGTGTATATAAAAAGGAGAAAAAACACGAGTTGAGGGGGGTAGATACGTTACAAGTATGCATTGATATCATGTGTGAGAATTAATAATAATTTACTAGAAAATTTGAATACTGTTTTCTAAAAGAATATATAAATTGTGAATTAGTTATTATTTGGGGAATCTCATTCCATTGTTTGGGACCTACATAACTCAGCTTCGTGACTATAGACCTAATAGACCATAAATGAAATTTATTGGAAGAACGGGTATTATGGTTATGAACTTGATTATTGCATTGAAAAAGATCTGAAAACTACATGGGTAACAACTACCTCTTCTTGAACTTATCGATAAATATTGTGAGTTCTCGCTTATTAAATAAAGGTGCGGATGGTGCTATTAGAATAGGTAATTATTCTTAAACATTTCTTTTGAATATTGAGTCCAATTCATATAAGGTTACATTGGTATTGCAATATTTAAAATAAGAGAAAATCATGGAATGGTATAAAGTTATCAGATTTTTATGAAGCAAACTAAGCTTAAGTTTGTAAATTAAACCAGTATTCCTTAAAACATTTATCATATGGTACTTAAAACCCAAAATATCAAACTCAAAAACACCATTCTCATAAAATTCAGAACTTAAATATTAAATATGATAGTTTACAAAATGAAAATCTTAAATTTCACGATTGTAAGTTTGTAAACTATCATACTTTTAATCAAACAGGATAGCTATGTTTTATTTTGTTCCTGTTTGGAATTAACTTCTAACCATAGTTTCTTGATTGGACCTTGTATTTGCAGTCATTTCTCCATGCTACTGTATTCAACCTGTTTTACTGTTATGTTAGCTCAGTTTGATATTAATTAGCCTTAATTAGCCTTGTGTAAGTTGTCATGCCCAGCAACATTCGTTCACCTTTGTATTAAAAGTGTTTTTATGCCAGCCATAATGTATGTGATAATCAGGTACTTTCAAACTCAAAAGTATGCTGAATGAAAATGTTGGCAATTTTTTTTATATAAACCTAAATCGGATCTATTTGATTTAAAGCAGATTTTTTAAAATTTCAATCTGATTTATTTGAATACAGGAACATGTAAAGGAATAGAAATGTTAAAATATCTGTGTATTGGGTAAGCAGGGACGTTGCCGATTTTTACTTTTATTGTACTCAATTCAAAATATTCACTTAAAAATGTACAAACATAAATCATTTTGGCAAAGGGCACTAAAATGTATAGTTGTTATGATTCAGTCATGTTAGTGCCCTTTGCCAAGAACATTCATACATATTTTAAAATAAATGTACATGTACTTAAAGGAGAATGAAACCCTTGAAACCAACTGAATCCATATCAAAGAGAAAAATCAAAGAAACATATTGTTGAAAGTTTGAGGAAGATTGAATAAATAATAAGAAAGTTATGAGCATTTGAATATTGAGATCACTAATGCCATCTAGATCCTCCAATTGGCAATGCGACCAAGATCTGTGATGTCACACACGTACAACTCCCTCATTACTTTAGTACTTATTTCACTTGTATTCTCACTTTTATAGAGTCTATCACAAGGTGAGGTGTTCTCTTTATGAGAGGACAAGTATAGAGGTTTCACAACATTATATCATTGATGAATCGTTTGTCATATATGATTAGAATGAGCAAAAAGAGATGTTTTGGGGTATATTTTCAGTGTCCAAAAGGGGAGAGTTGTTCATCTGTGACATCATAGATCTTGGTCGCATTGCCAATGGGAGGATCTCCATAGCATAAGTGATCTCGACATTCAAATGCTCATAACTCTTCTATTGCTAGTCCTATTTTACTCAAACTTTTGTTGATCTTATTCTTTGATTTTTTTGCTTTCACAAAAGCTAACTTGCTCCAAGAGTTTCATTCTCCTTTAATTACTGAACCTTTTTCAGTGAACTGGCTGAATGAAGCACAATCCTACTCAGAATGTCTGAACAGGCTTTTTCTAGTATAGGATCCATGGTTATAACCCATCCTGGCAAAAATCTATCATGTTGAGATTCAGCCTAATAAGTTCAGAGTTCCTTTACTTTCTTGAAAACTGCCCTCTAAAACACTTTTGAATTTTGACATAAAGAAACAAGAAATTTGTTTTACTATTAACAAAGTCTACTCATACATACAAGTTGAGTAGGGGTCGCATATAATGTAGGCTACATGTTCATCTTTGGTTTTGCAAGATTGACTTGATTTCATTGATTTGATTTCAATTGTTCTGAGTAGATATGAAGGATTTATTCCTGTTCTCATGATATAAAGTTGGTAAAATCTTTCTCTTTTTAATTTAAAAAGTAAAACTGCCACAAACAATAAAAAATCCCAAATAATTTGTACATGTTTCAATGGAAGTGATTTAAAGGAAAAGTCATGCACCCCAACAAAAAGCTGCTTTGAATAGTAAGAGAAAATCAGACAAGCATAACGCTGAAAATTTCATCAAAATCCGATCTAAAAGAAGAAAGTAATGACGTTTAAAATTTTTGCTTAATTTCACAAAACCGTGGTTATATGCAAATCCTTGTCGGTATGCAAATTAGGGCGATGACATCACTCATCTTTTTTTGTATTTTATTATGTGAAATATGAAATATTTTTATGAAAAAAAATCATTCCTCCCTGACCATGTGGGATTACATTGTTTTAACATTTTGTAGTTCAAACAAGAGGGTCCTATTTGTTAAATTCGTAAAAATTGAAATGTTGTATAATTCAAACAGTAAAAATGCAAAAGCAATAGTGAGTGAGTGACATCATCGACTCTCTAATTTTCATATCACTGAATTGTCATTATAACTTGGGGCCGTTTCATAAAGCTGTTCACAAGTTAAGAGCGACTTAAAGAACGACTGGTGAACACTTCTTACGCGATAAACCATCGCCTATGTATATACAATTTACCACAAGAAAGGATCTCAAATCGTTCTTAAAGTCGCTCTTAACTTACGAACAGCTTTATAAAACACCCATCTGTTTTGTGAAAAATAAGCGAAACTTTAAAATGTTATCATAAACTATTTTACATCCGATTTTGATGTAGTTTCCAGCGTTATTCTTGTTTGATTTTTCTCTATGTTTATTCAATTAAACTCTTTTTTTCTGGGGTGGATATGACCTTTAAATCAATGATTTGAAAAAAATGATCACAGTGATTTAAATCGCGATTTAAATCGCGATTAAAATCAACGTGATTTAAATCAGCCAATCCTGCTGAATGAACTGAATATGAAAACAATTAGCTTTGTCAACACATGCAATGTCGATGCCAAAGATGTGAAAGTTGCATATTGGTATGCCCGGGAGCTATATGCCTTGATGCTTTACTCATTAGTGCAAACTGCTTACATGTACTATGCCCCATTGCTTTGAAGGATAATTATTTTGTTTCAAAATATTAATTTGTTGGATTTGAATTGTGGAAAGTAGGTAATTTTTTTTTTGTTGTCTGTTAAATATGTGCTTACCAGTTATATTGGCTGTAGTGCACTAGCGTACCTACGGGGGGGGGGGCAATCTGCCCCCCCCCCTGACGAGCCACAACCCATACAAAAGACATATCCCTGCCCCCCCCCTGACGAGCTTGAAAGACCTTTATTGCCCCCCCCCCCTGACAAACTTGGAGGCCTTTTTCTTTTTTTTTGCATGTCAATATTTTTTCTGGTACGAAAACCTTTATTTTCGATTGAGGACCTTTTCTTTCTTTTTTTTTTTGCTTGTCAAATTTTTTGGCGGGCAAATTTTCCCCTCCTGTGGAAAATCCTAGGTACGCCACTGCTGTAGTGTATGCTACTTCTTCTAAAAAAAAAATGCATTTCATAGGCGGATCCAGGGTGGGCCCGAGGTGTCCGGTGTGATGATGAACAGTGTATATTTCAGGGGCCGTGGAAATGGTTTTCAAAGTAGGGGGGGGGGGGGCTGATGACGCAAAAAATCACAATCATATGGTCATTTTTACGATTATGTACACGGCTTTGAAAGTGGGGTCACCCCCCCCCCCCCCCGCTTCCGCGGCCCCTGTATTTCATGTGCAATGGGGATGTCTGAATCTCATCTGTAAATGAAATATATATAATTTATCTTTATTTGATATTAGCCATAAAACAAAACATCAAAACATTCACAATAGGCTTAATGAAGAAGGAAACATTGAAGTCGAAAGAATAGAATTATAAAGAAAATGTGAAACTAAATGCTAATGGCAGGGCAAACAAAACTTAATTTATTAAGATGTAAGAAGAAGGAACGGAAAAGAAGAAAAGAGACAAAGAGAAAGAGAAAGAAAAGATAACAAGAAGGAAAGGAAGGGGAAGAAATAAAGAGGGTATAAGAAAGGAGAACAAGTCATATCTTATGTGAGTAGTACATAAGGTTAATGTTGCACGCTAAAATTTCATATAATTTCTTATTTTGTACTTTAGAAAACGGTTTGGTTCATTAAAGGTCAAGTCTACCTCAGAAAAATGTTGATTTGAATCAATAGAGAAAGATCAGACAAGCACAATGCTGAAAATTTCATCAAAATCAGATGTAAAATAAGAAAGTTATGACATTTCCAAGTTTCGCTTATTTTTAACAAAATAGTTATATGAACGAGCCAGTTACATCCAAATGAGAGAGTCGATGATGTCACTCACTCAATATTTCTTTTGTTTTTTATTGTTTGAATTACACAATATTTCAATTTTTACGAATTTGATGATTAGGACCTCTTTGCCTGAAGCATAAAATGTTAAGCGTGTTAAGGGAGGAATGAAACTTCATTTCACCATGACAATGACAAGAAAATAAAAATATTTCACATTTCATATAATAAAATACAAAAGAAATAGTGAGTGAGTGATGTCATCAGTTCCCTCATTTGCATACCGACCGAGATGTGCATATCAAACTGTTTTGTGAAATGAAGCGAAACTTTTAAATGTCATAACTTTCTTATTTTACATCCGATTTTGATGAAATTTTCAGTGTTATGCTTGTTGAATTTTTCTCTTTTTATTCAAATCAAGTTTTGTTGGGGTGGACTTGTCCTTTAATCAATCAGTTCCATTATATTGTAGAAATGATAAAGATACACGTAGGATGATAAATAACATTAAAAAAAAACAGGACATTGGAGGAAAGGAAGAAGAATGAGAGAGCAAATGAAATAAAAATGAAAATAAAATTAGAAAAAATAAGAAAGGAGGAGGAAGGGAAAGAATGAAAGAAAGAAAGAGAGAGAGAGAGAAAGAGATAAAAATGAAAAAAAAGGAAGGAAAAAATGAATGAATGAAAGAAAGAAAAAGGAAGAAAGGAAAGGAAAGAAAGGAAGATATAAAGAGAAAAAGAAGAGAGAAAAAAGAAAGAAAACAAAAGAGAAGAAAAGAGGAAAAGAAAACAAAATCAAGAAGAATGAAAAGAGGAAAAAAGAAAAAAAGGAAAGAAAGGAAGAGAAAGAAAGAAAAAGACAAGGTTTATTCCATGTCACTTATAAAAGACCCGGGGGGTGATCAGGGCATCTTCTACACATTCATATACTGTATTAGTTCCATACACGTTCCTTGCTGTAACAAAAAATGTTTCAAAATATGCCCTATGCTATTATAACCATGAGCTATTACAGACTTTGGTATCATCATGGACCTATCATCCAAACCATTCCATCTCCTGACTACTCAAGTACATTCATATATGTATCTATGCATGTATATGGATCCTATGTGTATGTAGCAAGCCCCAAAAGTGAAAGAGGAGTATACCCTATTTGTTTAAATTCCACAAGATAAGAAATGGTCAGAACAGCTGGATCCTAATCCCTCTCTTGCCCCTACTTCCACAAATCTGCTGTCAATCATGGTATCTACTGGCAACGGAGGGTTTCAGCAAGCTCCGCCTTGTGTACACGTTTCGTGTACATTGGTCAAACATGTTGTAGACCCAGATCTGCAGGCTCTAGTAGACCTAGTCTGCTATGCAGACTCCTTGAATCAGCTGTGATACAAACACTGCAGATGTGGGTCTACAGTTGTAGACTAGCAGAAGTCCCCCAATAATCAAAATGTATAATAGAGCTATGGATTTATCTATTGCTCAAAATCCCATGTATTTAAAATCATCACAACACAAAACTAGCTTGGCGCTACAGCCGCAAGCGCTGTTGTCATGATTGTCGGTGAAATTGACAGATGAATTAGGTTGTACCATAGATAGCTCTATAGTTGTACATAAGCTTGAATATTCTCCAGAGGAGATGGAGGGAAAATAATGTATGGATTGAGCATGAAACGGGGCTTCGAATATCCTGTTTATACCGGGTGATCCAAAAGAGTTTGCTCCGGGCATGGACTACCTCCATGCTCCGAGCGATTGACGGAAGCAAAATGTAAGAATTCAGTTGACGAGAATAGATAACTTTGAGAAGTCTGACAGCATATACATGCCGACAAAATGATGTAGTTTTCATCTCTCTTGCGATGGAGGATGGAAGAGAGAGAGAGGGGGGAGAAGAGCGGTACCAATTCCGGGAATTTATGAGTCACAGGTGAGTGTGCTGTGTGTGAGGGCCATATTACCACTTTTTGATATGTTTATTGCCAGGGAATAACCTATGGTCCATACTGGCAGAAAAGGATATTGTCCTCTCGAACATGATGAGAAATGAAGTAAGATGATATTTACCGACTTCAGGCGTGTATAGAGATCCTGGCAGAAAAAAACCCAGATATCATTACAATCAAAATGTTCCAAATGGGCAATTATTGAACAATTGTCACCACAAGCATATCAGTCACAAAACTAACTTGGTGCCCCCCCCCCCCCCGGGCTTGGTGCACATGAGCACAAGCGCTATTTTGGATTTTTCTCTTAGTAAAAATGACCTGTAGGGATTGTACAAAAGCTTGAATACACTTCAGATGAGATGAAATGGAAAATGCTCCGAGCGAGATGATGGAAGCAAAATGTATGAATACAGTTGACGACGTTCCCCCAAAACACATGTTAACTAATTCGGAATAGATATGCCCGGGGGGGGGGGGGCACTCAGTATATAATGCATAGTGGGTATGTGCCGCGGAGGGGACGCCTATTTTTATCCTCAAAATTCCGTTCCAAGGCATAGCATTTTTGTCTTATTAAGAAAAAGAATAAAGAAAGCCGCTCCAAAAGCATAGCATTTTCTCCTTATCGAGGAGAAAGAAGAAAGAAATCCGCTCCAAGGCTTCGCATATTTTCCGTTACGCCGTTCCGGCCAAATTGATCTGCTACAATGAGCCGCAATTATAGATAGATAGATAAATGGTTCATCCCTCTTTTGATGGAGGATGGTAACAAGAGAGGGGGGAGAGAGAAATACCAATTCAGGGAGTGTGCCCCGCTGTGCTGTGCGAGGGCCATTACTGACCACTTTTTGACATGTTTATTGCCCCAACGGATGTCGCAGTATCCAAGGGTAATGTCCTCTCGAACATGATGGGTAAAAGGCAAAGTTGAGATAAACATGTACAGGTACTTGTTAAAAATCATAAGTCAGACAGAAATGATATTATATTCTTAATTAGCTTCATAATCCAAAACCTGGACCCCCAAAAGTGCCCTTGTGGTCAGGCTCTTTTATTACAAAAAAGTATTTTTAGGTCTGTCAGTTGTTTCCCAGGTCTAATATATATTTCAAATGATGAGATTTAATATATTGATCACCGAACAAAGATCATCAAATGAGTAGGCCTATTGCAATTAAAGCCTTAGAATTGATTGAAAAGGTGCATTTGCGATTGATTGTCGGTCTTTTTCTTGCAACAAAAAATAAGAAACAAGTCAAAAGTGAACCGTGAGTAGGCCTATTGCAATTAAAGCCTTAGAATTGATTGAAAAGGTGCATTTGCGATTGATTGCCGGTCTTTTCCTTGCAGCAAAAAATAAGAAACGAGTCAAAAGTGAACCCTATCCATAGCAAATGTACGATGGATATATTTGCAATAATTGATTGTAGATCATTTTTTGCACCTAGCTCCACCATATTGTGAACACAGTATCACTACAAACACACATACAAAGAAATATCCAGAATGGATCTGATTGACGTGGAAATGCCTCTGTGAGTTGTAAAATCCCCCCCCCCCATTTTATTGCTTGTTAAAGCAGATATGAACCAATAGCGCCATCTTGAGTCCTCAACTTCTCATACCTGGCCAGTTTCCTGACCCATAATGCTAGTGTCGTCTAGTAATATGGACCCACTTGAACGATAAAATGCTAATTAACTACTCAATAATCTATACCGCAATAATTATGTTATACCAAGTAGCAAAACAATTACTTTTCCTCTAAAAACGTTTTAGTTTCTCTATACAAATACAATTATAGGTCAATTTATTCTCTTTAGTATTAGTAGATATCTCAAAAAGTATATTTTAAGACTATGTATTTATAACACAGTCAATGACAGACCACACACAGTTCCCTTTCTAACTTCCCTTGTCATAATTTTTATCTCCTTTTCTTAATACTCCTACTGAAATCCCCTCTTCTCTGTCTCTCTACCCCCCCCCCCCCCTCTCCCTTCTCTTTCTTTCTCTCACTAGGTGGTTTCAAACCGCCTCGATCACAAGAATCCCCGTTAAATTACGAGAACTTTTTTAGGCTGAAAAATACCCATTAATTATTCCTGCATTCACACCGCCCTGAAACATACCCTTCGGGATAAGTTCCTGAAGTAGTTCCTGAAGTTACGAGCATGCGCAGTATGGTCTGATAAGCAAGCAAGGCGCGAAATTTAAAATCACTAGCCCAGCAGCCACCCACGGCGCCGCACCCAACGACACGCTGGGCTAAAAGTTCCCGTAATTTGCTTTCAGACCGCCAAAATACCCACGACCTTGGAAAAATCCCCGCGAAAGTTCTCGTAATTTCGCCAAGTACCTACTATTTATCGGGTATTTTCTTTCGGGGATATTACGCGTAGTTTGCTTTCAGACCGCCAAAATACCTGGTATTTTCTGATCGGGGTAAATTTCCCGATCAGAGAATACCTGGAACTGGCGAACTTCGAGGCGGTCTGAAACCACCTAATCTCTCTCTCTATTGATGCTGGAAATTAAATACACATATTGTAAATTTTGCTATAGAATCCCCCTCCCTCCTCTCTCTCTCCACCCCCCTCCCCTCTCTCTCCCTCCCAATCTCTTTATTTCCTTTAATCTGGGCCTTCATTCATCTCTCCTATCCTCTGCTCCAACCTTCCGCCCATCGGCTATATAAAGCTACAAATATTAAAACCTGTACATTTTAGTTGTTATCTATTTTTGGCACTTTATTAGAATATACAGACTTTCTCAAGAGTCAATTTCAGCTGGTTATTCTCTGTCATAAAGTACTACTATTAAAGTCATACAAAAACATGATTTCATATTTTGATGGAAAATCTTTGAAACAACATTAGCACATTAGTTTTTTTTTTGTAAATCTGTGAGAAAATGACATTGCAGGGTAACTTTTCTCTCACATTTTAAGCACTCATTCCATACATTAAAAATTTCAGATATTAATTACATGTACAAGTATTTGATGTTGAAATAGCATCTCCCTTATATTGCAACATATCCTGCCTCACATAACTACATACAATAACAGTAAGTAGAAGGAGAATTTACACATTGCCAGCATAACACATATCATTTCAAGAAACAATTTTAATTTACCAGTAAATAAAAGTTCCTCACAACTCCCTGATTAAATTCCTGTTTTGATTATATCGACCTGCATCAAATTGTTTAATGTGTCTAATTTTACTGTATTATCAGAATTAACAATTGTTGAATAGACTTATTGTATAATCTAATCAAACTTATTGCTGAATGATAGCAGGCAATTTTGTTCATCTCCTCTTCAAATATGCAATCATTTAAGAGTGACCTGAATAAAAAACTTTATTCTTGATTAAATAGATAACAAGTAATACTGATGGTTAAAATGACCTTAAAAAACTGGATCGCGATTCATTTTTAAACAGACATTGATTCAATATCCTGGTTTCATAAAACTTGATGGTAATGTCAGATAAAAACTTCTGTCATAAACTACTGAAATGGAGACACTTAATTGGCTGACAGCAAATTTGACATTGAATCTGAGCATTCCAAGTTTCATGAGAAAGAGCACCATGGACACACTGTGCAGGGGCCCTGGGCCCCTGAATCCCCACTGGGTGGGCTTCAGCCCCCACCCCACTTTTTTCAAAAACCGTGTACAAAACGTAAAAATTACCATCTCATTGTGATTTTTTGCATGGTCAGCCCCCCCCCCCCCCCCCACTTTCAAAACCTTTCCTCAGCCCTGCATATGGTCATAATCTTCTTACTATACACACAGTAAATTTATGAGTGGGGGTGGGGGGGGCATTTCATAAAGCAATTCCTCAGATGAGTTCCTTCTCAACTTTTACAAACTCATGAAATCTTAGCACCTGATAGGCTCAGAGCAACATCATCAGTGAAAATTGCTGTCAAGATGCTTTGTGAAATGATTTTATGATACTAGTACATTATGTCATTAACATTGACCTGAATAATTGTAAAGAAACAATGGAAATAATCATGTAAATTCCATTATTCCCTCAGATAGGCTGTCAAAATTATATATTAGGACATTTTTGTGATTGCCTATCAGGTAGAGTAATGGTCCGGGAAAAATTTTTACTTCTCAAATTTGATAAGCATATCTGGTGGGAGTTTTATAAAGCTGATCGGTAAGATACGCACGTATGACTGGGACATGTGCTATGTCAGCTACAAAGGGATACCTAGATCATTCAGCATGAAAAACGGTCACAAGTCATGTGTAAAGCAATTCCTAACTTGGAAACACCCACTTGGTTGTAAGGTAAAAGCTTTCAACTGTTCTGTTCATTCCTCTGCAAAATAATTGCTACACAAAATAAATTTTGTGTAGCAGTCATAAAAAATGTGGAGAAAATCGCAATGCAATACCAGGAAAACTATTCCCTGTGCTCTCATAATTTGACGTTCTGACTTTGACACGAAATGTATGCACTGGTGCTGTTTGGTAAGATAGTTCTTTTGGAGATGATGTGAAACAGTCAGTCCTCTAGATGCTAGCTTACTTTAATACAAGCTTCTACAATTTCCTGGCTGTCTGGTTAAACTAAACCAAACTCTATCATATATGAGATTCACCATATCAGCCCATTGAGGCATATAACGAGATGCGTGTAACATAGGCTAGTGTATGCACCAGCGAATAATTCATCTGTAAATCCCCATCATTATATTGATCATGGAAAAAAATATCGTACTGAAATTAAATGGGATAACAACCCATAGCACTCCACAAGTAGATGTAGTGATACACACCAGTGTATAGTTTATTTGTATTGTACATCCCAATCGTTTTCTTGAGAAGGGAAAATTTTATTACACTGAAATCAATTTGTGTTCAATATAGCATTCCTCAATATGATGTAAAGTTATACACCGATGTATAGTTCACCTGTATATCTCAATCATTATAATGACAAGGGGGAAATGATAAAGATGATGAGGTTTTATGATAAAGATGGTGTTATCTTGAAGAGTTTGACAGAGCAGCTTCACGGATATCATAGGATGATCCTGCATTGAATTTAAGTGGAACTACGCCCTCTGTGTCTGCTGAAAGAACAATCCAGCGAGATCCTGGAGTGAAAAGAAAGAAAGCAAATGAAAAGAAGATATTTAAATATCTCAAGAGAGAAGAAAGAAAAAACTTGCAAAATTTCATTCACCTGACCAAGTTGTTGATTCAATCTAAATTTACTTTAATTTCTCAATAAGATGTGTGATCTCATCTAAGATTTTTGCCTAAAGACCAATGGGAATACCAGTTTGCCTCTAGAAATAACTCCATAGCAAGACTCAAATAACAGTATATTTAATAACATCAAGGACAGCTTCTCAATTCCCAAGAGCACATCGATCTCCATTGGAAGACAATACCACAAAGGGGAAAATCTCCCTAGAGGACATCTAACCTAACCAATAACTCATTCAAGGTTACTCTGAATTACTGAGGGAGCTGTCCTTACAGAGAGAACAATCTTGAACCATTTAATAACATTATGGTAGCTGACCTTACTTTGATGAAAGCAGGTGGCATATGAATAGAAATTTGAGTTTTCAATACAATTTTATTTTACAGGTTACATAAAAAATACTATTCCTGCTACATTGTATGACTGGTTACAGTATACATGTATGTAAATTACGAACACAGAAAATTAATCTTTTAATACTTGCATCTTTTGTGACACAGAAAATTACTCTTTCAATTCTTGCTTCCCTTTTGAAAAAGAAGTATAACTCTCATAATGGTAATATTTTACTTATTAAAGCTTCGTGAGATAAACATAGGATGAAGTTTTGATTACCGGGTGTCTGTTTCAGTAAGACATAAAACTATAGTAATTCAACCATTAATGTAACTACCATGGAAACCTTAATTGTAATTGGCTGACGAGTCCTTTTACATGTACCATGGCATTTACCATAATGGCAAAGTAACCATAGTTGTAACTCTACTCTGAAACTCTCATACTACTCACCAACATTGAATTCAGCCTGTTTCAGGTGGAAGACATCAAGTATTGGTTGAAGAGGAAGCAAGCCGGACTGAAGGAGGAAACATTTCTGGAAGACCTGGCCATCCCTGATTAACCTGAGTGTAACATATGCTGTGAGAAATAAGAAAATGGTCTTATCCTGTATTATATCTGTTATAATGATAATCTGAGCAAGTGATTGATCTAAACCTGTCATGTGACCTAAGATAGCATTCCAATGTCACTTCAGGAACCACAGTTCCAACCACTTCCTCTAATGGCCATACATATTTGTTCATTATTTTTTTTTTGTGGAGGATAGGTTTGTACAGTAAGGGTGTTGCAATTACATATGTTTTATGTGTTGAACATCAAAAGTTAAAAAATTACTGGGAGGCTGATGTTCATTGGTGTCTGTGAAATGAATGTATGGTTCAGCTAGTGTGTGTGAATGTTAGTAACTTATGTGAGGTAAATGGGAACCTGGCAGGATTAATTCCTTGAATGCACCAAGTGCTTTTAGCAGCTGGCGCTAAAGGCAGGGTAATATATAGTGTGCCATCGAATAGACCACTTAAAAATTGGCACCTCATAAATGCTACATATCACAATTATTAGAGTTGAAATATACTCTGTTATCTAGCAGCTGAAACTTGTGAAGAGAGTCACAACGTTTCGTTGGCTGCTGCTCAACTTTGTCAAGTGATGAAGACTTTGGTGCGAGGGAGGTTACAGCATGTATGTGGACATCGGAGGGATCTTGCCGAAAGCGCAGGAAATCGCCATACATCGGTGAGTGTGTCGGATTGCGGACGTGGGTGCTGACACACTCACCGACATACATTTCCTGCGCTTTTGGCGGGATCCCTCCGACCATTGTAACAATCAACACCTGTGTTTCTCAGCTAATCAAAATCAAGGAATCTTGTTAGATCTGATTATTTGCCTCACAAATTTGCTATCAAGCAATCCATTGGTTCCATGTTTAAACATCAGTCCCACATACAAAAAACACCCAATGATATGGTGATGATCTAAAAGGAAATGAAAGTGATGATGGTGATAATGGTAGATAAAAAGCAGAAGCACAACAGAAAGATAAAGAATATAAGATCATGAGACACAAAAGAAACTGTGAATACATACCAGCATTTTCAGGAGTTGGATACAAGCAACTGTGGGTTTCTTTCGGAGGCACGTCTAACTTCCGCCCACTTAACGGGTCTTTTAACACATCATCATGTTCATTATCCTCTTCTAGCACTTCAATCCCTAACCTCTTCCCCAGGAATTTTCCATTTGCATTGAATGGCAATCCTCCAGGTAGGAGCAGTGTTTGGAGACCATCATCATCAGCATCTCCTGGACGTGAGGTTGCTCCTTCATGATAGGATGATGTGCTATCAACAGCTTTTGTAAAATGAAAAATAAAAACAAAACCTTCCAAAATAATAGCTATCATAATAATACTAATCATCATCATCATTATCATCATAATAATAGCAATGTGACTTATTAAGTACCAAAATCCCTTTGTATAGAGCTCAATACACATAGAGAATTATAACAATAAACAAGAAAAGGTAAAAGCTTCCCATGCAAATGTGTTTGTAGAAGTTGATTATTAACCTGCACCAGTTATCTGTTTTCTGTACTGCATATTGTATGTTCTTCTGTGTTCTAAACATCAAATTATGTATTCTTTGGTGACATGTAAAAAACGAATGATAGAGAAATTGTACGAAATGTAAATCTTAAAAAGAATTTAAGTTATATAATACATGGACTGCTGTATGCAGTTAAAGCTTGGTGAACACATGCTAAACCCTGCAAACAAATTTGTTTGGCAGATGTTTAACTGAAGAACTATTTTGTTTTATCAGATATTGCTTTTTATTGTAAAAAAAATTCTCTGTATTCTTGGTAATTCAGATTGTCAACCTTAAAATTGTGTTTTCCATTAAATTTCTTGATTCATGTGATCTTCTTGAATACTGTGAGATTTTTCTGTATTGCAGAAAACTCAGGACTTGGTAATACCTTTGGCACTTGTAGATTGGCCTGTAGGTACATCAACAACCTTGAGAGATAGAAGCCTTTCCTCCTGAGAAGATGGAAGAACACCCCTGAAAGAACCATCATCTGAAATGGGCATTGTCACAGCGACTAGAATACTGCCCTCTATGTCAGGTATGGAACACACACCCACAGGCCTCTCAGTCTCACCAAGCTCCTGGTATATATAAAAGGTGATTATTGTGTCTATGGTAGTCATAAAGATGCAACAAAATGATTGTGGGATATCTTTGAAAAGATAAATACCAATTTAAAGAAAAGATCATGAATGAATTTGAACAGAATCTAACAAAATGACCATGAGGTGGTTTTTTTTGTAAAACATAACATAATATTTGCCAAATGATTCAGGAAGAAAATAAGTTTCCATTTTTTCCAAGGTTTTTCATAATACATCCTGACGTGTGATTATTCATGTTGGTGATTTTCCGCACATTTTAAGTATTTATTTATTTTCACTTCAGCCACTTTTCATTATTTTACAATGTTTGGCTACAAAAACTTAATAAATGCAATGAGACTACCAACCAATGGAATCATTAATATATTTCAGAATAACTGGACTTTGAATCGTAAATTGTGTTATTCTTACTTGAATAGTGAAAAGTATCATAGTATAAATATCTTAATTGCCACTCCCCCCCTGCAAAAAAAATAAAACAAATAATAACATTGATAACAATACTTACAATTGTTTGTGGCAACCTCTGTAATGTAGATTTATTGAAAGAAAACAGGGAGAGTGTTCTTTTGCTGTGACTAGCGATGATTATTACTCTTCTACTTGCCTGTGAGTAAAGATCAGATAGATATCTAAACTGAATGTTGAATTGCACAAATAATTAAAGGTTATTTTACATTGCTGCATTATCAGTTTGTTAATGTACATTCTTCTTAACTTGTTGACAAGTGATTTCTATTATTTCCATTGTCTTTGTACAGGAGTATCTGGTTTCAGAAGGCAACAAGTTTGTAAAATACAGGAAAATGTATTTGCAAAACTGGGTTAAGCACTGCGAGACATCTTTAGGTGTGTCAATACTAAAAGAAAAATTTTTTAAATGTTACTGATACCATAATTTAATCTCTTATGTATTGAAAAATAAGCACAGGCGCTATAAAGTTGAATTAATGTTTTGATTTCCTTAATCAATACCCATTGATGCTGCATGGATTAGATCATTCAATAAAATCAGCAATAGACTTTATGCACTGATGTCATAGCTGCCATGGTCGCCATCTTGGAGACTGTAGCCATTGCCTTGCGTGCATTGGTGATCTGCAGCTGGCGCATCTCTGACTACTCTGTTTATGTGTATTCCTATATCCTCTGAGGGAGGGCGCCATGAGATTATGATGTCATACGCAAAAGGTCTATGGGCGGGGTGCAGCAGGTGGTTTGGAGGTGTAGAGGGACTGAACATCATTATTGAGGGGAAGACTTACTTGATAATGTATGATAGAAGGTGTGATAATACCATGTAGATCAATATGAGAAATAAACTTCTTGCTCTTTACATCAAGTAAAGTCAATCTTGCACAGCTTTCTGCTCCTGGCTGGCTCAAATAAAATAAAATAAAAAGAGACAATAAGTATGATATCAATTCATGATAATTATTAAATATATCATTTCATGTTCATTCTTTCCCCATTCTTTACATGTTCCAGAAAGTCAGTGGTTAATGTAAATTCCGGGATAGGGGGGGGGGGGTCTTTTTCATGTATGTCATGTTTCTATAAATCGCCTTAAATTCTTCAACTCAATGTTTCATGACATTGAATATTCATTGATGTTTTAACAAGTTTCAAAGTCCTTAGACTAATCTACTAGGCCAAAAATCTCAAAAATTAATATTGCACTGCAGTAATGACAGCCCTTCCACAAAGACATGATTTTTTTCTTTTAAAAATATGAAAGCTTAACAGAAAATTAAGATATTAAAATAGTCCTACCTCTCTTGCCTGCTTGAACTGGGGAACTCTGAATGTACCATGTGATTTCAAGTGAGTCAGATCCACCATTTTGTTTCCACTGTCATTTGAAGACACGTTTTCCTTCCTACCATTCAAAAACTGAATCTTGCTTCCTCCTATACAGATGCTTTCCACATTGGTACTTTGTGATTTCAAGTCTTTGGTCAGGTGATAGTGTGGCTTTTCTTCACTAGATTCAGCTTGGTAGATACTGGTCCTGACCTGATGGATGTTCATGGCAGGACAGGCAGGAGCCATTGGCTTTGGACGATCCTTTGTTTCATCCAAATTAGTACTGTTGAGAGTAGTACCGTTGCTTTCCATGTGCCTTTCAACATTCCTAGTTGTATTATCAGCAACATCACCCACTTTACATTCTTTGGTCAGAGCCAGAATGTCCATCATGTCTATCGGCCCTGTCTTCTTTTTCAATGCTTCCTCCACTATCCTGCTTGCAAGAGATTTGCCATCTTCTGTAGAACAGTTGCCATGGCTACCTCTATGATTAGGGGATTGCAATAAATTATCACCAGTATCTAGTTCTGTGGAAGATGAACAATCTACTTTATTTCCTTTGGTATGAGAGGTTTCAAGGTTACCATTTGCATTCAGTTTCTTTATTTCATGGTCCAAACTGGAATGGCTGGGACTAAGAGGCAAACTGGACCTGTTCTCACAATCCACAGAATGAGAACTTTTAGCAATGTCCTTCCCCTTGAAATCATTCCCTGCAATGTCTGGTGAAAACAGGTCAGCGGAGAGCTCAGTGACTATCTTATGCAGTGGTAGTTCTGTTGCGATGGCAATGATGTGATTTGAGATGGGCATCAGAGAGCACACAGAACCAATGTTTCTGTAATAAGACAAAGACAAAAGATAGAGAGAAAAATTGCTATATTTGTATGTGAGAGAGATTTTGCTTAAATTCACATCCATGCACAATATTCATCTTCATTGACAAATCCATTTTGATGATGATAATTGAATAAGAATCAGCCATCCTAGATCTGTAACACAAAACTTTATGTCTGATCATTATCATTTGTTGTTATAATTGTAGATTGTGGTCAATGCAATAACTCTTATGATTAACTGCTATGCTTTGTGTAAAGAGGCCCTGAAATTTGCTAATACAATTGATCTTGCAACAATGTAATTTTTTTTTGGTACTAATTAATAATAACTTTCATGACTTAATTTCTTTATGTAAATTGGTGAATTGTTTAGACATGTATATTGGAGATAAAATTATGTATACTCGCTTCAGCAATACTTTAAATTTGACAATTTTGAGAAGAGCTACATTAGGTCTATCAAACAATGCTCTATGATCTTGTACATTTTTATGTCATTGACCAGAAAACAGGAATGATTGTATGTTTTATTTGAGATTAGCATACCTTTCCATGAAGGTTGACTCCATGCTCGTAACAGCCTCAGATTCAGTATTCATTCCATAAATCTGTAAGAAGAGGAAGAAAATCAAATAATAATTTTATAAATTCCTGAATGGGTGAAAGATAAGATGGATGTATTGTGTAAGGTATGATAGTGGCACATTAAACTTGATGCAATGAATCCATTGCCTACTGAAACCAGGTGATCCCACATACAAAGCCTATGGAAAACAACAGTCGACAGGATGAGGAGACAACAAAAATCATTGGGGTTTCACAGGTAGATAAAAATGATGATTCCTATCATTTACAAACTATTAAGCAATTTTTTTGGAAAATGACCCCCTAAAATATTTGAGATCACCTATTATTCTTCATCATGGATAAGAATTGAATTGAGAGGATATTTGATAGGAACAAAAAGGTTTTCAGTAACCAAAGTCACGAGAAGAAACCTTGTGGGAGGCCCACAAACATTTGGAAGGGAGACCATAGAAGAAGATGCTTCATACGGACTCGAAGACAGAATAGCTTGAACAATTCCCATTAGGGAATGGAATGTTCAACAGGTAGATAGAAACCTTGAGGGAGGCCCACAAAGATTTGGAAGGGAGACCATAGAAGAAGATGCTTCATACGGGCTCGAAGACAGAATAGCTTGAAAAATTCCCATTAGGGAATGGAATATCCAACATCAAAAAAATGGAACAAAATTGCCTCCAAATGCACATACTCACTTTGAGTTGATTACCATCAGACAGAATCAGGTGACATCCATCCAGTGTCCAGCATGCAGCAGTTATGTCCAGTCCATCGTCCAAGACAGTACTAGTCTTTCCACTCTTGATGGTGGAGAGGATGACCTGTGACTTGGTGAAGACTACAATGAGTGGCAGGCTTGGGTGCCATACACAACCTGCATGGAGTTGACACACAAGAGTTGGGGTTTATGAATTGTATTTAGAAAGTTAGCTTTCAAAATCAAGCTAAATTAAAGGGGTACTCCGGGCTGAAAATATTAATATCTAAATAAATAGGGTAAAATTCAGAGCAAAATGCTGAAAATTTTATCCATCTCTCTTTCGAATCTTTCTTTCTTCTCTCATTTCCCCAATCTCTCTTCATTTCTCTAATTTTTTCTACCACCCACACCCACACTCAATGTGGGTGTGTGGTTGGTAGACCGAGATGCAGAGAGATTAATGGGTAAGAGCCAGGTACAGGAACCCATATACAAACCAGTTACACCCATATACCACAAGAAAAGACCCTCAGTAAATGTGTAAAGTCATTAATAACTTTTTAAGAACAGCTTTATGAAACACCCACCAGGCTTGGGAAAATGAGAGGTGGAAATTAGAGGTGGATGCTCTTTTCTCTATCAGAACCACATTAGAAATATTTAATGTAATCAAAGCCTACCTTTTCCATGCTCTCTGTGCTCTATTGTGTGTAATTTCCTGAACTCAGCATTGCTGACAGACGTCCTAAATAAAAGAAAAGTATTACATAAAATAGGAACTGTAATAGGAATATGTGTGCACTTACAGAAACTGCCAACATCCTATACGATGAAGCGTCCATCATGCACTATGGGACATTCGTAAGTTAAATGTTAATCATTCGAAGACAACAATAATGAATAGAACATAACATTGTAGATGTGGCTACTTCCAGGATAATTAATGTACCCGCTGCAATATCCTGATTTCTAGTGTTACGTGTTAACTAACTTCATGGTGAATAACAATACTTTCAATTTCGAAGAATGTAAAAAATATGTAGGTGCAATAAAACCAGGGTAAGTAGGCTGCTAAAAAACCTAGAAATTTATATCTAATGATATTTGAGCAAGGACAATTATTTTAAATCAAAGATTTCCAAATTGTAATATACTGATCAGTAATTTTTCTACTAAGTACAAGTCCTAGTGTGGAAAAGGTTCATCGTGGTGAAGGATTGAGTAGAAGAAATAACCAGTTGTCTCATGATGTATCAAACGTATTAGCAAAGCGACGTTTCGTCTGCAAGCTGTTGTTGTTGTATAAAATTCATAATTACAAAGTATGTTATCTAATCATTAAAGTACAAGTCCTGTTGTATAAAATTCATAATTGAATATAAAGTGATTGATTTGTTTGTCAGTATCAACACCTGGCTCCATCACTTCCAGCAACGGTTTCATTTGAACTTCAGAGTTGATGTTGGTGTTAAGAGCATGAATCAACCTAGTTCCAACACTGAATATGAAACTATAAAAATGCTATCATTTAATTCCTTGATATCACACCTAGTGATGTCAGTTCTAGCAAGTCTCACTTCAAGTTTGGTGATGGATTTTTGTGTCAAGAGCATGAATCGGACAGCCTAACTTCGCTCAAGCACCTGGTTAGTAAAACAGATACCAAGTGCATCATTGATTGTGAAAAAAACCCTAGTAATATCAGTTCCACCACCAGTGGCATTTAACAAGGTGGTTTGCAAACCACAAGTCTTGTGTAATTTTGAGATCAATAAAACATGCAATATGATCTTTTGACTCCTAGATGACCTATGAGTATGACCCATCATCCTCATGGACATATTTATTTCTGTTTTCTTTAGACAGGGTGGTCTCTTCAGTACATAAAAACTGCTTTTTGAGAGAGCCCCGTACCTATAAACATACATAACAATCATAATACAGTGATAAACAATTACAGAATTAATTACAAAGGAAAACTACATGCAATATAAAATAAATGAAATTCAAAAGCATATCAAATTAACAATACACAATAAATACATAGAGTGATCTAAATGTGACACAGAAATAAAGAAATGAAGGCAATTTTAACAAAAACTTGAGTATTTTTCCAACAAACCAACAGGGAAAGTGATTATTACTAGGTCTCTGCCAAACTTTGTTCAGGTGAGACAAGTGAGTCCTGTGGCTGGTGTAAAAGTCGGACTAACACTAAACACCACAACCAGCCAGACTACACCTGCTGTCAACACAGCACTTGAAATCACCCAACCACTTCCCTAAACTATGATTGAATCAATGACATATTAAACACATAAATACCTTGATTCTACTGCCCAGATGACTGCACAAGTCTTATGTTGCACGGCTAGGTAGTGTGTTCCCATTGTTTGACATGGACTCCATGAACATCCTGTAACATCACTACAAATTGAACATAATTGAGAGTTTTAATACCGAAACCTATTTACTCTAAATAAATTAAAACAAAAACACAGTCCTTTAACTTATAAAGTGCAGCAATTTTATCTAAAAAACTATTGTTCTGACAATTGTGGGATTTAAAATCTTGGCAGTCGTTCACCTGTACATTATACTGGCTTTACATGAACTCATGGTAGGTTTTGTATTTAAAAAAATACTTCAGTTTTATTTCCCGAGACTTTATTTTTGAAAAAAAAAAGGTTTATTAATATTATGTATTACTTTCAATGTCTCAAACCCAACTACAGTTCTGGTTAAAGCAAGAAATATGAGTCATTAAAATATATGAAAACACAGCTGAGTTGTTTTTTTACCTTTGATGAAAAAAAGCCAACTAAATATGCTCACAGTAATTCAATGATGTTCAAAAACAGATATAAGGCCTATTAATAATAATAATAATAATAACAATACTAATACTACTACTACTACTAATAATAATACTACTAATAATAATAATAATAATAATAATACTACTACTACTACTACTACTACTACTACTACTACTACTACTACTACTACTACTACTACTACTACTACTACTACTACTACTACTACTACTACTACTACTAATAATAATAATAATAAAAATAAAAATACTACTACTAATAATAATAATGATAATAATAATAATACTATACTACTACTAATAATAATGGTGGATTTTAAAGTGCAAACATCTGTCAGGCATGATGCTCATGGTGCTATATACAATCATAAAAATTAATGACATTAATCAAAATTGTCTCACATTTTATAATTTTATAATTTCATGTACGCACAAACTTTCAAACATAATGAAACAGAGCTAAAAACTGGAGGAAATTGTAGACAGATATGACTTAGAATGATTTACAGAAACATTTCTTTTTTAATCAAATTTATATCAAAACATTTAGGCCAATTCAATGTTATTGATTTGACTGACTTAAATGAATAAATTACAACATTTTGATAAAGAAAATACAGTTACATACAAGTGAAGAATAAAATTACAAGAAGAAAATATATGTTTTAAGTAATTGTTTAAAAGAAGTGATGGAGGAAGCCTGGCGGAGAGAAAGAGGAAGACCATTTCACAGGGAAAAGCTATGGTCACCCCAAGAATGATTGGATCTAGGAACTTTGAATAGATTAAATAACCATTTAAACTAAAAACAGAAAAGACATATTTATTAGTAGTTCTATCAATTTGCTATGAAAATCAAATTCTTGTTATTCTTCTATCAGTATCATGTGCAGCAGTTCGATCCTATTATGGGACACCAAAAACGTTTCCTTGTTTAATTTTTTTATTTTCAAAGTTCTTAAAATTACCTGAATTTTCCAAGTGTTTTTGTCTCATGCATTGATGGTATCTGAGATTCACTGTCTGATATTGTACTCAGATAAACACCTTCTCCATCAGTCCACACACATCCAAGATCAGGATCCACAGCTAAAATGAAAGAAACAAGAATAGTCAAGATTCTCTCTTACTTTCTCCACTCATCCAATGTACAAGGCCTCCCCTTATAATGGTGATTGCTTTTACTTTTAGATTCATTCGTTCATTTGATTCCCCCCGTTTCATTAGAAAAAAAATCATTTCAAAATCTATTTGTAAGAAAAGGTATTTCTTTTCTTCTTCATTCTTAAATACAAAGTCATTGTGGAGTTAAGTCAAACTGGCACTCTCTGGCAGTGGTATTCACAAAAGCACAATTCACATAAAGTGCTTGTAGAGTCTAGAATCTAATTATAGTTGTTTTTTTAAAGCTAAGGCTTTCAAAACTAATCCCATAATCCAGAGGCAGAAGGATAAATAGTCCCTCCAGTCCAGACAGTGTCAAAAAATTGAATTGAACTCCAAAATGTAAAGAATCTTTACACACAAAAAAAAAAAAAAAAAATTATCCCACAAAATGGCTGTAATTTAATTACGGCCATTTGTGAGGGGGGGGGCACAAGGGCCGGTGACGGTCAGCTTGGTTGCACTTTCAATGACCGATACCCTGGTGTAATCATACATGTACTTGCTGATGATGTCTCCTTGAGAAGTTCTCCCTTCAGAACTTCTAGAGATGCTATTATTAAACCAATAAACGCAACTCGTGCATACACGAAAGAGTGGCAATATTAAATCTTGTTCTCTGTTAGTAGCTAAGCTAAGACTAAGAGATGCATCTTGCAGATGGCCACGTAAACATTAGCAAGTTTTTTCCCCATCTTCTCATTATATTTTTCTCAGTTTTTTTTTAGTACTCAAAATCACACATTTTCTTTAGGGTTTTGAGCCCAAACTTATGTAAATGGACTACAAATTATACAATATCCAATATGATATAACCTTCTTCAAGAGCATCAAGAGCAATTTATATCATCAATTTTATAGAAAGACAAAGAAGAGGGAAAGTGTGGCTTCATATCATCGTACAGACTACAGACAACAGTAAATAGAATTAGAAAAAAGTGATGCAGTTCTACTATAATTTTAGACTAATTTAGCCTAGGTTCTTGTGTCTAAATAATAAAAAAATCCATGGAAGTTTTGCGGGTGCTGTGCCTTGTACTTTCCTGTGCACTACGCCCGAGTTGGAACCTTGAGATGCTCCTGGCTACCTAACAATGCCAGTCAAACTCGAAACAAAAGTGCGAACACGAATCTTTACAAGAAGTCAAGATGCAATACAGATTTTGAAGCATGTGGGACTACATTAACATACGGTACGTTAAGATGCGTGAATATTGCTCATGCTCTCACCATTATGTAATATATTGTTTCCATTAAATCCATAGGCAGTCTTCAACTCCATATTCGCCATCAAATCCTATTTTCTTATGAGGAAGAAAGGGTGCAAATATATGCGCATTGATCGAATTATAACACTCCTAGATCCTAATTTCATTCAAGCTGACCGCTTCCCCCTTCCTTGGTTTAACAGGTATGTTTAATCCTTCGCATTATTTCAGTAGATTTAATTTCTGTAAACGTTTTGTATGGTATCTGTAATATGGTCCTGCACTTCATCTTATCATGATGGGTTTTATACATAGAGATATATATACTAATAACGCAATTATTATACATCTCTATGGTTTTATATTATCACGGCAACCATTATCTCCAGTTAAAAATAATGATACATTTATCAAAGAATAGAAGTCTATGTCCCCTGTGTCTGTGATAATTTTTTTCACAAAGATTTTCCCGAGTATTTCATGATATGTTAACAAATCAGCTTTATTTTCCCGCAAAGTAACCCACATTTCTTTTTTTCTCGCAAAGTAACCCACACATACAAGTCACGCTTATATTTTCTTACTTACACTTTTAGGTAACAGAAAAATGCCTGAAGTTGAGAAGATTTAATCAGTCTTTATATTATATTATATTATTTTATATTATATTATATTATATTATATTATATTACATTACATTACATTACATTACATTACATTACATTACATTACATTACATTACATTACATTACATTACATTACATTACATTACATTACATTACATTACATTACATTACATTACATTACATTACATTACATTACATTACATTATATTATATTATATTATATTATATTATATTATATTATATTATATTATATTATATTATATTATATATGTTATAAGAAATATTTTTTTCATAACTTTATGAAACACAATTTGCCCAGGGCCTATGTGTTCATCGTTCCTGGTGCTAAAACATCTCGTTTAGAGTCAGTTCAATATACACCAAATATATTTCCTCGCATTTCGAGTTATTATGTTTTATGTCGTGACATATGTTTCTTTTTCCTGACTACTAAAAATAATTGCCCACTTTTAAGGTCTGAATATAAAACATTATTTCAAATTCGTGCTTACGTTCGCATTAGTTGATTGGTGAGATATGTCTGCTCTTCCTGAATTCCTAAATCAGTCCTTATTGAGTCCTTTTTCTAATCTGAATAACAAACATTTTCAGCTCGCGCTTCGCGCTCGCATCATTTGGTTAGTGAAATAAGTATGGTCTTAATTAGTGAATTCCTACAAACAAGTCTTAGAATGCCCCTCTTCATGTCTAAATTTCAGCTCGCGCTTCGCGCTCTCATTATTTGATCAACATATCCGTTTAATGGCACAGTCCTTAAATGTCTCTATTAGGTCAGTATATCTGGCAATTGAGAGTGCTTTGCGCGCCCACTAAGCGACTCAATATTTTTGCTGGTGCCCCAATGCCGTGACCCACGGTACGCCACTGGGTGATTTCAAGTTCGGTGTGATCGGTGTTGGTGTTGGTGTTGTCACAACACCAACACCAGATTTCAACACCGTACTTGAAATCACCCACTGAGTCTGTGCTTGTTTGTTGTTTCATTTTTGGGGGGCGGGGGGTTGGGCGCTTTAGTGTAACGAATTAGCCAGCCAGACGCATACATACATCTCTACAACAATACTGGAAAACAACCTTAGAACATTTATATGTGATTTGCAAAGCTTAGAAATGTAGTATACATTAAAATAGAGACGACTAAGGGATTCTAATTCCGGGACCTATTTCAAAGCATGTCTTCATTTTTGCACACCAAAAAGTTTCATTATATTTTCTCCATGTGACGTAAATCCTGTCGATAAGCAGGGAGAGAGTGATCAAGCATGAGTGGAATCAGTGTACTAAAATCGTGCCTAAAATGGTTGATATTACATCGATTGGTCTTTTGTCGTGGCAAGAAAGCAAATATTTCAGTACAGATTTGAGATAATGGTGATTACATGCTAATATCGTTTGTTTTCGAAGGCAAAATATCAGTGAATGCTTAAAAGGCCTTCCGAGATGATTATTTTATCAAATGTTATGGCGATATTGCAAATTAGAGAGTTGATCATAGCCTTTAAAACTAAGTTGATCTCACTCAGTTTGCTTGAAATTAGGTGACAAATAAAAAAACCCGAAGGAACACAAACATGCGATTTGAAATAAGCATAACAGTTTTTTGGCGGTGCAAGGGGGAGTAAGGTATAAAGAAAACAATAAAAATATGAGAAAGAATAAAATTAAGTTGTTTGGGTAAAATAAGGGAAGGAAGAATTGAAAATAGAAAAGCATTCTAAATACCAACAAGTTTCAATTTACACTTCTCGATCGCATTATTTCGCGCAGTGCATTCAGTTTTGGCGGTGAAATGCAAATTCAAACAGTCCTTTCAGGTGAGTATATAGAAGGCCTATATACATTATAAATTTCAGTTAGCGCTTCGCACTCGATCTCACTTAGTAGCGAGAAAAGAATCCTAATTTGACACAAACTGCTTAAAATGTCCAATTGTCAGGACTGAATATGAAAAATATTAAGCTCGTACATCTCGCGCTCGCAATAACCTATTTGATGATTTACTTTCACTTCATACTTTATAGGCCGGTTCATTTCATGAATTTATAGGCCAACAGCAAACAGTTCTTAAAACAGTTCCTTTTGTATCAAAGATTTCAACTTGCGCATTGCACTCGCATTTTTATCGTTCAAGATCACAAAAAGTGCTTATTTATTTATTTATTTATATATATATATTTATTCATGTCTTTATGTATGTATGTATTTATTTATTCATTCATTCAACACATCATACAATCAAAGAAACGATTGAATCAGCAAAGCTTTTTTTCATCGATGTCATAAAGACCTATTCATATAAAAATCAACTCCAATGGTAATGAAGTATAATAAGCCAAAGTAGAATCAAATGGGATTATGCCAGACCATGTATGTTTACTATCTGATTAGAACACACCTGCTTAGAATGTCCTATTTCAAGGTCTAAATATAATTTTAAAAAATCAGCTAACGCTTCATGCTCGAATTATTTATTTAATCAAGTGAGAAAATTATCAACATTTCCTTTTCGGATCAGCATATAAAAGAATTAGACATACATATCCTGCTATTCATATGTCCTGTTTTCAGGTAGGAACATAAAATAAATTTAACTGGCATTATTTAAATTGTTAAATTTGTAAACTTTTATAGTACAAGTACCTGCAAAAGGTCTGTAAATGCCCCTAGGCCCTTTTCGGGTCAATTTAGAAAATTTCAGATGACAATGCTATATCTTCCAGCCTGGATAAAATATTTTTTCTTTTACACCAGATATTTTGAAGACTCCATGACAAGGCCAGCATGAGTGGCTTAATCATCGACTAACTTCATCCATTATCCATACAGTGACGACATCGACACACTGAACTAGAGATACGTGGAATACGTGTCCCTATTCCCAACGTACACAAAGCCGTGCGGCAACGAAGAGCATCGGACTTCACGCTCGACTGAGCGCGCCGCCATTTTGCTAGGTCAATACTGGCTCGTCGACAAATGCTGCGTGAAGGCAGATGGGAGAAAGGAACGCAAAGAAAGTGTTCCTTGTGCTGTTTAAAGTTTTAGTTTGCTTTGTTACATCATGAAATATATGTTATTGAATACTTTCATAACTGAAAATGTTGATTTAGTCACATTTTTGTATTAAAGGGGAGTAAATATACAGACATGAAATCATAAAAACTCGACCTTTTTCACGCGCACACTATGACAAAGAAAGGCCCAACAACAACTCTCTCTTATTTCTCCCCTTTATATCATCTTGATCTCCCTCTTTATTATTTTTCCTTTCTCTTGGCTTCTTTCTCTCTGATTTTCCTCTTCTTTCTCATCTCTCTCTCTCTTACCTTCCCTTTCTATATATCCCCCTTATATCTCTCTTTTATTTCCCCATCTCCCTTATATCAAGCCCTCTTATCTCCCTCTCGTCTCGCCTTTCTCTCCTCACCTCTTTCTCATTCCTCGTCATTTCCCCCTTTCTCTGTTTCTCTCCCTCTCTCTCTTTGATCTTCCTCTTCTTTCCATCTCTTCTCGTTGATCGTCTGTTTCTTTTTTTCTCTCCGGCTGCATCTTTACCATTTTGCCTTTCTCATTTCAACTTTCTCTATATAAATTGTGAGTAAATATTCCCTTCCCTCCCTCTCATACTGTTCAATCACACATTTAGGGTGAAAAATTGGATAGAAGTTTGAGGACAAGAAGGTTGTTACTTTTAATGAGCCTTCAAAGTTGGACCTTCGTGTGCTCAGCCATGAAATATCTACTAAGTACAGTGTATATAAAAATGGGCACAATATAATTTGAATTCTTATGAAATTTAATTTGGAAGAGCATGGATGTTGCACGACATGTGCTTATACATCAATACACCTTTACATACATAAAGGAAGGGGTGATGGATAAACAAATTTAACTCTAACAAGTTTACTAATTAGAGCACAGATCAGAAAAACATAGCAATGGTAATTCCATTTAAAAAGTTGTGGCACTAAATTTCGCTTATTTTCACATACCAGATAATTATATGCATATCCTGGTCAGTATATATGAAATATTCCACATGTCAAAAATTGCACAAAAAGGCCACTACCTCTTGTCAAATATTTCCAGGGTGACCAGACGTCCCGTATTTCCCGGGATCGTCCCGTATTTTGCTCCTTTGTCCCGGCGTCCCGACAAACCCTTTCCGGGACACCTATCTGTCCCGTATTTTTAGAATATTGAACAAAATGTAGTTGATACATTTAAAAGTGACGAATTTTCATCAAATAACCTAACAGATGACGAAGCAGAGACAACAATAAATCGATAACTAAACTTTTGCAAAGTTTTGCGGGAGATTTTTATCCTAACCCAATAGGCCTACATTGCAAACGAGCTGGCTTCCTGCCTGTGTGTGGCAGGCTCTATGCATGTAGGATCGGAGCAGATTCTCAATGGTGCAAACAATCTCACATGATAAACAGTTTTTCCACCAAAATAATCGCAAAATCGGCGGGAAATTTTTATGATCATATATTATAGATTCTCAGATTACTGATTTAATAGGAGGAACAAGTTTTTTAATTTTCATAACTGGATCTACATGTAGTTGTTTTAGCTTTCGTTTTGAGTCTTGTTGTGTAGGATGCCGGCGCTGTTTCCTCTAATTTGTAAGTTGACAATTTTTCACTTTGAAATTTTATTCATTTCTAAACCACTTAGTTTTTCAAAATTTTAAAGATAAAAAACACCAAATATATCATTGTTATTTCTGTTAGATGATTGGATTGCTTTTGTTTGCTTGAAGTTTGAACTTTTTCCTCTTTCATTTTTATTCTTCATCCTTCTATCCTTCCTGCTTGCTTTTTTTGTTCCATCTATCTTTTAATATTTCCTACCTTTCTTTCCTGATCCAGTCTGTGTGTTAATTTTCTTTCTTTCCTTCTTTCTCTTATCTGCCCTTTTTATCTACTTCCTTCTCCCTTCCTCACCTTTAATTTCTTTTCGTTTTATCTCTCCTTCCATTATTTTTTTTTCATTCTCTCATCCCTCCAATCTTTCCTCCCTCTCTTTCATTCTTTCTTTCATTCTTTATTCTATTTTTCCTTCTAATTCTTTCTTTCTTTCCCTCCCTCCCTTCCTTCCTTCCCCCTTCATGTTTTCTTCTTTCTTCGTTTCTTTCTTTCAAAGAATGAAAACATTTTTCTTTCCGGCATTATTTGTTTCCCTTCTTTTTCTTACTTTTTCTTTCTCACCTTTATTTTGTCTGTCACACATCTTCCCTTTCTTTCTTTTTCTTTCTTTCTATATTCAATGAATTCAACGAATGACGGAAACCTTTTTTTCTCTTTTATTCTTTCTTTCATCGTCTTTTTAATTATTCTAATTTTCTTTCACGTTTTCCCCTTCATTTTCCCCTTCATTTTTTCTTTCTTCTTTCTCATTTCATTTCTTTTCTTTCTCTCCTTCATTCTTTCGTTCACCCTCCCTTCCAATTCTTTATATTTTTTTTCACAAGTATAATACTGTGTAGCCTTCTTTGATTATCTTTTTTTTTATGGATTGTCCCGTATTTCATTTTTTGAAATCTGGTCACCCTGATTTAAACCCTTTTTTTAAACTACATGAATTACCAGGTCCCAGTACATTGTGCATATAGAAATATGTTTGTACATGATTGGCTTAATGACATTAAAATACACTTTGCCACACTAAGTAGTACATCAGTATAATACTATTAATCTTATATTTATAGAGAAAACATATTGCATCTTGCATATACTTTCAATGGCCTTCTACGGCGCGTTCTCGAGCAATTGACCTAGCAAAATGGCGGCGGTCACGTGACTTATCGAGTTCGCCGGCGATGTTTTGCTTGGGTGAACACATAGAGATGTGTAGTTAGTATACATCTCTATGGGTGAACACGACTTCCACGTATCTCTAGTTCAGTGCATCGACAACATACACGTACGGTACGGACGGCCGGATGAGATGTCAGCTCTGCCGTAACGTTCCCGTACGGTATATACTACTCGTTCTCGTACTAACTACTGTATACTACGAGAAAATTCTGGCCGGTCAAAAATAGACGCGGTTTGGTTAAGTGGACGTTTGTTCAGTCTGCTATTCGCACAATCGTACTCGAACTCGGGCTGAAGTAGAACTAGAATAGAAGGCCGCATTTGTTTGAGTGTCCACATCAGCTGCACTGCGTGACTCACACAGGAACGTATCATTTAAGAAATCGCATGATCTGTCTGCAGTGACTGCACTGCCACTGGTTCTGGGATTAGTGGACGGAAGGCTCTCCGCGCCGCCCCCGGCATGCCCGGACTCCGACAGACCTGGGCTTATTCCGACGCTGCAGTGCACTGCTGCCGCTGCCTGGCCTGGATAGAATGGAAGCTGAATCTGATCAGCGTGAGCCAGAATAATCCGTGTCTTCTTCAAAGTCAACTTCATCTGACTCTGTAGTGTATGTGATCTTCATCACAGACACAGTCTCTGCAAAAAAAGTGCAAATAAAGTCTGAACAAAAGTGAAGACTGAATGTGAATCTGATTCTGTCCTGACCTTGTTTAATTTAAATTCAGGAAAAAGGGATAACAAAAATAAAAATCTTACAGGGCCAGGCCAGTTTCACAAACGTGTTAAGTAAGTTAACTTTAACGTTAGATAGATCTACAGTACAGATCTAATTGAACTTTGACTCATCTTACTCTCAACAGTCTCTGCCAGCTTAGCCTTAGACAGTTCAACATCAAATTTCTGGCAAATCTCAGCCATTGTCACTGTAAGTTTTGAACTGTTTTAACTTTTACATCGACCTTTTTTTAGGTCAGACTCTGAACTGTTGAGGTGAAGCCACGTGCGCCTCTGGTAATTCTGATTTTGACTTTCAACCTATCTGTTGCACTATTCGTCCTTATTTGCACTGTCGGCGGATTAGTAAATCATGGCTGCTGCAGCTGGTGCTGGAGCGACTTCTGGAAATCAATCACTGGAGAGAAAAGATTCAAAGAGCATTCTACCTGATGGGTAAGAAACGTCAGTCTTTGCTGGGCTTGAGGCACATAGCTATTTGATATTGGCAATGTAACCCAAGGCCAAGAGGCAATGTCGAGGGGGGGGGGGGGGTTGGACATTTCCCAAACATAAAACTTTGAAAAATAATGGGGAAAAAAAACACATTTTACATTTTTGGATAGACTTTATTCTTGGTTATTACTGATGGTACTTTACCTTTGAATTTAATAAACAAGTACATTATGTAAGCATGTGTGAAAGTCGACTGGATGTTTAATATTTTATGAATTGAAGAAAGTAAGAAGAAAGCATCTGTTTAATGTCAATGTAAACTATCTGTGTGATGCATGTAGTATGATAATGTTTGCTGTGTAAATCATCCTTGCAGTCATTTAAAAATGCATGATAAAATGTTCGGAAGAGAAGCCTATTTCTCAAGTGCAGGGAGTTAAGAAAGTTGTGGGGAAAATTGGGGGAGGGGAGTATTAGTACATGTAGGTTTACTGCAAAAGATAATTAAATTTCTTTAACTTCTTGGACCAAACATTGTTAGCATAAACTGCTCTGCTTATGACAGAATAGGGTTTGCTTTTTTGAAAATGATTTTGGTGATTCAAAAATCTTACAATAGACACTAAAAATGAAGTTTTCAATCACTGTGAGCCAGTTTCTTGCACTATTATGTACAATATGACTAGAAATTGTCTTTTAAAAATCGGATCAGTATTCGATTCTCAATGAGACCATAACAATATGCCCAGATTTTGATACCAACATCAATTTATCTTTAATATTTTGAGTCTACAAAGTCAATTGTATGCCTACGGAGTTTGGGAGAATATATTCACACGTATATTGGAGGCCGGATGGTATCATGTCGTTTAATTTCCATTATTAGAAAATATCTGGTAACATTACTGATTAATGCAGTGATGTTTGCAATCATATCAGATATTGTGTATCCTCTCTGGAAGTCTCTGCTAATGGTATTAAAAGAGGGATAATACCAATTGCTAAATGTATGGTGTTTCTCATTTGGATTAGTTTCAGCACCATTGAGCAAACTTCATTTTGCTAATTAATATCTTTGTTTCAAACCAGAATTGTTTCTGATTCTGAGTGCTACTATTCAGCCTTAAAATTACAATTTTTTAAACATTTTTTTCAAGTTGAGAATTCTCTGAAAGTATTTCATTAGACAACTTGTAACTTAGTGTGATAGAAGTCACAACACTCTAGTATATCTATGGTATTAAAGTTTCATGCCATAAGCCCAAACCCTCTAATTACAGACTCTAATTAAACAAATTAATGACATGTTACGTATGGGACATTTTGTCCCCATAGAGAACGTATACAATTTTTTCCATAATTTCAAAAATTAAAATAATTTGAAATATGTAAATAAGAAAAGAGTTTTTAAAATGTTCTATTGAGACATCTTTGATATGACTGATAAGGAAATTAGCCATTTTACAATTTTTTTTCTTGTTTTTCATGGTTTCATGGATTTTTTTATGTATTTCTATTGTTTTTTATTTTTTTCATATTTTTCCATTTTCACAATTTTTTCGCTTCGATTGTTTTCATTAATCAGTATTCATAACAAATCAGTCTTTAAAAACTAAAGAAAAGGTAAATAATCACTTTTTTTAGCACTTTTGAAATTTGTTTTTATCCATTCACTTTGTACACAAATCTCCCCATTGACATTGTGTGTAAATGTCCCATACGTAACAATTTTTTAATTAACTTTTAATTAAAAAGTAAACTATATTTTTGAAACATTTTGTGGTATAACAGTTTCATACTTAATGAATTAGAACTTCCCAGAGATGCAACAATACAAGTATTGTATTATGAGAAATAACTTAAAAAAACATCCTCAAAATGTTACGTATGGAACATTCCATCCTTGGACAAGACCTAATTTGCATATTTAATTAGATGACACCACTTTCTTTCCCCAAAAGTAATAAGATGTTAGGGGTCCATGTCCCACCTACATGTATGACTAAATCTTACAAGTTTTGTTTTGATTTTCTATGAGTTTTTATAATTGTCCCATACGTAACGCCCATTTTACCAATTATGCAAATTAGGTGCCCCAAATTAGCATAAATATGCATATTATCAAATTTATCTTAATGAGATTTTAAAATTCAACATTTGGGCTTTCTTACCTCATCAAAGATAACTTCTTAAATTAAAGATGAAATTTTGCCTTCTAGGGTGACCTTTTCTTGGACTTGCCCTTTTGATGAAATTTTCAGCATTATGCTACACATGTAGTTTGATTTTTCTCTATTTATTCAAAATCAGCATTTGTTCTGGGGTGGACTTGACCTTTAAATGTACATTAATGAGAATGTCCCCCTTTTTTTTTTATTGATCAGGTTTAAATATGTTGAATCTTTTTGAAAATAAGAAGAAAACTTCAAAAACATTCACCATTTTTAGAAACTTAAGTTTGCTTGTTTTCATACATATTTTCTTCTGTAAATATATTTGCTGTTTTAGATATATATTGAAAATATTTAAGAATGCTAGACTTAATTAAAGCAATTTTATAATTCATTTCAAGTAACGTTTTTCATTAACACGTATATGGAACTGGGAGGACAATGTTTGTATTCTTCGATGCCTCAGACTCTCTGTGAATAAAAAAAAGAGTAAAAGAAAGAAGAACTCGCCCCCTCCCAAAAAACAACAACCAAGGAATCAAATTAAAATGTTAACTCATACTGTATAAATATTTCTGATACTTCTACATGTGTAGTGGCAAGTATTCATATTGCCCAACCAGTGTAAACTATTCAGAAGGCCCAACCTTCGTGACTGTACACCTTCGCTCCCACCCACATAGAAAACATACATGAAGGCACATCCTTGGTTTTCCATACTAATTGCTGTCTTCGTAAGATAGCTGACATACCACCCGATACTTGCGTCACAGCGCTTATACACCCAGCATTTTCGACCTTCTCCCTCCCCGTTCCTCCTTGTCCAACAAACCAGTCGGTCTAATCTATAATCCTGGCTTGATTCCTAATTAAGCCAGCAGCCTCATAGCCAACTGTCTGCCTCAGTCAATTAAGGTTCCAGGACTGGAATACAGAGTTGGACAGCTCCTCTCACAGGACTGTAAATAATACACAAGGGCAAATGTGTTTCATTGTTACTGTGGAAGTTTCTAACAACTACAATATAAAAAGAACTGCACTTATTGCTGTTTCATAGAGAATCTCTATTCCTATTCATCTATATAGAATGTTTCAAGGTACACAGATTTAGATCTGGAAGATCAGTAGCAATGTTAACCCTTTCAAAATCAGCAGTACTTAATGATAAATTGTTCTAGAATGATTCTAATTTTTTAAAGTGATTAGACTTTGGTACCATATTCTCTGGTAAGTTTAATTTGTTAAGTTGAAAGTGAGAGTGACATTGATTTAATCAGATTTTAGGTTAATGAGGTCGCATTGATCAGTGTACATGTACAATGAATAAACTAATTTTTTTTCTATATCCGGCAAAAACAGAAGCATATATTTTTACTACATGAAAGTACAGTCATGAATCCATCAATTTTTATTATTGGATTATTATTTTGCTGAATCTGTGCCCTGATTTGATATAATAGATACACTAGTTTTCACTTCAATTTGACTGAACCCTGTTAGCAATGTGAACACACGTGTGTACAGTGCAAGCCGTGTGAACGGAATCAAGTCGTTAATGGAGTAAATGAGTTCACTCTCGACATGTCCATTTGAAGTAATGCTTATTTAGCAAGATGTCACTGGCAGCTTACCTGGAAATTGAAAGGCACTTAGATGAAATAGGGCTCATTTATTTGGTTAAGATTCGGTGTGCCTGTGATTTATGTCACCTACGTGTGTAGAGGTCGATGTTTTCTTGTTGGGGAGAGCTGGGGATAATGTTTGTAAATGTTGTTATTTGTTGATAAAAGCAAGGGTTATTGACTTATTGTTCTTATTGATAAAGAGTGAGGTGTCATAAAGCTGCATTTATTTCTTTTACATATAATATTTCCAGTGCCATTGATAGGCTGTACTTGAGAGACCTTATTGTTTTTACACCACTGAGGAAGATAATAGATATAGTTTTTGAATTATCTGTTACTCACTGTAATGGTAGACTTTGGAAAAGGGTCTAACTGCTCAAGTAACGTAGAATGATTCATTTAATGAGAAAGAAAACCACAGAAAAATCAAGCGCGAAGCTTATTTTTCTTTTTCAAAATAATTTTGATTCATGACGTTAAATTTATGGCAATTTCGAATCATTGTCCAATGGTAATCATTTTCTGTACAATTTTTTTTTAACGAATTTGTTTGAGTAGTTCTGCATTCAATTGGGAAATTGAAAATGATATTTCCTGTCGAGTAGTCTGCAAAATTGTAGCTTTAAATTAAGCTACAACTTGGCGAGGTGTTCCGCCTACAGTTCAAGGGGCAAGGGCCTTTACATGATTTAAGAACACTGGCTGGGAGATGGTGGCCTGTTCAGTATATTTGTATAGGCCCTTGCCCCTTGAATTACCAAATGCCACTCCCGGGCCAGTTGTCGCTTTATTACATAATTTAAGAATACTTTGGCTTGGAGATGGTGGCTTGTTAATTATGTGCATATAGGCCCTTGCCCCTTGGAATATTTTAATAGGGGAAAAGCCACGCCCAGTTGAAGCTTTATTGAATAATTTAAGAACACTCTGGCTGGTAGAGGGTGGCCTGTGAATAATGTGCCTACCGGGCCTTGCCCCTTTAAACTGTAGGTGAACGGCCACTCCCAGTAAGTTTTTTATATTCATTTTTTTAGTTTATATAGTTTAGAAATATTCTGGATGGGAGATGGTGGCTTGTTAATTATGTGCATATAGGACCTTGCCCCTTCCCCTTGACCTTAGGGGAAAAGCCACGCCCAGTTGTAGCTTTATTACATAATTTAAGAAAACTCTGGCTGGGAGAGGGTGGCCTATGAATAATTCAATAATGTGCCTACCGGGCCCTGCCCCTTAAACTGTAGGTGAACTGCCACGCCCAGTAAGTTATTATATTTTTATAGTTCAGGAATATTCTGGCTGGGAGATGGTGGCCGTGAATTATGTGCCTACCGGGCCTTGCCCCTTAAACTGTAGGTGAACGGCCACGCCCAGTAAGTTATTATACTTTTGTAGTTTACATAGTAAGGTAGCTATTTGCTTGGAGATGGTGGCCTGTAAATAATGTGCATATAGGCCCTTGCCCCTTGAACTATAGGTGAAATGTAATGCCCAGTTGTAGCTTTATTACATAATTTATGAACACTTTGGCTGGGAGATGGTGGCCTGTTTAATTATGTGTCTACTGAGCCTTGCCCCTTAAACTGCAGGTAAACGACTGCACCTAGTGACATTTTATAATTTTCTCTTTTACAAATTACATGTAAGGGAGCTTTTCGCTGGGAGATGGTGGCCTGTGAATTATGTGCCTACTGGGCCCTGCCCCTTAAACTGTAGGTGAACAGCCACGCCCAGTAAGTTATTATATTTTTATAGTTTACATAGTAAGGTAGCTATTTGCTGGGAGATTGTGGCCTGCTAATTATGTGCGTAAAGGCCCTTGCCCCTTGAAATATAGGCAAAATGCCTCGCCCAGTTGTAGCTTTAAATAAAGCTATAACTGGGCGAGGCATTTTGCCTTTAGTTGAAGGCGCAAGGGCCTTTACATAATTTAAGAACACTCTTGCTGGGAGATGGTGGCCTGTTAATTATGTTCGTATAGGCCCTTGCCCTTGAACTATGAAATGCCACGCCCAGTTGTAGCTTTATTACATAATTTAAGAACACTTTGGCTGGGAGATGGTGGCCTGTGAATTATGTGCCTACCGGGCCTTGCCCCTTAAATTGTAGGTGAACGGCCACGCCCAGTAAGTTATTAGAATTTTATAGTTTACATAGTAAGGAAGCTTTTGCTGGGAGATGGTGGCCTGTTAATTATGTTCGTATAGGCCCTTGCCCTTGAACTATGAAATGCCATGCCCAGTTGTAGCTTTATTACATAATTTAAGAACACTTTGGCTGGGAGATGGTGGCCTGTGAATTATGTGCCTACCGGGCCTTGCCCCTTAAACTGTAGGTGAACGGCCACGCCCAGTAAGTTATTAGAATTTTATAGTTTACATAGTAAGGAAGCCTTTTGCTGGGTGATTGTGGCCTGCTAATTATGTACGTAAAGGCTGTTGTCCCTTGAACTATAGGTGAAATGCCTCGCCCAGTTGTAGCTTTATTACATAATTTAAGAACACTCTGGCTGGGAGAGGGTGGCCTGTGAATTATGTGCCTACCGGGCCTTGCCCCTTAAACTGTAGGTGAACGGCCACGCCCAGCTAGTTATTATACTTTTATAGGAAGATTCCGGCTGGGAGATGGTGGCCTGTGAATTATGTGCCTACCGGGCCCTGCCCCTTAAACTGTAGGTGAACGGCCACGCCCAGTAAGTTTTTTTATTTTTTATAGCTTACGTAATATTAAAGGTAGCTTTTCGCTTGGAGATGGTGGCCTGTTAATTATTTCAGGGGTGTGAGAGTTCAGATTTTTAGCTGATTTCAGATTTTTTTTGGTTCTGATTTTCAGCTTTATTTCAGCTTATTTTTGTCTTTCCTCTGTACAAAAATTATCCAGGAACTCTTTCTATTTCAGACTTTTTTCAACACCCTTTAACTTTTTTCAGATCTTTTTATTTGTGACCACTCACACCCCTGTTATTTGCACATAGGCCCTTGCCCCTTGAACTACAGGTGAAACGTGAAATATCATGCCCAGTTGTAGCTTTATTACATAATTCAAGAACACTCTGGCTGGGAGATGGTGGCCTGTGAATTATGTGCCTACTGGGCCCTGCCGCTTAAACTGTAGGTGAACGGCCACGCCCAGTAAGTTATTAGAATTTTATACTTTACATAGTAAGGAAGCTTTTTGCTGGGAGATTGTGGCCTGCTAATTATGTGCGTAAAGGCCCTTGTCCCTTGAACTTTAGGTGAAATGCCTCGCCCAGTTGTGGCTTTAAATAAAGCTATGTCTGGAAGAGGCATTTCGCCTATAGTTCAAGGGGCAAGGGCCTTTACATAATTTAAGAACACTCTGGCTGGGAGATGGTGGCCTGTGAATTATGTTCGTATATATATGCCCTTGCCCGTGAACTGTATGAAATTCCACGCCCAGTTAAAGCTTTATTACATAATTTAAGAACACTTTGGCTGGAAGATGATGGCCTGTGAAGGTGAATGGCCATGCCCAGTAAGTTTTTTTTATTTTTTATAGTGTACATAGTATTAAAGGTAGCTTTTCGCTTGGAGATGGTGGCCTGTTAATTATTTGCACATAGGCCCTTGCCCCTTGAACTACAGGTGAAATGTCATGCCCAGTTGTAATTTTATTACATAATTTAAGAACACTCTGGCTGGAAGATGGTGGCCTGTGAATTATGTGCCTACCGGGCCTTGCCCCTTCAACTGTAGGTGAACGGCCACGCCCAGTAAGTTATTATATTTTTATAGTTTAGGAAGATTCTGGCTGGGAGATGGTGGCCTGTGAATTATGTGCCTACCGGGCCCTGCCCCTTAAACTGTAGGTGAACGGCCACGCCCAGTTATTTTTTTTTATTTTTTATAGTTTACATAGTATTAAAGGTAGCTATTTGCTTGGGGATGGTGGCCTGTTGTGCACATAGGCCCTTGCCCCTTGAACTATAAGCAAAATGCCTCACCCAGATGTAGCTTTAAATTAAAAGCTCTACAACTGGGCGAGGCATTTCGCCTATAGTTCAAGGGGCAAGGGCCTTTACATAATTTAAGAACACTCTGGCTGGGAGATGGTGGCCTGTTAATTATGTTCGTATATGCCCTTGCCCTGCCCGTGAACTGTATGAAATTCCACGCCCAGTTAAAGCTTTATTACATAATTTAAGAACACTTTGGCTGGAAGATGATGGCCTGTGAAGGTGAATGGCCATGCCCAGTAAGTTTTTTTTAATTTTGTATAGTTTACGTAGTTTTAAAGGTAATTTTCGCTTGGAGATGGTGGCCTGTTAATTATTTGCACATAGGCCCTTGCCCCTTGAACTATAGGTGAAATGTCATGCCCAGTTGTAGCTTTATTACATAATTTAAGAACACTTTGGCTGGGAGATGGTGGCCTGTGAATTATGTGCCTACTGGGCCCTGCCCCTTAAACTGTAGGTGAACGGCCACGCCCAGTAAGTTATTATATTTTTATAGTTTACATAGTAAGGTAGCTATTTGCTGGGAGATTGTGGCCTGCTAATTATGTGCGTAAAGGCCCTTGCCCCTTGAAATATAGGCAAAATGCCTCGCCCAGTTGTAGCTTTAAATAAAGCTATAACTGGGCGAGGCATTTCGCCTATAGTTTAAGGCGCAAGGGCTTTTACATAATTTAAGAACACTCTTGGTGGGAGATGGTGACCTGTTAATTATGTTCGTATAGGCCCTTGCCCTTGAACTATGAAATGCCACGCCCAGTTGTAGCTTTATTATATAATTTAAGAACACTTTGGCTGGGAGATGGTGGCCTGTGAATTATGTGCCTACCGGGCCCTGCCCCTTAAACTGTAGGTGAACGGCCACGCCCAGTAAGTTTTTTATTTGTTATAGCTTACATAGTATTAAAGGTAGCTTTTCGCTTGGAGATGGTGGCCTGTTAATTATTTCAGGGGTGTGAGAGTTCAGATTTTAGCTGATTTCAGATTTTTTTTTTTTTTAATGATTTTCAGCTTAATTACAGCTTATTTTTGTCTTTCCTCTGTACAAAACGTATCCAGAAACTCTTTCTACTTCAGACTTTTTTCAACACCCTTCAACTTTTTTCAGTTTTTTTTTATTTGTGACCACTCACACCCCTGTTATTTGCACATACATTGCCCCTTGAACTATAGGTGAAACGTGAAATATCATGCCCAGTTGTAGCTTTATTACATAATTCAAGAACACTCTGGCTGGGAGATGGTGGCCTGTGAATTATGTGCCTACCGGGCCCTGCCCCTCAAACTGTAGGTGAACGGCCACGCCCAGTAAGTTATTAGAATTTTATAGTTAAGGAAGATTCTGGCTGGGAGATGGTGGCCTGTGTATTATGTGCGTAAAGGCCCTTGTCCCTTGAACTATAGGTGAAATGCCTCGCCCAGTTGTAGCTTTAAATAAAGCTACAACTGGGCAAGGCATTTCGCCTATAGTTCAAGGGGCAAGTGCCTTTTAATACATAATTTAAGAACACTCTGGCTGGGAGATGGTGGCCTGTTAATTATGTTCGTATTGGCCCTTGTCCTTGAACTTTGAAATGCCACGCCCAGTTGTAGCTTTATTACATAACTTAAGAACACTTTGGCTGGGAGATGGTGGCCTGTTAATTATGTGCATATAGGCCCTCGCCCCTTGAAATATTTTAATAGGTGAAAAGCCACGCCCAATAGTAGGTTTATTACATAATTTAAGAACACTCTGGCTGGGAGATGGTGGCCTGTGAATTATGTGCCTACTGGGCCCTGCCCCTTAAACTGTAGGTGAACGGCCACACCCAGTAAGTTATTATATTTTTATAGTTTAGGAAGATTCTGGCTGGGAGATGGTGGCCTGTGAATTATGTGCCTACTGGGCCCTGCCCCTTAAACTGTAGGTGAACGGCCACGCCCAGTAAGTTATTAGAATTTTATACTTTACATAGTAAGGAAGCTTTTTGCTGGGAGATTGTGGCCTGCTAATTATGTGCGTAAAGGCCCTTGTCCCTTGAACTATAGGCGAAATGACTCGCCCAGTTGTAGCTTTATTAAAGCTACAACTGGGCGAGGCATATCGCTGGAAGATGGTGGCCTGTTAATTATGTTTGTATAGGTCTTGCCCCTTGAACTATGAAATGCCACGCCCGGGCCAGTTGTAGCTTCATTACATAATTTAATAACACATTGGCTGGGAGATGGTGGCCTGTTAATTATTTGCATATAGGCCCTTGCCCCTTGAACTATAGGTGAAATGTCATGTCCAGTTGTAGCTTTAATACATAATTTAAGAACACTTTGGCTGGGAGATGGTGGCCTGTGAATTATGTGCCTACCGGGTCTTGCTTCATAAACTGTAGGTGAACAGCCACGCCCAGTTAGATTTTTTAAATATGTTTACATAAAAGTAGATTCTGAATTAGAGATGGTGTCCTGTGAATTACAGGGTCTTTGCCCTTTAAAGGACAAGTCCACCCAACATATATTTGAGTTGAATAAAAAGAGAAAAATCAAACAAGCGTAACTCTGAAGATTTCATCAAAATCAGATGTAAAATAAGAAAGTTTTGACATTTTAAAGTTTTGCTTCATTCCACAAAACAGTTATGTGTACATCCTGGTCGGTATGCAAATGAGGTCACTGATGATGTTATCCACTCACTATTTCTTTTTTATTTTCTTGTATGAAGTATGAAATATTATAATTTTCTCATTGTCAAGTGAAACAACAATATATTCCTACCTGAACATGTGATGCAGCATTGTTTAATACTATATGGTTTAGTCAAGTTGGTCCTTATTGTCAAATTTGTAAAAAATGAAATATTGTATAATTCAAACAATAAAAAACAAAAGAAATAGTGAAGGACATCGACTATCTCATTTGCGTGTCACTAAATTGTGCATACATGTATATCACTGTTTTGTGAAAAACAGCGAAACTTTAAAACTTTCTTATTCTACATCCGATTTTGGATGAAATTTTCAGCATTATGCTAGTTTTATTTTTCTCTATTTATTCAAATCAACATTTTCTGGGGTGGACTTGACCTTCAAACTATGTTGGTGAACGGCCAAGCCCAGTCCGATTAAATACGTGTGCTGAAGGTTACATGTATGTATAGAAATGCTTGTTAAAATAGAAAGTTGACTTCTAGTATTAATCCCCTCAAGATGGCATTTAAAAACTTTTCTACAAATGTGAAATCATGATTAAATATTCTCAGTGGTCATCTTTTAGATGTTTCAATGTGACAAAAATCCAATTGGTCAAACCCTTTGAGGGTAGTGAGTTGAAATTGTAGATTTCTTTTTATCATTTTATGAAGACATGGAAGCATGTTTAGAGAACTTGTGCACTTGACTACCCATATAAGAGCTTCAACCATGTTCCGAATTCGGAGCTGGATATTACACATTTGTTAAATATTAGCTTTAGACTGGCTGACATTGCCACCCTTGTTGCCATTCAGTGCAGCAAAGTTATTTGCAGGCAGACATGAATGATATTCATAAATTGTCTGCATTCAGGCAATGCGCAGTTCAGGGGAAGCGGATCGGTTTTGAAAGTGGGGGATGACCAAATCGGGTTTTTGGAAAAAAGTGGGGGGGTGAAGCCTACCCAGACCCCCCCCCCCCCATTTCCACTGCCCCTGCTGTTGAGCGCCAGCCCAAGATGCAAAGGGGTAAGCCAAGCTTTAGAGCCCTGTAAACACAAAACTTAAATGCAAATGTAGCAATTGATTAATACAGGGCTGTCATTGGCAAATTATTAAATTTTGTCAAATAAGTCATTAACAAAATCAATTGCAAATCTGTGTTACTGGGCCTTGAACATCTAATCTGCTGTGCAAACCCTTCACTTGAGTTTAGGAGGTGTAAGTATGAAGCCTAAGTCCCTACCATAGACTTGTGTACAGGAGGATGTCCAGCAAGTTGTATTTGTGGTAGTCTTCTCTGAAGACCCACATGTCGATCAAAGTTTCAATCGGGGTCTGTTCCTGTAGAGTATTGAATGCCCAAGTCGGCTTATAAACAGAAAGTAAATCATGATATGCTTCAATTGCACCCATCATTCATTAATTAGAGTACTGTATACTTCCCCAGGGAGCTCTATTGATTAGAGGTACATGTACATGTACTCAAAGCCTTTTAATTATTAAAGTTAAGATGATGAAAGAACATGGTGCACTGCACATTGTCATGTACAAGACTTTACTGGTTTTGTCCGTGTTCATTTATTGTCAGTTTTTTTTGCATGCTAAATTGTTAATGTTTGATATTTTTATTCATCACTGGATACTTGCCAGTCAAACATATTCATACAAATTTCTGTTTAAATAATCTTTAGATAAAAACTGGCAGATCCAATTTTTTTTATTCCATTGTCCATTTTTCATAATTTGACCATTGTCACAAGTTTGACTTCTCCCTTTTTTAGGTTTCAAGGGACCCCCCCCATTTATTCCCCTTCCCCCGAAAATCAAATTATATCAGTGCTGAAAATTGTTGTATCATGTGTCAAATTTAATTGGGGGTTTCCATAAATTCAGCACACTGATAATGAATCCAGGGCAATTGAGAAGGGAAGGGGGGGGGGGAGATGGAGGGGGTGGAGGTGAAGAAAATTTGAAAACACATTCATATCTACTGTAGATGTTATATTGTTGATTGAATATCTTTGAGATTATATATTATATCAACAAATGCACAATTTCTATAACAAGTTCAATATCAGATTGTAAGATTTCAGTAGCTTAAAACTGTTGCGACGAATTTTTTATTATAATAAGTTTATTAAATGGCCCCAGGATTTTGATTCATCCAAGGCTATCAAAGACTATGACTGTAGTCAATCCTGACTGGTTGCCAACCAAGGAAAGAAGAAGAAGAAGAAGAAGAAGAAGTAGATGCCCTGTTGATCAGCCTTGACACCCCTCACGTTGGTCTTGGAGATTTAGTGTGCTCCATGAAAAAATGCCCTAAAACTATTGAATGTAAAGGCCCTGTCACATCGTTCTGTGCAAGTCTTGCGGATGAGTTGTGGGTGATTGCCTGCTACTTGCCCACAAGAAAGTTTTGAGCATGTTTAAAACTTTTCTCTATATGCAAATCAGACTTGCGTGCGCGTCTGTGGGTAACTGCGTGTGAGATACGTGCGAGATACTGTCATTGCGGACAATCTGCGGGTAGCAAAACAAGTCACACGCAATGCTTTCATAGATGTGACAGGGCCTTAGCGCCTGACTTGTTGTATCTTGTAAAGTATAGTCACAAAGTATTTTTGTAATGACCAGTGCACTCTTAGAAATTACCTGTAAATTGCAATTGGATGTCAAGCTCAGTGTGGTTCGACAGAGATAGATTTGAGGATTTGGAAATTCAATTTAGCAACTGATGTGGTGGGTAATAGCTTGTATTCAGTGTTGATGTGGTTCAAGTGGGTATGATGTTTATAACAGGTGCATAGGCATAGATGGGGGCAGTAGTGGATGGGGGAGTAAAAGATGAAACTAAGAGTGATCTCCTGATATTGTACTCAGGGGGGGGGGGGGTGAGGAATGATCATTATAATGAGAGATGTGCTTTGATTTGAAGTAACTCCCGAATAAATCCAATTAATCATTTTTGTGTGAATAAAAGAAAGGGTCTCTCAAGCAAGCTTTCTGATTGAATCAAGTATGCAATTACCAAACAACTGTAAAAATGCTTTCATAAAGAATATCAAACATTTCCTGAATTTTTCAAGAAATTTAATATTTCATGAATAACCTACCATACATGATGTATTCATAACATTCATCAACCATACACAATGAACAAAGTTTTATTTTTGAGTAACTTTCAAAAAGGAATATTTTTGTGGTATGAAGTATTATACCCCTTTCATACTGCCCTCTTCATTTTTCACCGGCGAACTTCTCCGCCTCGCATTCCTCACTTCCCCGGCGAAGAAAAAAATGTACCCTTTCGCACTGACATTTCTTCCCCGGCGAAAGTCAACGGGCGATTGCAGAACAAAACGAAAGAAAATTGTAAACATTACTTCTTACCTATTACAAAAAGGTATAAAAAAAATTAATTACAACATATTTTGGAAGTATTACGAGAAAAACAAACAATATCACCTTGTTTTTATATTTTAGCGCATTTTATACATATTGTTATTAAAATAAATTATGTTCGAGGGTATCTACTTGGCCATAGCATTCAGCTGAGCTTGCAACTTATCGCGCACGGAATCGCGGTACAGGGGACTTCGGGAGAGAAGAAAATTTACCTCTGACGTCATTAAAGAGGAGAAGTTCTCCGGTTTGCTTTCATACTGGCCTTTTCAACGGCGAACTTCGCCGGCGAAGTTCTCCACCTCTAGAGGTGGAGAAGTTCGCCAGCGAACTTCACCGGTGAAGTTCTCCTGTGTACCTTTCATACTGGACACTTTCCCCTTCGCTGGCGAACTTCGCCGGTGAAGTTCGCTGGTGAAAAGCGCAATATGAAAGGGGTATTAGTATATATGTCCAAACCAGAAACAGGGTGTAGTAACTCTCCATGTACATGTAGTTGTGCTCATGTACTGTATGTTTGGAATATCAGAGAGTTGAATAGAAAATGTGAAGAAACAAGCTATAAACAGGAACACCATGTAGAAGAAGAATGTGAACAAGTACATGTAGGTTGAATAGGTCAGAGATGGAGAATGCAAGAGGGAGATGACCACTCATGGCACTTAAAAGTACAGTGTTGTTTGGTCGTAATGATCGAGTGAATGAAAAGTTTTGTCAGAAATCCGTTGATAAATCATGAATGAGTCGAGATGCTTAGAATGCATACCCTGGGAGGCTGGGAAAGGTTATTGGTAAGGAACGAAGAGTGAGAAATAGAGAGAGGAATGGTAATATAGCTTAGAGGGAGGAATGTACACTGATCTGAACTGACCCTTTTTGATGAATAATTGCCAAAAAACAACTTACAAAAAGACTCTGATGCCCAAGGCCTGAATACAAAAAGTTTCTTTCTCTGTCCTCTTGAGTGATAATGGGAAGGCACCATCCATCACGATAAAAAGTACTCTCTGACAAAATAAATTGAACCGAGCTTTACATATTTCTGTGGAAAAAATATTGTTAAAAAGGACCCTGGGTGTACATGTTAATGTGCAATTGAATATTGAAAAATATTGATAATATATATAGTATGTATTTATAAATTATTACCCCATAAGGACAATCAACTACTTTTTTATTCATCCAAAGGGATGAATGGATACGCCATGTCTTGAAAGCCCTGAATTTGAATCTCTTGTGCATTTTTGTTTTACATGTATAAACCACATACAACGCTTGTGTACTGTAATTAAGGAAGCCATTATGTTTGATTTGGTTAGTAAAACATATCACACCTGCTGTTTATCTCTTCCTCACTACTATGACATAAAAATTTGATTATTCATGACAGGTGAATGGCAACTACATGTTGATACTCCAGAAACAGATTCCTCTACAAAATTTCGCAAATTGCCTATTACTTTAGACTGTTGTGATGGGAGGCCCTTTCTTATAAACATGTATATTTTCATTTTGGATACATCCATCTGTATTCTGTAGTATGCCCATTCCATCATTAATACAAATTGGTAATATACTTGCTGTATACCTGCCCTGTATTAGTAATTTTCCCTGTGTTTACAATGCATGTTAGTTTGGAAAGGCTGAAGTAATGAGTTTCTATTTTTACTACCACAATTCATTAGGGTATAAATTGATAAGATACGTGAATTGCAAAATAAACTGAACTTTACCGTTTTCAATGAAGTTCATCACTCCAGCTTAGAGTTTGATGTATTGATTGGATTTGAAATGTTTTATTAAGATCTCATTAAAAGCAAACCAAAGGGTATGTACTCCATAGAAAGGGTATCTTTGATTGGCTTGTCATCATAAATCAATTTCAGCATAAAATAGATATAATTATAAGATTAAAAAACTCAAAGATTATTTTGAGATATGAACTTATATCTCCCAGGCAATTCTAATGCAATGCATCATGCATGTAGTTTGACTTGGTATGGGTCAATCCTAAGAACTATCTACAACTGAAATGTTAAAGTTCATATTGTGTGTTGATCTATTTGACAGTGCAGCGATTAGATCTATTCTGCTACATGTATAAGCTGTTCATCTAGAAGGCAAGGATATTTGTAAAGGCCATCTGGAGAAGAGGGTCACAGGAATAATCTCAAAATAATCTTGATACAAGCATTGTCTTGGCCTGATCTAATAAGATTCATTTGAATACTGCCATGATATCAAAATACAGACAAAATATCAGTATCATCATATCACAACAGATGACAAATCTGCACAATCCATTTCCATTTCTTTGTATTTGGGAAATGATATTTACTATAGACTGTCTCCATTCTAATGATACATGATCGGGAAAAACAAACTCAAATAAAGAAGTGTGGACATCAAGATGAATTTTGCCCTGGATTTATCAATGTTTTCTGAACTTCCAACCTCCCATTCATATCTCTCCTATTAAAGTAATTGGATACCGGTAATCATTGAAGTTCCTGTATCATGCAATCATTAATAAGCGTTGTAAAAATTCTGAATTTTAATTAGAAACTCTTTTTGAAAGAGAATCAAAAGCACCAAGTCACGTTCTTGAAGTGTGTATGTCACTGGCGGATCCTGGGGGGGGGGGGCACATCTGGCCCATGCCCCCCCCCTTGAGAGGCATAATCAAATGTTTATTTTTTTCATGTTTGTTTTGCTTGTCAAATTTTCCTTAGGAAAATGTGCCCCCCCCCACCCCCTTTTGGAAAATCCTGGGTAGTGTATGTACATTAACATGGTTATGCATGTATGGGGATTGACATGGGGAATGAGAAGCAAAGCTCTTCTAAATTGACTTGTACATCATCACCTTCCAAGAGTGGTCTTTGAGTATGCATAAATAGTCCTGAATATGCATACACTTTAGATGGATTTGACCTGAGGAGTAGGGAGTAATGCGCATCTTAATTGACTTGTACATCGTCACCTAGCTCAAGCAGTCATATGAGTCATGAATATGTATCGACTTGGCTTGGGGATGGGAGCTAATGCACATCTTAATTGACTTATACATCGTCACCTTGCTAGAGTGGTCTGGACAGTGCAGGTTACTATGTTTCATAACAGAGCAACCTAATATACATTATTCTAAGATAGCTTTCACACTGGGCATGTCAGCTTCAGTATTGTTGCATGTGAATTACAAAACATCCCCAATCATGACTGCTCTACAATTGGGAAATTTTTCGTCTAGTCTATAATCTTCTTCCCAGCCAGTGCAATGATGAGCAAAAAAGATTTTATTGGCTGGAGTTTTGTTAAATCTTTAAATTAGCATGCAAAGCAAGCAAGCAAGCAAAAAGCTCAGAAAACACATTTTGCCTGTAAAAAAGTCTAATTAAGCAGAAATTGAAAGAAATTGGATTGAAATGATTTGTTGAAAAATAGTATACAGTAATATGGTCAGGGAATTGTTCCATGATTTAACCCAAACTCACTTTTATGGATTTTTTTCTATGGGGCGGGGGGTACAGCAAGCCCAATTGTCTTTACCGGTATGTCAGTGTTGTTCACTAGGGGTCTAATTAATCATTGGCTGTAAATTTCACATGTCCCATACCTACCTTGAATCAGGTTAATCCTTCCCTGAATAGGTTCAACATGTTCACGATATAGTTATTCTGTCCTTTCTTTTTTTAACGAAAACTGAATGGATGGATAATGCTGAGCCATATGTGATCAAAGTGTTATGAAAGGAGATGGAATAGTTGTATGTACATGTATGAGTGTAACCTTGCTTCTCATGTTCTCTGTCTGGTTCTGGGGCCCGTAACACAAAGCTTAGCAATGATCGTAGAACATTTTTCTATGATCGATCCCATTGACTACAATGTACAATCAATAGTGAAAATCAAGCATACGATTAATCGCTAGCCTTTGTGTTACGGGACCCAGTATGGATAACTACCAGTACATGTAATGTATGCTAAATTCTAAATCCTATTGATGAATATGAAAATGCCACAAACATGGCATCTCATGTCACATATTGTTATTCTATTTCATATTTATTGTAAAAGATCACTCTTCCATAGTTACTCTGGTTTAAAAAGTCTTGAATTGGACTCCCTTGAAGTCCTCTCATCCTTGGAAGGTGACTATAATGGTATACAAACAGCCTATCCTTTATAGTGTTTTATCATGCATGTAGAAGGAATGGTAGCCGTTCCTTTCTTGGCCCCAACCCCATGCTGATGATAATGACTGATGATACCAGAAGATAAGGTCACCATGTCAAAGGGAAGATATGGATGTGAGCGAAGGCAAATAACCATGATTGATTTGATGTCTTTCACCAATGATCACATCTGCACATTCATAGGCCCGTATTCTGAACTCGGTTTAAATTAATCCCTGGTTTAAAGTTGTGGTTTAAGAGCCAATTGAGGCACAAAGCCCTAACGGTACACATCCAATTGATTACCTCATACATGTATGACCCCCAAATTGTTCATAATTGTCTGGGATTGATAACTGAAGTATTTCGAAGTATTTTTCCTCATGAAAGCAAAAGGGAACAAAATAGTAAACATAAGAAATATACAATATAAACAGAAATTACAGAATATTTGATTTTTGGCTTCCCAGAATTTCAGCAAAGTGTTAGATTGTGGTCTAAGTTAAACCTGACTTCACAATGCGGGCCATAGGGTTTATGTATCTAGAACAGTTGGATCCATCAACAGCTATAGTATTCTTGTTTCCATAGTAACTTTTATCCTGTGCTCAGGTTATTGCTTTCAGAGGTTCGAGTCATGCAAGTGCAGTGATAGAAATGAGCGCTCCTTTTCAATTCATATTGATTTGTCAGTAGTGTGAAAGCTGAATGGTACCATTTTTAGAATATAGAATAGAAATTAATTATTGAGGATATATTCAGTGGAATAAGATATGTCATGAGGGTTGTGAATAAAGTTTACATGCTCTCGGCTAGCATTGATACACTGCATCAAGGGGTGATTTGAATTACAATGTTGAACTTCTGGTGTTTGTGTTGGGCCAGTTTCAGTTTAGCACCAAAGTAACATTAAGATGGTCCTGGTATCATGGCTTTTGCTATAGATTTTGAGCTTTTAATAAAGTGAATTTTATCACTTTTGAAACTCAAAATTAGGTGTTAGTGCTAGGAAGGCAATATTAATTGTGCATCTGCTTCAACACCAACACCAGTTTCCCAATAAACTTCAAATCGCCCTATGAAGAATGATGAATTTGTCATCTACTTCAGATATGAACTTGTTGAGAAGCACAAGAACATAACTTTTTAAGTGTTGATCTTTTGCAAATTTTTGCAAACTTTTTTTCTTGCCTGAACAAAGTTCAGCAGAGACCTAGTACTTGTCCTGTTGGTCTATTGGTTTGTTAGTCTGTTACAAAATGTTGAAGTTTTTGTTCAATTTGCTCACATTTCTGTATTTCTGCATCAATTGTGTTCACACTTGGTACAAATGATCCTTTGGTAATACTGCATGTGTCTTCATGTAAAGATGCGTTAAAAGGCCATCTTCATGTAGGGGTCAAAAGATCATATTGCATGTTTTTATGATGGTGACTTCAGGCGAGACTTGTTCTAAAATTGTGCTCAATATTAATTAAGAGTTTATACATTAATCAGGTCAAATAAAAATGAAAGAACCAATTGTAACCTACTGGACATGTTTATAAGTTATATATAATCTCCATCTTTCTTTATTCATTATGCAATAAAATAATTTTGAGCTATTGTAAGTCGTTATGTTAGCCATGAATTGACTCCACTATTTTTTTAGATCAATGATACTAGATTCAGATTAGAACCTTTCATCTAGGCTTTATCTTTATTTACATGTTTTTCATGCAGTTATACTCTGAAGTCCTTTTGATTCCAATTATTTATATGATGCTTGTTTTGACTGCCTCTCTATTATGACATGAATCATACTTTGTATTGACAGTAGTTGTCACACATTGAGTGGTTTATGATTTATGTGGCAGTGTGGAGTGCTGGCACTTGCAAATGTTGCTCGCAGCTTGCTCTTTCTCTCTTAAGTATTTTTTTTTGCTTACGATACGAATCACAATATATTCAGGAACCATCCGAGGGGACTGCAGAGGACAGAAACAATTTTTTGAGATATTATAAACGAGTTTAAAGATACATGTATAGGCTTTTTCATGGTTGAAATTATGTGATGTCTAAGAAATAAAGAGACATTTAAAGACTTAAAATTCTTGAGATTTTAGACATTCTTATTCAAATAATGAAATGATATATATATTTTTTTGCTTTTTAATTGATTCACCTCTCTTTGGACCTTTTGTGAAAAACAGTGATGAAATGCAATGTATAACTTTCAATTCAAGGGTTACAAAATCTTGTATTTTCCAACAGTTTGATGTGTACGAAGCTGAAATCAATTAGTCCAGGGATAGCTCTCTGATCCCCCCCCTCCCTCGCCCTCTCTGTATCTCTCAGCGTCTCTCCATTTTGCCTTTTCTGCGTCCTCTCTTTCCCTCCCATGATCTCTCTACTCCCCCCTCGGTCTCTACATGTACCTTTCCATGGGAATAAATGAATGTACCTAATAGGTAGTACAGTGAGCAGTGGCATATTTAGTTTAAGAGTGAAAATGTCATCCATACGCCGATGAAGACCATTTTTTACATTGTCAAATTTTTCCTGATGACATAAATTACATTCGATCAGGTGTGAATTCCTTTTTTTTTTTTCTTAAAATTTTTCTGAATAAAATTGTCCCCCCCCCCCTTCCTTTGGAAAATCCTGTATCTGCCCTGAAAGTGAGCTATTAAAAAGGAGCCACATAGGTAGTCCATGGATAGCTTTCTCCCTCTCTTACTCTTCTCTTCTGCTTATTCCCATAATCTCTATTTTATCTCCCCACCGCCCATTCCCCCCCACCCTCTCTTCCCCTTAAAGTGATTGGTTAACATTGGTTTGACTTTTAAAAAATCTGAGCTAGAAGGTCACACTTGTCACCTGTGTCTGTGATATGTTACAAAAATGAAGCCCAGAAAAAATTGCATTCGAAAATAATTATTTAGTGCTTCAAAAATTGAAATATAAAGTGACCGAAAACACCATCTTAATTTCATCCCATACACTGTACTATTTAGGCGTCTATAAGACGCCTATTTACAAAATCAGGGTTTGCCTTGTAGTTTTAGCTTTTCATTCTCAGTAATGGTTGTTTTCAGGGTTTATTAGTTCTAATACATGCACTTGTACACATATTTCATCTTGGTTTGAGAAGTTTTTAAATCGGCTGCTCACAAAGTTAAACAATACCTTTAACTCTCCATCAGGGATGAGTCTGCGTAGGTAATAGATCAATCTGAGGGAAACAATGTAGGTAGGCCATGGATAGCTTCAGGCTCTAACTGTCTGCGAGACTGACATACTATGTCAGGAGTATGTCATACTATGAGGCCATTAAGGCATAAGCTCATCTAAGCTTGACTAGCCTACAGGGGATTAAACTACCCGCTTCCCAATATTCCATTTATTCCACAGAAATTTGGCAGAGAGGCCCGAGTGACGGTTTGGCATGTTAAAGAGAACTCATGGATGATCATGTCGTCCTGTGTTACACATTCTGTGCTAACCTAAGATTCTATATGACAAGACATGAATGCAAATTGATTTTTGACAAAACCTTTAAAAGCATTTCCTAAAAGCTGTTTTGCGTTCTTTTTTAAACAAAAATGTCCTTTTTCTTCGTGACAGTGAAATGATTTAGTATAGTTACCTGGAGGATGTTATTCAGTACGTTTAATGCCACCGCACACACCTTACGACCTGACTGGTCTACGACTGGTCTGCGACTGAGTGAGGGGACAGGAATCGCAAGATAGTCATAAGCCTTGACCCGCACACCTTGTAATCCGACTATGCTGTCTGAGACTCACGCATGCACTTTTTGCTTTTTGCCATAGCAAAGTCGCTTTACTACTGTGCATGCGCGTTGCATACCATGTACGTGCCGGTATTTAAGTGCTACTCTGCAGTCTGATTGGCTGAAAGGTGGATTGAGCTAGCAATCCAGTGAATAAGGATTCAACATACATGTCAAATCCTTATGATTTTCCTTGTGATTAGTCTCTGACCGGTCTGCGACTCTCAAGCTGACAAGAGCTGTGACGTCACATTTCCCTTCACTCAGTCGCGGACTTGTCGTAGACCAGTCTGGTCATATGTTGTGCGGTGGCCTTTAAGTTCACATACTTGTACATGTAATTCTATAGCCCCTTTGTTATCAACTAAATTTAGAGTAAAAAAAAACCTCATGAAGCAAGTAAAAAAAATTGTGTTGCTCTGTAAACATAGTAGCTTGTCAACTTTCCCACAGTTAAATTTGTAAATGTGGCTAGGATCAATTTTCGTTTTTTTAGCCCTACCATGTTTGGTGGTTATTTCCTGTTAACCAAGGGAGCATACATGTCATGATTGACATAATTCACCTTGTAAAACACTGACTCTAGTTCTGTGGCCATTTAACACAAAACTTATTATTGTACAGTTGATTTGTACGCTTGTTTTCACATAAAGATCAATCTTGAAAAAATAGTCCTATATGATCAATGGCTAAACTATACTTGTGTGAAAGGGCTCAGGGCCGTTTCATAAAGCTGTTTGTAATATAAGAGCGACTTTAAGAATTACTGGTGATCCTTTCTTGTGGGAAATGATATTCACCATTAGATGTTCATTGGTGATTATTTAGTGTGTAAGAAAGGTTCACCAGTCATTCTTAAATTTCTTACAGCTTTATGAAACAACCACCAGGTATGTTGTTTATTGAGGATAGGATAGCTTGAAAGTAGAATGCATCAACTTCAAGTTCCTATACATTTTTGTACTTCTGTCTCAAGGCTATACTGTATCAAGGGATTGTGTTTGTGGGGGAAGCAACTATGCACAGGATCGACCCAGGGTTGGAGTGGGGCAGGGGAGGGGGCCTTGCACCTTCCAGACCCTTTATTTTTTTTTCTTGTCATCTGTTTTTTTTTTTTTTTTTGGGGGGGGGGTGTTAGAGAAAATGTTACTTGCTAATGGCGATAACTTTTTTCTTCAACCTTCTTTTAAGCCCCCCCCCCCCCCCGTTATCAGGCAATTCCTGGATCCACCTCACTGAATATGAGTGATGTATAGTGCAGGCCCCTGTGGAGTCTAGGGTACTTGCCTGCATACATCATCTACATGACAGCTGGGTGTCAATGAAGATCTAAACCATGTACAGGGATGGGCATTGATCTCAAAATACAATTCAGATCTCCCTGGTGTATGACAGTAATTTTTCTTTGTATATCAGTCATTTTGTAGGTATCATAGTGATATTGACACACAGTGACAAATTCCAAAGGATAGATTAAATATAACGTTTTTAATTTCAACAACTGAAATAAATTATAGTTTATAGCAATTATTTTTTAGATGAAATTGATTAATTGATGGGTGATATCAAGTTCAGTGTTGACCTTTTGGTGTTGGTGTTAGGTCAATTTTTACATGAGTTTAACACCAAACATAATGGAGATGGTCCTGAAAAGTCACTCTCTAGGTGTTTAGCTGTCGATTTTGTGATCTGGATCATTTGTGTAAACTTAGAATAGGTTTTGCAGCTAAGAAATGCAATCCAAATTGTGTTTCAAACACCAACACTGGACTTGAAATCATCCAATGTTTGTAGTTACTCCTGATTAAGCGAGAGCTAGAAACCAGGAAAAAAAAGTACTTGAATACTATATTGAACACAGTGTGCATACACATACATGTACTATCTAGGGTAGATATGAATGAATTAGATTTAAGAAAAAATGCCAATTAGAATAATTGATGACCAGTTTGCACACCAAATAGAGTCAGATGTACCGACAAAAACACTAGCACACTATCTTGTAATGTATTCACATTGTACATGCATGTATGTAATTGCCATCTCAGGTAGATATGAAATAATTTTGAAATGAAAAAAAATTTTGCTCATGTTCAAATTCCAATGTAACTCATCCATTTAACAAAGACACTAATTCTAATGATGATTCGCCTGTACAAAATACATATTAATTTTACCAAACAGACAACCTGTACATGTATGTATCTGAAGTGAAAGGTCAAGTTTAGAGAAATTACATGTACAGAGGAGAAAGACAGAGACAGAAAGAGAGAGGGGGGGCTATGGTGAATACAAGACAATAGGACATGTTTACATGTATATGATTTCTCCATACACTAGGTTTTATCATACAGACTTTCTTGGTGAGATTATGAAGTCCTTGTCGTTAACCTGTCTGCTTTTGATAACTCCCATGTGATCTATCATTGTGAAATCACTCATTTATGACATCACCATCAAACTCTTTATCTTCTCCAGACGGCAATCTACTTCATTAGCGGGAAATAAAGAGGGACTTTTGTCAAATAAATGGCTGGACACGAAACTTGTACTGCCCTACTTTGACAAAAGGACGCAAGTAGCGTATTACCCAAATTTGAGTATTTTGCCTCTTTAATACAAGTCGATTTCTTATTCAAGATTATTTATATTTATAGAAAAACCACTGATCTTGCTATGAGATACATGGCTGGTTGACCACCATTGCTAATGGCATCTATGTAAAATGACTGACGTATTTTGTTCTTTGTCAGGAAATTACATGTTTGTTACTTGCTGCCTTTTCGCCAAGTAAATGAAACATATTTCCCCTGATTGTGCTGTAGTGCTTGGTTGATATCTGGGGATGTGTTAGGTCGGTAAAGGTCAGCTGACTATGACCTTGTTAAGAGCCGACATCAAGGGTGGCCAAGAGGCGCCGCTTATCATCTTGGTCTTATATATCCTATCTTTAATTGAGTCTATTAATCACAACACTCCGGTAGTTTGAGGTTTGATTTTACAAGGAATGGTCTGTTTGTTGGCTAGCTGATGAACTTTTGAGTTGACTTCGGCCTACATTGAAATGAATGCCTCGCTCATATTTATTTCCTAATCTTCTGTAATGATTTCTTCTAAGTAATCTAAGCAATGGTACATCTTTTCATTCTCTCTTCAAGAAGAACTTTATGTAGTGGAGATGGTTTTGACTTTCGTGGAAAACACTGCCCACAAATTTCATAAGGTTAAATCGATGTGGCACGTTGGCAACTGTGAAATAAAAAGGATTAAAATCAAGTTGATTGTTCTTGTTCTCTACCTTGAACTATCAAGATGGTTAGTTTTTAATGTTCCAAGCCGATGATGAAAGGGTTTGTTCATTTGATGAAGGTTTAGATTTACATACCTGTATATGATCATAAAAATAACAATAGATACATAACAGGTCATTTGTTTATGTGAAAGCAAAAACCTGTAATATCGCTAAAAGGAAATACCAACAAATTAGGTTCTTTTAAAAATTGCAAGGATTTTTTTCAGCAAATTATCTGAAGTAGGGGGAATTTTTGAAGTGTGAAAGCAAAGTGTAGGAAATTTTGATGTAAGTCAAGAAGACTACATCATTTACTACAGAAGAATGAGTTTTGAGGCAGATGCATATACATGTATATTTTAACTTAAATCTGGTTCGGGCAGGTGTGAATGCAGGAAGTGATTAGGCCTAGACCCTGTAACCTAAAGTTCAGTGATCGATCATAAAGCTATTTTCTGTAAAAAATTAGCCCCATGATCAATCGCTAAGCTTTATGTTAATACTGGGGCTTTGAACAAGTTTTCATGATTTACACTGATAATTGTTTGATTGGGTTGGTGTGAAATCCTCCTAATGACTGCCATCTTGCTTTGATCCAGAAAGACATACACCTGCTTTCCTCACCAATCTTATAAAAACACCACCAGACCTGACTTCCTGGCCCCAACCACCACTCCATCCCTACATGGTGTAGCAGGATGGCTGCAATCACCTGTAAGCGTTCCGTTGAAAGGCACTCTCGGGAGAGGCTGAAAAACATATTGATTGCAATGTTGCCTTGGCGATACAATCCAACCATTGCCTGATCGAGCTAAGCATTCCGTGTGGCGTTAATGGAATTTGTAGTGATGCGGTTATTCCGGATGGGTTGGTTTACATACTTTAGCAGGAGATTGTGCTACAGGTGCAATTGTGTCTTGAAGGTTGAGGCTTTTCCCCTGGATGCGAGAGATAAATGGAAAACAAACAATATCTTTTGTTCATACGTTTGCCAGTAACGTATTCCCCCTACACATATATCTTGCTTCTGAAGCAAAATCCACTAGCCTCCCAACTGTGCAAAGAGGCTTGAATTCCTATGTCTTATCATACAAGCATAACAGGGACTTTATGACATTATTTTATTTTTTTTTTGATAAATGTATCTAGCTCAAGTACTCTTGGAAACAAAAGGGAAATTCCATAATTCTTTCTAAAATTCAAGTACTTTATATTAAAGATGAAAGAATATCACATCAAGCTGCATCGAAAAGAATATGCTTTATAAATCTATTTAATAGATTTTTTGTAGAACTTGCATGTAGTGGCTTTTATGGCTTATAAGATTTGCAGACTGATGGGTCATTTGCCCTGATTACCCATAGAGAATTGGTAATCGAGTCAAGTACAGGTTAATATCTTACTAGAAATGCTGTCTAGGGGCACAAAGTAAGGGATGGAATACTTGGAACATCCCCTTCATAGTAGCCAAAATGTCATGTGAAGGGAGTTCAGATATCAGGGAAATTGTATGAGATGGAGGAAGATGTAGGAGGAGAGAGATAGGGGATCTTATAGAAAGAGACAAATGAGAACCTGGGAGAGAGAGAGATTGACAGTCAGGTATGCAGACGGACAGAGAGAAGAACAAGAACTGGAGATAGAAAGAGGACAAGAGAGAGAAAGATAGGGAGAGGGAAAGACGGAGGAGAAAAAAGAGAGGGATTGAGAAGGTAGGGATGAAGAAGGTAGAGAATGAGAATGGAGAACTGTGAAGAGGAAGAAGGCAGAGAAGCGGACTTCACTAGAGTGTGTGTCAGAAATAAAGTATTGAGGAATGAAATGTACATTTAGCTGGGGGAGAACAAAAATGCAGGAGTGAAGAGGATGTGGGATGGGGGAGGGTGCAAATGATGGTTGGTAATTACAGAAATATAATGAAAGGAAGAAAAGAATGGAACTGAAGGAATGAATTAATAAGTGATAAAGATGGGTTGAGTGTACATGATAAACAATTGATCGGAATATGACATGATAAAGTCAAAATCCATGCATGTTTGGATTTGAAAGAAGATGATGAGCAAATGGAGATGTGTGTATTGTATGGTTTGTGATTAGTTTTTACAGCTGTGATTCAGGGGCCGTCCTTTAACTTCTGAAAGGGTCAGGTTGTATCTAGGTTCCACTCATTGTTCAAGTTTATTGATGAAGACAGGTTGAACAAGCGAACATTACATCAAGACCAACCCATTTTCTCCTTAAATTATAAAGAAAATAAACAATCCAGACAGAAAATTTCCTTAAAAGAGAGACGCATATCGAAAGGTGATGGAGAAGAAAAATGGAAGCAGACAGATAGCAGGAATATTTTATGAGAGAAGGTTTTTATATGCCAAGCCTTTGGGGGGAATACGCACTTCATGAGTAGAATCAATTAGGTAATCATTGGCAAGGGTAATTTCATCGTGGGGATAGTTCGCCTGGAGGATGGATATTTATGAATCTGGGATAGACCTGGGGAATGTTTCACGAGGGCAGTTTGTCTGTGGTTTTGTCTGATGACTATTGTAAGCTATGGTAATCAGTGCTCCTGATTGGCTGAGGGGAACTTTGTCAGCAAAAATATCAGACAAGATGATTCATGAAATTCTCTCTGTTTAGATGAATACAAGCATACAGTGGATTAGATTTATGTTACTGTCATGTAACAAGTTTATTAGTCGAAGGTAAACTTTGTGTGAAAAATGAACAAGCTTTGACCTGCATATTTGTCAGATACTGAACACAACTGTCTGTTAAAGCAGTTGTAGGAATTCCTATATGAACCTCATTTTAAATGATAGAATAAGAAAATAAAAGAGAAGGAAAAGTGTAGTTAGAAATAAACCTGATAGAATCATAGCTATAACCCTTAGATTAGATCACAATCTTGAAAAGGTGTGATTAATCCTAGTATTAACCACAACCACAATTAAACACAAAGCCAGCATTCCCAACATCTGAAATGCATTTAGGTCTGTACAAAATGTTTTTTTATAAATACAAGGTACAGTATATTCATGCATGCATTATTGTCTTGACAAGTCAGTGTGCCCCTCCCTTTTAACAAAGAGACATTGTGCAAATTTCATGTATGAAAAATTATGACATTGATGGATTTCTGCAGTTGAGGTAGATTAGATCAATCATTACTCTTCGTATGACAATGCTCTGATGTATTAGCACACGGGGCATATTCACCCATTTCCCTATATAATCCTCTCATCAGCAGACAGTACGTATATGTATGTAAATAAATACCACCATGGTCTCCATTATACAAAATTATTGGCTTTCTTTTTTTCATTAAGATATAATGATAATAATAGGCATTTATATGGTGCCTTCTATCTAGAAATAATGTATTCCGAGGCGCATTGTTTATTATTATTACCCCAGCTTTAGCTCTAGCTGCCTTTCAGCATTCAAGGAATTAATCCTGTCAGGTACCCACTCGCCTCACCTGGGTTGAGTGCAGCACAATGTGGATGAATTTCTTGCTGAAGGAAATGTAGTGTGTGTAGGTTGATTGAAAATAGCTTCATATCTACTCAAGATGTACTACATGTAAAAGACTTAGCAGAACTAAATGTTCCCAAAAAAAAATCAAATATGTGTGAGCTCTGATTTTTTCAGGAAGGTGAAGTTGAAGTACAGTATACAGACCTTGGTTGAGATTTGAAAGCATTGAAATCCAGACTATGCCTTTATATAATAGATAATGTTCATCTTATGCATGGATATTGATCGTGCAGGTACCCTGTCTTAATTTTTCTTCACGAAGCATACAAACCACCTCCTGCAAGCAAAAAATATTTTCATGTGTATCATAATAAGACCATGACTTTTCTGCTCTACATATTATTTTTGCACATATAGGCCTATATTATCTACATTGTAGGTGAAATACATAGTTTGTTCTTATTTCTTTGAAGCAACCACCAGCACAAATCTGACCTACATGTTTATACTGGCATACAATCTTGAAATCCCTAAGATTAGAAATGGATCAATGAGATTGCCGTTTGGGGACTAATAAATGCAGATTTACATGTAGATGATCAAAAGTATTGATCCCTAAATATATTACATTGAAATATCGATCAAATTTCTGTTCAAGTCCTTGATTGCAATCAAAGGAATGTATAGAGTAGGTGCATGTACCATATCTCATGCTCATTGAGTTTAACAGCATGCTAGATTGGTTTTTCAAGATGCATCATCCGAGTGGCTTACTTCTCCCTGCAAACCGGTAACATTTATTGGCTTTCACGTCTTCATCCCAAGGGGCTTTAAGAAGCAAGATGAATCTAGGTCACTAGGCTGACTCCCTATGTCTTGAATTTTATGCGTTTTAAGAAATGGGTATGGTAGTGAAGTGGGAATAGGCAAAGGGCATGTCGTTTGGGTTTTAACAAGAAAGTCAAAAGGATGTAAAGTTCTTGAAACAGATGCTTTTTTCCTCACTAGATCACAAAAAATATCTGGTTTATCTGATCAAGAACTCTACCGTATATCAGGTATTTTGTCAATGTGTCAGGTTACATCATGTCTAGGTACTTTTTAAATAGGTACTTTTAAAATAAGAACTTTAGCAGGGTTTTCACCAAAGTCAAGAGATTCTTATTGTGTGAAATCAAATTATGAGAACTTTGTAAGGCAAGAATAATGCATATTTGTATACGATGCAAGAGTCTTGTTGCTGGTTTGGAACTATGGGAACTCTATCCTTTTACAGCGGTGTCAAGTACACAAAATGAGTGATCAGTTATTTTTTAGGCTTGGACAAAAAAGTTTTGCGACTTACGTGTCCTTGTAATCAAGTAGGTATTAAAGCACCAGCAAATCCAGCATGCAATGCTGAACTGTAGGTATTGGGGCTCTGATGAGTTGATGCAGCCATGTTGTTGAATGACATGCCGATTATCAGACATTGATCCTTTCATCCACATGTTTAACCTGTTAAATGACTGATAAGTATCTTACCATGGCTGGGTCATAAAGGTGACACCAAAGTGTTTGGATGGGACTCCACTCACTCATTAGGTGTTGGGATTTTTATAGGTTTAGTGTACATTCCTTTATGCTGTGGTGTACATTTGATGATTTCATTTCATGATTATGAAAAACTTTTTTTTTATTTTTGATATTCTGATTTTTCATTTCCTCAGATACAGATATTGAAAATTATCTTGTCTTATTAAAGTTCTCCATGTCAAACACATAAATTATAGTTGTTCACAATATTACAGAAAATGCTAAGGTTTCTGAACTTGATTCCCTTTCAATCTTTCTTAAAGTTTGATAAAATGTAAAAGAAACAGGTATTTTTTTTCATTACAAAGCTTTTAATATTAAAGAAAACATTTCTCCTGCACATTTTAGATATTTCTGTATTTGTATTTGCATTTCTTTATATTATTAGCTTATTAATGACTGCATGTTTGTTTCTCTGTTTTATTTTATCCTTGTTTATTCAGTGTGTCAGTGTGGTTAACCAGCTAAATAGATTTGGATGCACCCCATCGTGATGTTAGCTGATCCCTGAGCTCCTGGAAAATGAGACAATCTTCTGTGCTTCTGTGGTAGTTTAGATGCTTAATGTTAGCACCAAGCACTGTATTTGGTATATTGTGTACAAACTTGATAATGCATGAAAAAACCTGGCTCTTGATCTAATTATTGTGAAGAAATAACATCTCCTTAGTGATAAAAAAACAGATTGCTTTGGCATTAAGCTTCATCAGCAGATATCTGTCATTTCAGAAGCTGATGATAGATATTTGAGACAAAATATTTCATCTAGTTTTCCATTGCAGACAGAACTTCTTTCCAATGACTGAGGAATTATTTTCAGTTCCAAATCATGACTTTTCTTTTTACAATGTGTCAACAACAAATTTGAACTCTTAAAGCCATTGGGAGATTTGTTGTGAATACATATCAGAAATTTGGCCAAGTCCAGCAATTTTAAAGTGACAGTTAAAGATACTTGCGCTCAATATTTGCTTGAGTCTCGAACCTATCTGCACTTTCAAAGCTTTGGTACACACTGGTGAATGTGTAACAACCCCTTTGAAGTGTAACACTGCATGTCTGTAGTCCCAGCTACTGCGTTTCGTGTGATCTTGAGACCCTTGTGGCGATGCCAACACCACCACCATGCTTATGACCTTGTGTTACATCTATCTCTTTCATCTCTGGCCTCGGTTTCATCGCAGACTCAAGGACACCATCCTTGAAACGGTCGAGATGTATTCCGGCAGGGCCAGTGTGGCCTTCCGCAAGTTGGTGCCAGCGAACATCGCAGAGTGGGCGGAGCTACCTCACCAAGCGTCTCTTCTCTGTGAGGCATTGGATCGGAAGATGAGTACAAACGTTCTTGAAGAAGCCAGAGGCAAGCAGATGCTCACAATGGAACCAAAAGTGAGTCAAGACTATTTTTTTTCTAAGAAGCATGAAAAGAGACTAATACATTGATTGAACATTAAAAATATTTACAAGATATTATCTGTTGAAGAATTTAGTATTGGGCTTATAACTTAACTGAGCACATTCAATTCATTTATTTATTATTATTTTCAATAATCAATACACTAACGATCATGTGTATGTTTACAAACTGAATAATCATAACTTAAATTATAAATATTATCAGAGGAAGATAATGGGTATATTCCAGGGATGGTACATTATTATGTGTGTATTATCACTATAAAATTATGCAGAATTTGTTCAAAATTGATTTAAGAATTTGATAATCGATCATTTAAGTAATCATTAAGCATTGCATGTACACTGTATACAGGCTCTACATAAAAAGATTGAGTGAATAAGTGAATAAAGCGATAGGCTACATCATGTACATGTAAAATGATGGTATTCACCTTGGTAATATCATTATGAATGTACATTACTGTATGGAAACACTGAATGGAATCATGACCTCGGCCAGTCACTGGTATTCGCTACATGTGTATGTTCCATACAGCGTTTCTAATTAAATTGAAATTAATAATCACATACTCTGCATTTAGCATACATGTTCCCCTTTCAAACCGCCATTATTAAGTTAGGTTGTTGCTGCAGACTGAATATAGGAAAGGTCTATGACCGGGGAATATCATACTCGTACAAACATCCAGGAATAATCTGTTTGATTGCCGCTAGCCAGATATGCTCATCATGTCATTAGATTGTACAATGTAAACATGTTAACATTTCTACAGACTAATCCACTGGGCAACAATGCTCCGCAATTAAAATTTTCGTGCTAGAGATGTTATATTTAGAAGAATTCATTACTAGTTGCACGTGAGTTTTAGCCATTTTATAAGATGGATTTTTTTTTGGAGCTGCATGAAGACCTTTGTTTTCATGTTTTATTTGAAATTTATGTCTTGTTCACTAGGTTTACATTCTGGTTTTAGTTTGTACCTGTACATGTTTGTTGTAGCTACAAGCTGGCCTATGAGGCTATACATTGAGTGATAGTGGAGATATACATGTAGGCGGGGGCGGAGTGACATCACATCAGCTTAACGACGATAGCACTGACTTTCAGTGTGATGAAACCAAAGTATAAGAAACACAATGAAACAATATCAGAAACAGCTCTGAAAATTTCAGAAAGATTTGTAAGCTTCCGGATAACGAAATGGGTAAACTCGATTATCACAACGTTCAGCACATAGTATGAATGCAATGTTTGTGTATTATGCATTGTAGGCATGCCAAAATGCGGCGCTGCTATACGGGTCGCTAGTGCATTGTTTTCATCAGCCGGTCAGTTGCTAGGGCTCAAGATTAAAAATGCCCGGATGTTCACCTCGGCCTGTTGGGTCAGATGCATAAAAAGCAATTGTTGGCCAAGCAAAAGATCATGAATTAGCAATTTCTTTATTTTGTATGCATAATCATTTGCTTGTGCTTAAACCCTTTTCTTGCCTTCAGAAAGGAATTGCTAGTGGTTTGAACAATAGCGACATCACATCACGCTGGTGCCAACATGGCTCACAGAACAATTTTATTCGGGACTCGATTGCAAAAGTGTGCCAGTGCAAAATACCGCTTCTCTCAACATTACGTGGTGTCAAACTATTCCTTTAACTTGTTTCTAATTGATAATTTATATAGTATGCATTTGGTTTGCACTTACTAGGATGAAAACATGTTCATGTAGGCTATTGCACACCTTGGAGTTCTCTCTCAGGTGCATAAACATGATTATAAAACATGAACGCTCTGATCAAGCAAACTCTCAAGCTGCTCCGACGGAGCTTGAAAAAACAGAAGCAAATGTTTAAACGCACAACCAAATGGTTGGTTTTATGCATACACGTTTTAGCAATAGCTTAATCGTCAAGCAATTGCTGGCAGGCAGTTATTGCTTGACCTTACTAGCAAAGGCATTTGCTCGCTCATTTTTATACATATGGAATCTAGCAAAAGCAGTTGCTACTTTTTATGCATCTGACCCAGTGAAAACATGATGCTCTCCTAATCACCCAGGAAACAAAAAATCTGATGCTTTAGCGTTGTGTGTAAGCGTGCCTCACCACTGTATTCAGTGCAGGTGTGAATGCAATTGGAAAACACTCCGTCCATCGGAAAGGACGCAAATGTTGGTCCCTTGTATAGGAGAGTCACCACCTATGCACGTTAAAACCGATACAATATTCGTCAAAGAGTATGGTGTTCACCCGGTGTATTGCACCTGCCGGTCCAATTCACCCGGTGTATTGCACCTGCCGGTCCCCGGTACTATAATACTGCAAGAATCTTCAGGATTGAAGGAGGCAGTCAGTGTAGCTTGAAACCTTGAAACGATTGCTTGAAAAGAATAGAAGTCACTTTTTCAATAAGGAATGAGCATGATGAAAAGAATCTGCTCTTGCATAGTAATGTACATGTAGAGTGTATTAAAAAAGTGTTGAACACTGTACCAATTTATCTCCACTGCATTTGGCAGTGGATCGTAATATTACCGAACACTTTTAATGAATTCAATCATATCAAACACAGTATCTCATAAAATTCACCAAACTTTCACCATAAACATATGAATACCTACAAAATATGAATATGTAAAAATGTTGCAAAATCATTTTTATTTTTCACGATATGAGCTTCCAATCGGACCCCTCTTCGCATGTGAAATATTTCAGTCACTTTAAAAAAGTTGTATGGTTTTTATACCAAAGATGTGTTTTCTATGGGACAAGTTGAGAAAATCAACAAAATCACTGATGAGCTATTTTTACAATATTTTATTATTTTGTGAATATGAAGACTTTGAAAATGTGTTTTTTGACCATTTTCACAATTTTTCTATTCAAGTTCACTTTGAGAGGATGTTGCAAAGTTCTGAGCATATGTAATTATTTTCTGACGCACACAACGTGTGGTTCTGTAATACAAGGCCGATCGGTAAATGCAATCACTCACTATACACATAACATTTTGTCTCATTTGTTTTCTTTTTCATCAATCCTTCTTTTCCTTCTCCTTGTTCATCTCCTCCATCCCTCTCCTCCTTCTCCTTCTTGTTAGTCATTTTTCTCCTTACTTCTTTTCCTTCTCCCCTTCTTTTCCTTCCAGTCTCCCCTTCTCCTTCCTCTCCTCATTCCTCTTCTCCTTCTTATTCCCTTTTCTCCTTTCCCTCCTTCTTTCACTCTAACTTGAATTGTCATCATCTTTCAATAGAGTTTTTATGTGTCTTGTATTCACCCATAAATGTCCAAGGCCCCGTTGCATAAAAGTTGTTATTATGGTAACTACCATGGTAACAATGCTGAACAGCCAATCAGAATCAATGATTACATGAAAGATACCATTGGATGGCAAAGTTACCATAATAGTAACTTTCATGCAATGGTCCCCAGGTCCAGATTGTCCATGTAAAGTTTTCTTTCACTCTCTAGTCTTGTTCTTGCTTAACATTGAGATGGATTCACCCTTCTTTACTATTTGTTTTCCCCCAGATTCATTTTATATTTTCTATAAGGAGCACATTGCAATTTTCACTTAAAGTTTGAAGAAATTTCTTTGCTTTTCAATTTTTTTTCCATACATCCATGCCCTATTTCTTCAGGAATTGAATTATTCTTAAATTCAATTGACTTGTCATGTCTCTTATTTCCTTAGATTTTTTTTTTGCAACCTGGAAAAGGCATTTACATTATGCAAGGAACTACATTCAAAAGATTAATTCATGTCATACATGTAGATCTTGATTGCAGTTATGTTTTGATGTTGTGTTATTCATCATACTATGCAGATAAAAACATGTCACCGTTACAACACACTGTACATTCTCTTACAATGTTTACCCAGTCCTAGATCATTGACTGTAGGACCTGTACAAACCATATTTATCAATGTAGTTTGTAGTAATGTATATTTGGCTAAGCCTTTATCAACTCATAAAATGAGAATTAATGCTTTTTATATATACAAGTACATGATATCAGGTGGGTGTTTCATAAAGCCATTTGTAAAGTTACACACAACTCTACGTACGACTCGAACCTGTTCTTAGGCACTAAATCAGTTACATAGGGAGATCATATAGCACAAGAAATGGTCACCAGTCGAGCGTAAAGTCATTCGTAACTTATGAACAGCTTTATGAAACGGGCCCCAGGTGTAAGAGTCATGTTGGAGTCTTTTTACCTCCCACTTTTTTCAGTCTCTGGGCATGGTGGCTTGAAGGTCAAGTACCTACCAGGTGAATGGAAGTCATGGCCTCATGGGTTTACTTTAACTTTTGGTCAAGTCCTACCAAAGACTATTAAAATTGAACCTGCAGGCTCCAGCATTCTAGCCAAGCATTCATCATCTTGGAATGTATCTATAGAAGGGTAATGACAACATGTTACTTGGGGACTGCTGTTGGAAGATAAGCTATTTGCTGAATTGCTACCCATGGTGCTTTAATAGTAGTGACACCTGAATGTTCTGATCTGAAAAGGGCTGATAGGTTGAACCATAGTTAAAATAACCAATAGCCCACCCATCCTAAACTTGTGTCTGATTCAAACATTTTGTAAAGTTCTACTGGTTGTGTTTACTTGTTATAGCAATCATTCTTATTCACCTATTTCATCCACAGCAATCTGTAGATCTGAGTTATGACTGGACTTCATTCATTGGTTCGTCTACTCCGGCCCTCAAGGCACCTTTACCTGTTGCCCCTGCCTCACCCACCTCATCCATCTTCGTACTTCTTGAGGCATCCCCTCCTAAGAGAGATCGATACGGACGACTAGCCCTTCGCAAGGTAAGTGGACCTTATATCTACCCTGGCCTTCAAGGCACCTTTACCTGTTGCCCCTGCCTCACCCACATCATCTATCTTTGTACTCCTAGAGGCTTCCCCTCCTAAGAGAGATCGATACGGACGACTAGCCCTTCGCAAGGTAAGTGGACCTTATACCTGGACTTCAAGGCACCTTTACCTGTTGCCCATGGCTCACCCATCCCGTGGGAGCGGGCACTCGGTATATAATGCATGGTGGGTATGTGCCGCGGAGGGAACCCCCATTTTTACATACAAATTTCCGTTCCAAGGCATAGCATTTTTGTCTTTTTGAGAAAAAGAAAAAAGAAAGCCGCTCCAAAGCATTTCTTTTTATCGAGAAAAAAGAAGAAAGAAATCTGTTCCAAAGCTTCGCAAATTTTTTGTTACACCATTCCGGTCGCATTGATCCGCTACAATGAGCTGCAATTTTGGTGAAAAGCGGCCGCAGAGCGCTGTCTGACCATCGCCTCTGCGCGAGCGCACACGGCGCCCGTGCCGCCGGTCTAGCTGCATGCACATATGCCCGTTCTATAGGGATGCATACGAACTCACACTCAGGCGACCCGTTCCAAGGACCCCCGTTTTCATAGTTCCAAGGACCCTCCTTTTTTACAATAAACCTGCTCCAAAGCCCCCGTTTTTTGTCTCGCCTGCGGCACATAACTACCATTTTTTGGTTGAGTACGCCCCCCCCCCCTCCGGGCACCCATCTCATCTATCTTTGTAGTTTTTACTCCTAGAGGTTTCCCCACCTGTATCCGCCAAAAAATTACTGGCAGACACTGGTGAAAAAAATTCCTATACACTATATTTCTTTATGGGTGCTCACTTGTACTTTGCCCCCTCCGTGTCCACTAACTGCAACTCTCAAGAATGGTTTAGTGTTTGTGTAGGCATTACCTCCCAAAATGGAATTTTATGGGTCATAATGGGTGTCTATCACTGCATCTGACACTTGAATGTACATGGAGACTTCCTCTATAGAATTATACAATGTGCATGTACCCTTTCCTTTTATCATTTGTATAATTGGCCTCCCCCGAAACCCTGCCATGTTATTATGAGTATAGGCTTTGGCTTATTGTCCATTATCAAGGTACATGTATGTGTAAATGGAACTGATTCATTCCACATCTACAAGTACCTGTAGGTCACCCATTTTTTTTTCCTTATTGTAAATTATAGGTCCCCATTATACCATCTGCCTGGTGAGTATGACGAAATTCACACCCCTTTCCCTCTCCTCCCAATCACATTTACCCCGAGTATGATGAGAATCCTGGGGAAAAGGTTGTGAAGATTTTTTTTGTTTTTTTGTATCAGTTCCTTTTCAAAATTCACAAACCTATGTGCTTTGTGTAATTACTTAAAAACTTGTCGTCCGTACTAGAAAAGATAATTTGATCCATAATTCATGAGGGAAGAGGCTGATATTTCATGGAATTAGCAATATGATTTAAAAACTTTTCTACATAATAAGCATCATTGGATATCTCAGTATACATGTGGGGTTTTCCCTTTTAGGCCAATGGATTTACAAGTTTGGAGGTGGAGAAGCGAATGGCATTGATAATGTGACACATAATTCATCAAGTACTCTGTTCATCTTTGCATTAATGCAAAAGGTTGTTAGCGAAAGAGAGCACACAGTGAGAGAGAGAGACAGTGAGGAACAGAGGGAAGGTGGAAATTAACACCCAGAAAATATTACCAGTAGGCCTATTATAATATACATAATGTTCATGTAATGTGTAATATGTTGAAATAATGATAAAAGCAGAAAAACATAATATCTGTGATAAAGGCTGTGGGGTATGTGATTAATGATAATGGGCAAAAGGTATTGCATAGAAAAAGACTTGGACAAAATAATAGCTGCACTGGGGTGGTGTAAGCAAGATTGATATTCTCAAAATTAACAGTATTCATGATATGCTTTGAAAAGTCGACTTACTGGGATGAAGTATTGCACCAAATAAAACGTGTATGTACTCTTATATTTTTCATCTCTTGTACTTGGATAAATTTTAGTATGCACATTGTTATCTAATAATCTGAAAAGACTTTTTTGTGTGGTGACCCACTAATATTCAGGGTGTCTGGAAAACGAAGACCGAAGACCGAAGACCGGGGACTCCTATCACACTCGTGTGAAAGCGTTTGTAGTTCACGCCCGAAGTGTGTACAAAGCAGTGCAAAGTGTGTACAAAACACGTGCGCGGGTTAGAATGGACTTTGGACCTTGCCCCCTACACGTGTTCTCCCATTGACATTGCACGGGTCCCCGGTCTTCGATCTTCGTTTTCCAAACCTGTTGTTGGGTGTCTGGAAAACGAAGACAGAAGACCGGGGATCGCGTCAATTCGTCTAGCTAAGATAGGCACCTATAATATTCAGCACCAGTTCAAGAATATTCTGATCTTGGATACGTCATCAGCTATGATTGGCTGCGGATAAGTTATGGTTATTTGTGTGAATATCGTTATCAGCTAGGGCATGATATTAAGGATAGCGTACATATTTCACCCACGGAATTCAGCCATTGCAATTCTGAAAACTGTCATAAAGGCATAAAACTGAAAATTTGCATACAATATACACCTCATACTGCGCAATCACGTACAAGCAGACTCAACTCAACTGGCGTTTGCAACTATTTTATACCGCTACCATTGACATTACGCATGTCCCCGGTCTTCGGTCTTCGTTTTCCAAACCTGTTGTTGGGTGTCTGGAAAACGAAGACAGAAGACCGGGGATTGCGTATTCGTCTAGCTAAGATAGGCCTATAATATTCAGCACCAGTTTAAGAATATTCTGATCTTGGATACGTCATCATGCAGCTATGATTGGCTGTGGATAAGTTATGGTTATTTGTGTGAATATCGTTATCAGCTAGGGCATTAATTATATTAAGGATAACGTACATATTTCACCCACGGAATTCAGCCATTGCAATTCTGAAAACTGTCATAAAACTGAAAACTTCCATACAATACACCTCATACTGCGCAATCACGTACAAGCAGACTCAACTCAACTGGCGTTTGCAACTATTTTATACTACCATTGACATTATGCATGTCCCCGGTCTTCGGTCTTCGTTTTCCAAACCTGTTGTTGGGTGTCTGGAAAACGAAGACAGAAGACCGGGGATCGCGTCAATTCGTCTAGCTAAGATAGGCACCTATAATATTCAGCACCAGTTCAAGAATATTCTGATCTTGGATACGTCATCAGCTATGATTGGCTGCGGATAAGTTATGGTTATTTGTGTGAATATCGTTATCAGCTAGGGCATGATATTAAGGATAGCGTACATATTTCACCCACGGAATTCAGCCATTGCAATTCTGAAAACTGTCATAAAGGCATAAAACTGAAAATTTGCATACAATATACACCTCATACTGCGCAATCACGTACAAGCAGACTCAACTCAACTGGCGTTTGCAACTATTTTATACCGCTACCATTGACATTACGCATGTCCCCGGTCTTCGGTCTTCGTTTTCCAAACCTGTTGTTGGGTGTCTGGAAAACGAAGACAGAAGACCGGGGATTGCGTATTCGTCTAGCTAAGATAGGCCTATAATATTCAGCACCAGTTTAAGAATATTCTGATCTTGGATACGTCATCATGCAGCTATGATTGGCTGTGGATAAGTTATGGTTATTTGTGTGAATATCGTTATCAGCTAGGGCATTAATTATATTAAGGATAACGTACATATTTCACCCACGGAATTCAGCCATTGCAATTCTGAAAACTGTCATAAAACTGAAAACTTCCATACAATACACCTCATACTGCGCAATCACGTACAAGCAGACTCAACTCAACTGGCGTTTGCAACTATTTTATACTACCATTGACATTATGCATGTCCCCGGTCTTCGGTCTTCGTTTTCCAAACCTGTTGTTGGGTGTCTGGAAAACGAAGACAGAAGACCGGGGATTGCGTATTCGTCTAGCTAAGATAGGCCTATAATATTCAGCACCAGTTTAAGAATATTCTGATCTTGGATACGTCATCATGCAGCTATGATTGGCTGTGGATAAGTTATGGTTATTTGTTTGAATATCGTTATCAGCTAGGGCATGATATTAAGGATAACTTACATATTTCACCCACGGAATTCAGCCATTGCAATTCTGAAAACTGTCATAAAACTGAAAATTTGCATACAATATACACCTCATACTGCGCAATCACGTAAAGCAGACTCAACTCAACTGGCGTTTGCAACTATTTTATACTACCATTGACATTACGCATGTCCCCGGTCTTCGGTCTTCGTTTTCCAAACCCGTTGTTGGGTGTCTGGAAAACGAAGACCGAAGACCGGGGATCGCATTCGTTTAGCTAAGATACCACTTATAAATGTCATTATGAAGGCCTCTATTATTCAGCTCAAATTCAAGAATATTCTGATCTAGAATACATTATGTCATTAATTGGCTGATAATGAAGTCATGTTAATTGCTAATTGTGTCAATAATTAGTATAGTTAGACCAGTTGAAGCGGGATAGGTCTCCCAGTTTACACCACTATTCCACTGAGACAAGTAACAAACTCCAGTATAATCAATCAGACCAGTTTCAAATTTCCAGTTAAAGGTTAACTCTAGACCAGTAATTTCAGACCAGTTTAATTCTTAACTGGTCCAGTAAAGTGAACTCGACCAGTTAGACCAGTATGCCGTTTTTCCATTTTCCAGAATTACATTCTGTGAACTGGTTTTTCCTTCTTAATTGGCTGACATTAATTTGCAATTTTACTACCATTGACATAACGCATGTCCCCGGTCTTCGGTCTTCGTTTTCCAAACCTGTTGTTGGGTGTCTGGAAAACGAAGACAGAAGACCGGGGATCGCGTCAATTCGTCTAGCTAAGATAGGCCTATTAATATTCAGCACCAGTTCAAGAATATTCTGATCTTGGATACGTCATCAGCTATGATTGGCTGCGGATAAGTTATGGTTATTTGTGTGAATTTCGTTATCAGCTAGGGCATGATTAATAAGGATAGATAACAATTATAACGTACATATTTCACCCACGGAATTCAGCCATTGCAATTCTGAAAACTGTCATAAAACTGAAAACTTGCATACAATACACCCCATACTGCGCAATCACGTACAAGCAGACTCAACTCAACTGGCGTTTGCAACTATTTTACTACCATTGACATAACGCATGTCCCCGGTCTTCGGTCTTCGTTTTCCAAACCTGTTGTTGGGTGTCTGGAAAACGAAGACAGAAGACCGGGGATCGCGTCAATTCGTCTAGCTAAGATAGGCCTATAATATTCAGCACCAGTTCAAGAATATTCTGATCTTGGATACGTCATCAGCTATGATTGGCTGCGGATAAGTTATGGTTATTTGTGTGAATATCGTTATCAGCTAGGGCATGATATTAAGGATAGCGTACATATTTCACCCACGGAATTCAGCCATTGCAATTCTGAAAACTGTCATAAAACTGAAAATTTGCATACAATATACACCTCATACTGCGCAATCACGTACAAGCAGACTCAACTCAACTGGCGTTTGCAACTATTTTATACCGCTACCATTGACATTACGCATGTCCCCGGTCTTCGGTCTTCGTTTTCCAAACCTGTTGTTGGGTGTCTGGAAAACGAAGACAGAAGACCGGGGATCGCGTCAATTCGTCTAGCTAAGATAGGCCTATAATATTCAGCACCAGTTCAAGAATATTCTGATCTTGGATACGTCATCAGCTATGATTGGCTGTGGATAAGTTATGGTTATTTGTGTGAATATCGTTATCAGCTAGGGCATTATATTAAAGATAACTTACATATTTCACCCACGGAATTCAGCCATTGCAATTCTGAAAACTGTCATAAAACTGAAAACTTCCATACAATACACCTCATACTGCGCAATCACGTACAAGCAGACTCAACTCAACTGGCGTTTGCAACTATTTTACTACCATTGACATTATGCATGTCCCCGGTCTTCGGTCTTCGTTTTCCAAACCTGTTGTTGGGTGTCTGGAAAACGAAGACAGAAGACCGGGGATTGCGTATTCGTCTAGCTAAGATAGGCCTTTATAATATTCAGCTCCAGTTTAAGAATATTCTGATCTTGGATACGTCATCAGCTATGATTGGCTGCGGATAAGTTATGGTTATTTGTGTGAAAATCGTTATCTGCTAGGGCATGATATTAATAATTATAACGTACATATTTTACCCACGGAATTCAGCCATTGCAGTTCTGAAAACTGTCATAAAAAAACTTACATACAATACATACTGCGCAATCACGTACACGTACAAACAAACTCAACTCAACTGGCGTTTGCAAAAATTTTACTACCATTGACATTACGCATGTCCCCGGTCTTCGGTCTTCGTTTTCCAAACCTGTTGTTGGGTGTCTGGAAAACGAAGACCGAAGACCGGGGATCGCATTCGTCTAGCTTAGATTCAACTTATGCCATCATTAAGGCCTATTTTTTTTTGCTCAAGTTTAAGAATATTGTGATCTCGAATACATTAATATCATTAATTGGCTGATAATGAAGTCATATGTTAATTGCTTGTGTCAATAAATAGTATAGTTAGACCAGTTGAGGCGGGATAGGTCTCCCAGTTTACACTATTCCACTCGGATACAAGTAACACACTCATGCAGTAATCAATCAAGACCAGTTTCAAATTTCCAGTTAAAGGTTATACTCTAGACCAGTAATTTCAGACCAGTTTAATTCTTAACTGGTCCAGTAAAATGAACTCGACCAGTTAGACCAGTATGCCGTTGTTCCATTTACCAGAGTTACATTCTGTGAACTGGTTTTTCCTACTTGGCTGACATTAATTTGCAATTTTACTACCATTCACATAACGCATGTCCCGGCCGGTCTTCGATCTTCGTTTTCCAAACCTGTTGTTGGGTGTCTGGAAAACGAAGACCGGGGATCGCATTCGTCTAGCTAACACACCACTATGTCATCATTAAGGTCTATATTATTCAGCTCAGCGACGATTGTCTGATAGTTATGGTTGTGTAAATACATTTGTAAATACCAGTAACACCAGTTGAGGCGGGATAGGCCTACCAGTTTACACCGGTATAGACCACCGAGAACAGAAACAAACTCCAGTAATCGAGACCAGTTTCAAATGTCCAGTTAAAGGTTAACTCAAGACCAGTAATTTAAGACCAGTTTAATTCCTAACTGGTCCAGTACAATGAAGTGGACAGTTTTCCAAACCTGTTGTTAGGTGTGTGAAAAAGAAAGACCGGTGGTCGCATCCGTCTAGCTAAGATATATACCACTTATTTCATAAATACAACACACCACCTATTTCATAAATACAACACAGTTATGGTAATTCAACAAATACCTCCCACATGGTCAAAGCCCATTGACCTTAAATGACTTTGTCCTTCGTCCATAAACATTGAAAGTTATGACAACAATCTAATAATTATCTCCAACATGACCAAAGTTCATTGACCTTATTGACCTTTGACCGTGGTCGAAACTCACACAGGATGTTCAGTGATACTTGATTCCCAGGACCAAAATCCAATTGAAACCAGTTGGATTTCCAACTGGTTTCAATTGGTTTCAATTGGTTTTAACTGGTTTCAATTGGTTTTAACTGGAATTTAACAATTTCCAGTTGAAACCAATTGAAACCAGTTGGGCAACTGGAAATCCTAACTGGAACCAGTTGGGCAACTGGAAATCCTAACTGGAACCAGTTGGGTAACTGGAAATGACTTCCAACTGGAAATGATTTCTAACTGGAACCAGTTGGGCAACTGGAAATCCTAACTGGAACCAGTTGGGCAACTGGAAATCCTAACTGGAACCAGTTGGGTAACTGGAAATGACTTCCAACTGGAAATGATTTCTAACTGGAACCAGTTGGGTAACTGGAAATGACTTCCAATTGGAAATGATTTCTAACTGGAACCAGTTGAGTAACTGGAAATCCCAACTGGAACCAGTTGGGCAACTGGAAATCCTAACTGGAACCAGTTGGGTAACTGGAAATGACTTCCAACTGGAAATGATTTCTAACTGGAACCAGTTGGGTAACTGGAAATCCTAACTTGAACCATGCAGTTGTGTAACTGGAAATCCTAACTGGTACCAATTGGGTAACTGGAGATGACTTCTAACTGGAAAGATGGGTAATTTGAAATGAATTCTAATTGGAACCAGTTGGGTAACTGGAAATAAAACTGGAACCAGTTGGGTAACTGGAAATGATTTCCAATTGGTTTCCAATTGGAAATTTTCCAGTTACCCAACTGGATCCAATTGAAACCAGTTAATTTGCATATTATCTGCCAGTGTGCACAGATTAATGTTTTATGAGATTCATCATCATTAACAATGTATCTATTTAATTCTTTTCAATTTCAAGTGCCACACTTTTTAAAGATAAGTATTTAGAATACTTAGCAGTGAAAACCATGTTCATAAATGTTATAGATTATAATTAAAACAGATTAAAGGATAATTAGTACACCACTAACTGTTACCAAATTACATCAAATAAAAATACATATAATTATTTGAAGATCTTCCATATAATATATACATATGAAAGTCTGTATTTTATCAATGCCCTTTACATTGGTATCAATAGACATATAATACTGCTTCTGTGTTGGCATATGAGCAATAGTTAGTGCAAATGCTAATTAATTTGTAACTAATTAAGTTCATTCCAATTAGTTCCAATTGGATCCAGTTGGAAACCAATTGGTTTCAACTGGTTCCAGTTGAAACCAGTTGCCTCCAATTGGTTTCAACTGGAACCAATTGAAACCAGTTGCCTCCAATTGGATTCAATTGGTGTTAATAGGGAACTTGGAACAACTGGAACCAATTGACACCGATTGCCAACTGGTTCCAGTTGCCCAATTGGTTTTAACTGGAACCAAATGGCAACTGGTTTTCAATTGGAACCAGTTGGTTTTAACTGGAACCAATTGGCAACTGGTTTTCAATTGGAACCAGTTGTTCCAATTTCCCTATTGAAACCAGTTGGCCAACTGGTTTCAATTGGTTTTGCCCTAATTGGTTTTAACTGGATTTTGGTCCTGGGTTACTCTTATGTCCAACTTTTATTAATCAGATCCATAAACTTTTAAAGTTATCATGGTAATTAAACAAATACCCCCAACTTCATCAAAGTTCATTGACCTTTGACCTTGGTCATGTTACCTAAAACTCACACAGGATGTTCAGTGATATACACTTATGTCCAACTTTTATTAATCAGATCCATAAACTTTTAAAGTTATCATGGTAATTCAACAAATACCCCAACTTGGTCAAAGTTAATTGACCCTAAATGACCTTTGACCTTGGTCATGTGACTTAAACCCAGACAGGATGTTCAGTGATACTTGATTAAGCTTACAGGGGTGTGAGAGTTCAGATTTTTTTTTTTTTTTTTTCCAGCTTATTTTCAGTTTTTTTTTTTGCTTTCCTCTGTACAAAAAGAATTGGAGCTCGTTCTTTTTCAAACTTTTTCACCACTCAGCTTTTTTCAGATCTTTTTATTAGTGACCACTTATACCCCTGCCTATTATGTCCAAATTTCATGAACTAAGTCTATATACTTTCTAAGTAATGCTGTCATTTCAAAAACTTAACCTTCGGTTAAGATTTGATGTTGACAATGGCAAGTAGCACAAGAAGAAAGAGAAGAAAAAAATAAAAAAATATTATATAAGGCATTTGGGTGAGCACCATCATCACCTAAAGCATTACAATCATCATTATCCTCAATGTCAGCAGCAGAATTATCATGACCATCATCAACATTATCATAAGACTTTTATGTTGGAAAAATTATTGTTTTTATGGACCCACAATCTTGCATACCCATTATCATATTGATACACATCAATTTTCTTCCAGTCTACTACAAGAATGAAACACACACAATACACATTCTCTGCTGTTTACATGAGTTATGTTTATTCAGCAAACTTGTAAGGTTATGGTTTAATAAATGTATGGAAAACATCATAATCCAAATTACGACATATGATTTACATAAAAATGTTTAAGCTATTGTATATATTTTGATGATTCAAAGCAAAGACATAATTAAGCCAAATCATATCATAAACGCTGTGGAGCGCCATTTGTTTCACAATACCAAGATAGTAGGCCTATTGCTCTTTTACCACAATTTAGTCTGGGATAATTGTCCTTTCTTGTGAAATCAAAATATGCATGATACCATATACATCCCATCCTGTGGGCGGGCGTACATAAAAAATTAGAAACGAATTAAATGATTTGGATTTCCTATGCCAAAATTAAATACTCTAGTACTGCAGCTCAAGGGGGGTTTCATAATCGAACTTGGTTGGCATTATACGTCTTTGTATGTCGATTGGTGACTTAATTGGGTTGCACTAAAAATTTGAATGCTGATTGGTATTTTTGGCTGCGCTATCCGCAAAATTTATTGACCTACTTATAATTTCTTATGCACTATGTGCGAGATACATTGACCTATCTTTACTTTTTAATGCACTAAATGTGAAATTTGATGGGAAAATCTAAAAATAATATGAAACATTTCACAAACTATTAAGTCAACATTTACATGTAGTCACAATTAGTAGGCCTACATACATGTAGATGAACATCACACATTTGCAAATTGACCATGTCTGTAAGACACTAGGTAATATCCACATCAACAATGTATTCAAGTGAACATGTACTTACACATATGTACATATATAAAACAAAGCACTGATTACCACATGAAATGGCAAGGAAGGACTGGCATTTAGTGTTGTCATGCTAAATGCAATGTAAAGAACCAAACTGCATCTGAATGGCAAAGAATAACTTAGCATGTACATTACCTGCATTTAAGGACATACTGTAGGTATATCATGGTACCTTACAATGTACCGCAGTGGAGAACACCTAAAATGGCAATAAATAAATAAGTTAACATGTGACTGCATTTAAGGTCATACTCTAGACATATGAACTTGGTACTTCACCACCATAAAAACTTTACCATATATGTAACATCAAGCACTGAGTATCATCTGAAATAACAATGTACATGTATATTGATACCTGAAGAATGGCAAGATCAACATCAAACACTCCCAATTTCACACATTTGTTGCTTTGCAATTTGTGTAAAGCACCAAATAACATCTAAACAGAGATTACATGGATACCTGTACATATATCAAACACTTGCTGCTTTACAATTTGTGCAAAATACCGAATAAAATAAAAAATGACAAAGATTACATTGATACCTGTACATATATCGTACACTTAGCTTTTCCATTGTTTGTAAAGCAATGAAATATCTGAAGAAAAAAAAAAACCATTGGGTTGATACCTGTACATATATCACACACTTAATGTTTTCCATTGTTTGTAAAGCAATGAAATATCTGAAGAAAAAAAATAACATTAGATTGATACCTGTACATATATCACACACTTAGTGTTTTCCATTGTTTGTAAAGCAATGAAATATCTGAAGAAAAAAAAAACCATTAGGTTGATACCTGTACATATATCCAACACTTGCTGCTTTACAATTTGTGTAAAGCACTGAATAACATCTAAACTAGCAAAAGATCATGATAATTTATAGCACACCTGGTGTTTTCCATTGTTTGTAAAGTACTGAATAATGTCTAAAATAAAGAATACGTTGATACCAGTATACATATCACGCACTTAGTGCTTTCCAAGTTGTGCAAAGTGCTGAATAACATCTAAAATAACAAAGATTATGTTTACACTGTAACTGTACATATATATATATAACACTTCCTGCTTTCCAAGTTGGGCAAAACACTGAATAACATATAAAATTACAAAGATTACATTGATACCTGTACATATATCTAACATTTGCTGCTTTCCAATTTGTTTATAGTACTGATTAACATATAAAATTACAAAGATTACGTTGATACCTGTACATATATCACACACTTGCTGCTTACAGTTTGTGCAAAGTACTGAATAACATCTAAATTAAATAACAAAGATTACGTTGGTACCTGTACATATATCACACACTGAGTGTTTTCCATTGTTTGTAAAGCAATGAAATATCTGGAAAAAAAAATAACATTAGGTTGATACCTGCACATACATCACACACTTAGTGTTTTCCATTGTTTGTAAAGCAATGAAATATCTGAAGAAAAACAACAACATTAGGTTGATACCTGTACATATATCACACACTTAGTGTTTTCCATTGTTTGTAAAGCAATGAAATATCTGAAGAAAAAAAAATAACATTAGGTTGATACCTGTACATTATCACACACTTAATGTTTTCCATTGTTTGTAAAGCGCATGAAATATCTGAAGGGGAAAAAAAAAAACATTAGGTTGATACCTGTACATATATCACACACTTAGTGTTTTCCATTGTTTGTAAAGCAATGAAATATCTAAAGAAAAAAAAATAACATTGGGTTGATACCTGTACATATATCCAACACTTGCTGCTTTACAATTTGTGTAAAGCACTGAATAACATCAAAAATACCAAAGATTACATTGATACATGTACATAGAGCACACATTTTTTGTTACGCAATGAAATCTGAAAAAAAAAACATTACCTTGATACCAGTACATATAGCAAACTAGTGTTTCCATTAATGTAAACCAATGAAATATCTGAAACAAGTGGAGCGCCACTGGCAGTCTGACCTGCATCACGCGAATCAATATAGCTGCAGTGCTGACTTTGAAAATTACTACAAAATAATTATTCACACAAAACACCATTCATATAATGATACGGTACTATGATCATTGACAATAAATGGCATTTGGCATTGATCATGCGACCTAAGACTTGTCAGTGATACTTGATTACCCCTATAACCACATTTTATAAACTCTATCTATAAACTTTGAAAGTATTATGATAGCAATCTAATAATTACCTCCAAAATCGCCTTAACAGACCTTTGAATTTAGTCATGTGATGAAACTCGCATGAGTACGTGATACTTGATTACTCTTATGTTTTACGAACTAGACCAATACTCATATATCCAAGTTTTATGGACTAGATCCATACACTTTCAGAGTTATGATGGTTATTCAAAATAACCCAAACTTGCGAAAGTTCATTGACCTCTGACCTTGGTCATGTGACCTGAAACTCGCACATGATATTCAGTGATACTTGATTACTCTTATGTTTTACGAACTAGACCAATACTCATATATCCAAGTTTTATGGACTAGATCCATACACTTTCAGAGTTATGATGGTTATTCAAAATAACCCAAACTTGCAAAAGTTCATTGACCTCTGACCTTGGTCATGTGACCTGAAACTCGCACATGATATTCAGTGATACTTGATTACTCTTATGTGTCAAGTTTTATGAACTAGATCAATAAACTTTCAAAGTCATGATGGTTATTCAACAAATACCCCCAACTTGGCCAAAGTTCATTGACCATGGTCATGTGACTTGAAACTTGCACAGGATGTTCAGTGATACTTGATTACTCTTATGTCCAAGTTTCATGAATCAGATCCCTAAACTTTTGATGTTATGATGGTAATTCAACGATTCCCCCAACTTGACTAATGTTGATTGATCTTTAATTACCTTTGACCTAATAAAGTCATGTGATGTGAAACTCAGGCATATTTGATTAACCTTATGTCCAAGTTTCATGAAATAGGTCCATATACTTTCTAAGTTATGCTGTCATTTCAAAAACGTAACCTTTGGTTAAGATTTGGTGTTGACGACACCGCCGTCGCCGCTGTTGGAAAAGTGGCGCCTATAGTCTCACTCTGTTATGCAGGAAGAGACAAAAACTTTATGTTGATACCTGTACATATCACTCAATGTTTTCCATTGCTTGTAAAGCGATAAAATATCTGAACAAGAGTGTCGCTAAGGCGAGCACATACTACGCCCGTATGTAACGCGGAAAATGGAGCTTTTGGTCAAGCAAGAAAAGTGGAAGATGGCGACTACACCTTTGACCTTCTGATCTCAAAATCAAAAGAATTGCTAGGATCTATGCTACTATCATACACACCAAACTACATGAGCCTAGGTTAAGTTCAACTAAGGTTATCGCATAAACAAGGACTTCAGAAGGATAAAATGAAAACATGTCACTGTGATCTTGACCTTTGACTTCTAAATCGATAGGCTTGCTGGGATCCATGCTAGTATCATACACACCAAATTATATGAGCCTAGGTTAAGTTCAACCGAAGTTATCACGTATACAAAGACTGCAGAAGGGTACAATGAAAATAGGTCACTGTGACCTTGACCTTTTGACCTCAAAATCAATAGGCTTCCTTGGATCTATGCTAGTATTATACATGCCAAATTATATGAGCCTAGGTTAAGTTAAACTGAAGTTATCGCGTTTACAAGGAAAAGTTAACGGACAGACGGACACCGAGCGTGATACCATAATACGTCCCGTCAAGACGCGGGCGTATAAAAACAACATTACGTTGATACCTGTATAAATATCACACACTTGGTGTTTTCCAATGTTTGTAAAGTAGTGAAACATCTGAAATAACAAAGATTAAAGTGATATGCCTGTATATCAGACACTGCAACCAAGATCTGACAGGGGGGAGGGGCACAATGGACCCCCCTCTCCCCCCTCGAGAAGATCGGCAATAGCCAGTTCTTTTGTGGTCAAGTCACATAATGTCAAGCTACCTACAATTATTGTAAACTTGTAAACTGCAAAAAAGGGGTGAACGCTGCATTTTTAGTACAAATGTGCCTCTTGGCATGTGTATTCCTTGAACCCATTGGATAATTTTTATCCAAAGAGACACTCTGTATCTATGCAAATTAACACTCTAAAATGAGTAATATACACTTTTAAAAATTTTAAGCTACTTTATAGAAATGCCAAATTAGGTATTTTATTCAGTACTAACTTTCAATGGATGGAAGAAAATAAAACATTTTCCAAAGGAGCTGTTTATCTATCCATATAGTCGTCTTATTTGCATAAATTTTGTATAAGTTATCATACATTATGCAGATTCTAACATAAAATGGCTAAATCTGACATGAAATCTACAGAGCCACTTCTCCTCTATCTATTAAACAGAGGTTCCATGAAACTAAAATTTGCTTTACTAGGTACTGAAGACGCCTTTTTACCAAAGTGGGGGCTACAAAAAACATGAAAAATTTCAATTTAGTCACAATATGGAATGGGATGGGGAACTACAAAGCGTCCCACAAAGAACGAAACCGAGATTTATCGATGAATTATCATAACTAATTCACAAATACAGTAGACAAGTGACCTAGCATTGTAAAGCTTAGAATCTCCTCTTTCATCTAAAATTAGTTAGATTATTCCTCATTCATGCATAGGGTGAAAAAAAAACAATTTGAAGAAAGGATACCAAAACTCTTTTGGCAAGGGGTATCTGAATGTAAAAAAAAAACACATTACTAAAAAGTTCAATATCTGCTATTTTATTTGATACCTTAATCACAGTTCTAAAATGGTCAATAAGTAAAAAATTCTGTTCCCTCGAAACACTGGTTGTATTTCAAAAATTTCATTAAATAAACGTGTTTTCACCGGTTTACCACGGAAGCTATCGCACGCACGGTAAACATCAGACTTAATGCATGGCTGATGGTCAACAAAATGGAGTGTTGAGTGACTAGGATTGCTAGCCTGTAAAACCTCTTCATTTCATGAAATTATTGAAATTCAAGCTTTATTTGAGCAGAACTTTGTTATTTCTGTTATTGAGGTATCAAATTAAATTTTTAAAATGTGGTTTCTTTTTTGAAACCCAGATACATGTACAGCCCACCAAATGACTTTTTGGTATCCCCTCATCAAGTTGTTTTTGCTCACTCATGCGTGAATGAGAAATAATCTAAGCAAGTTCAGAAGAAGAGATTCTGAGCTTTACAAAGGTAGGTCACTTTTTCTATTGTATTCGTGATTAAGTTATGATAAACCATCAATAAATCTTGGTTTCGTTTTTTGTACACTGTATATTGTCAAAACAAAATAAGGGGTGGGGCAACTCGACAGGCCCCCATCATGTACACAAACTTATTTTCATGCGATATAAAACAATGCCTTCTTTTTTTCCCAAGAGGATAATGTAAGGCGGCTTTACTGTGTAGTAACAATGCATCTTTCTTCCGTTGGGGCAATAAAAATATTTCATTCTAACAGAGTGGAATCAAAGGGTTTGGGGTAGTTAGAGCTCAAGTGTGGCTGTTCTTCCATGTACCACAGCTAAAGGAACAATCGTGCAAAATGGGACATTTGAAGAAAAAAAATTTGAACTGAAAAATGCAGCGATCAACCTCTTAACAAGTCTACTATAAAAGTTCAAATCAAGCAACCAATAGACACTGATCTTTATTTTAGGGGGTTATGATGCTGCCACCACTGTCACCGGAAATAATGCTCAGGCTTCATGGGCAAGACACAATCTTGTTGATGAGAATTAGGGCATTTGATGTACCATACTTTATAGAGTATAATTGGTTTCCTTGGGTTGTGAATATTTCTATGTGAAGTTATTGCTTCTTTTAGAGAAGTTAATGCTAACTGACTTCATCATATTATTCAGCTGTTGCCCAGCCAATATGAAGAGAGCATATGCATTACATGTGCAGAAGTTATGTCCTAGACTCACAAAATATTTGACAGCTCCATTTTTATAGGCCTGTAAGTCGGGTTTAAATTAAACCCTGGTTTAAAGGGATGGTCCAGGCTGAAAATATTGATATCTTTATACATAGAGTAGAATTCATAAAGCAAAATGCAGAAAATTTCATCAAAATCGGATAACAAATAAAGTTATTGAAGTTTAAAGTTTAGCAATATTTTGTGAAAACAGTCGTCATAAACATTCATTAGGTGGGCTGATGATGTCACATCTCCACTTTCCGTTTTCTTATGTTATTACATAAAATCATAATTTTTTTCATTATTTCATACTTGTGTGAATAATATGTCTCCCTTATAATGAAATAAGTTGCAGCAATAAATATCTAATGCACTAAATCAGTTGTCAATCAATTTTTTGTAGTTATTGGAGGAAAAAATTAAATAAACCTTATTTTATATGATAAAGTACAAAAGAACAAGTGGAGATGTGACATCATAAGACCACCTAATGAATATTCATGACTGTTTTCACAAAAATATTGCTAAAGTCTAAAATTCAATAACTTTGATATCCGATTTTGATGAAATTTTCGCCATTTTGCTCAACGAATTCTACAATAGTTATACTTTCAGCCCGGACCATCCCTTTAACTATAGAGAACAATTTGGGCACAAATCTCTATTAGTACATATTCAATCTATTAAATCTAATGGCACTAAACTCATAAATGTCTCAAAACAATAACTGATGTATTTTCATTATTATGAAAGCAATGGGAAACAAAATAGTAAAGAAATATACAATATAAGCAGAATTTTTTGCTCCCCATAATTTTAGCACAGAGTTAGACCATGGTTTAATTTAAACCCTATTTCAGAATACGGGCCATAGAGTCTTTTCAATGGTCAAAGATAATTGAAAACTTTACATAATAATATAGAAGTAGCTATCTTAATTGTGCAAAGTATCTACAGATACACTTTTGAAATGGCTGCCAACTAATTAATGTCACCCTGAGGGGGGAGGCTTATATATATATATATATATATATATATATATATATATATATACAGTGCGTCCCACAAAAAACGAAACCAAGATTTATCAATAATTTATCATAACTACAATAGACAAAGGACCTACCAATGTTAACTTAGAATCTCCTCTTTTATCTGTAATTACTTATTTCTCATTCACCCATGAGTGAGCAAAAACAATTTGAAGAGGGGATAACAAAGACTTGGTGGGCTGTATCTGGGTTTAAAAAAGAAAACCAAATAAAAAGAAATAAAAAATCTGCTCTTTCATTTGTACACCTCAATTACAGCAAATGGTATAAAAATAACAAGGTTTTTGTTATTTGAAATAAGGCTTGAATTTCAATAATTTCATAAAATGAAGAGGTTTTACAAGCTAGCATCCAGTCCAGAATCACTCAACACTCTGTTTTTGATGATCAGCCATGCATTAAGTCTTATGCTAACCATGTGATAGCTTCTGTGGGAAACCAGTGAAAACATGTTTACTTAATGAAATTATGGAAACACAAGCGTTGTTTTGAGGGAACATAACTTTTTTACTTCTTGAACATTTTCTGTGATTAAGTTATGAAATAAAAGAGCAGATATTAAACTTGTTAGGCATGTGATTTTCTTTTTGAAATTCAGATACCACCCTGCCAAATGAGTTTCTGGTATCCTTTCTTCAAATTGTTTTTGCTCACTCATGCGTAAAAGAGGAATACTCTAAGTAATTTCAGATGAAAGAGGAGATTGTAAGCTTCACATTGGTATGTCATTTGTCTATTGTATTTATGATTCAATTATGATAAATCATCGCTAATTCCGTGTTTCATTTTTTGTGGGAAGCACTGTATATATATATATATATATATATGTATGTGTACAGTCGAGGCCAAAAGTTTACATACACCCACAGAACTCAGTGAAATTTGTTTGCTTTGCCAAACATCATAAAATTTACTACATCTTCAGAAATATAAATACTACCATGAAGAATTTGGTGTAAAAATGAAAGATCATATTAAGCTATTTCACATGATTTGGAAGCTGTTGAGATTAAAGTATATAACTGGTGGAATTTTCTTTGAAGAAAAAAGTAATAGTCGTGCCAAATGTATTCTGTTTATTATTATATTTTTAAACATTGTTTCATAGAAATATATAGCTGTCAAATCTATGATTAATATTACATTATCTATTATATGTCACTACTGATAAAAAAAGTGTAATCTGAAATGTATGTCTTGAGAAGTAACTAGCACAAATATGAAATGTTTTTGTCAAATTTTCATTGTTATTTTTCTAAAATACTATTTTTTTTTGTGTTGGGGGGGGGGGGAACTGACACCTAAACATTTTTCAGCTCCTGATGACAAAGCAATGTGATGAAGGGGCATGACTTACTCATTCGTTCGATACCAAATTTTTCATGATAGCACAAATATTTTATAAGATAAAGTAAATTTTATGATGTTTGGCAAGTGTCAAATTTTTTGGTTTGCCCAATTGCCATCAACAGGATAGTACCACTTTTCCTTATGTGACAACACTAAGTCATAAGGCTGTATTTTGAAACGATGACAAAATGCAATTTCACAAGATTACAAGTTATGGCATTTTCCAGCAGAAACATGACAAAAAAAATTATTGTCATTTTGAAACACCTGTGTATGTACTCCATGTTTAGGAGGGCTCGAGGAACTTTCTTGATTTTTTTGTCCCCTACATGATCTGTAGCTATTGCTGTTTCTACCTCCTTTCTTTCCTGCCGTAACTTTGTCCATAACATTTACTCAGAGGGTAGCTTAACCTACATGCTCATGTAAAAATATATTAAAACTTGCATTTGTTTGGAAATTATGGATGTTTGTTTAAGGGGGACTTACTCATTTTTGTTGTGTATAAATATATATATATATATATACAGTGCGTCCCACAAAAAAGAAAACAGAGATTTATCAATAATTTATCTTAACCTTGTCATAAATACAATAGAAAAAGGACCTACCAATGATAAGTAAGCAAAAACAATTTGAAGAGGGGATAACAAAAAGACTTGGTGGTCTGTATTTGGGTTTAAAGAAGAAAACCAAATTAAAAAAAAAAAATCTGCTCTTTCATTTTTACACCTCAATTACAGCAAATGGTCAAGAAATAACAAGGTTTTGGTTATTTGAAATAAGGCTTGAATTTCAATAATTTCATAAAATGAAGAGGTTTTACAAGCTAGCATCCAGTCCAGAATCACTTGACACTCTGTTTTTGTTGACGATCAGCCATGCATTAAGTCTTTTGCTAACCATGTGATAGCTTCTGTGGGAAACCAGTGAAAACATGTTTACTTAATGAAATTATGGCAACACAAGCGTTGTTTTGAGGGAACATAACTTTTTTACTTCTTGAACATTTTCTGTGATTAAGTTATGAAATAAAAGAGCAGATTTTAAACTTGTTAGGCATGTGATTTTCTTTTTGAAATTCAGATACCCCCTACCAAATGAGTTTCTGGTATCCTTTCTTCAAATTGTTTTTGCTCACTCATGCGTAAAAAAGGAATACTCTAAGTAATTTCAGATGAAAGAGGAGATTGTAAGCTTCACATTGGTATGTCATTTGTCTATTGTATTTATGATTCAATTATGATAAATCATCGCTAATTCCGTGTTTCATTTTTTGTGGGAAGCACTGTATGTGTATATATATATATATATATATATGTGTGTGTACAGTTGAGGCCAAAAGTTTACATACACCCACAGAACTCAGTGAAATTTGTTTGCTTTGCCAAACATCATAAAATTTACTACATCTTCAGAAATATAAATGCTACCATGAAGAATTTGCTGTAAAAATGAAAGATCATATTAAGCTATTTCACATGATTTGGAAGCTGTTGAGATTAAAGTATATAACTGGTGGAATTTTCTTTTAAGAAAAAAAGTAATAGTCGTGCCAAATGTATTCTATTGTTTATTATTATATTTTCAAACATTGTTTCATAGAAATATATAACTGTCAAATCTATGATTAATATTACGTTTTCTATAATATGTCACTACTAAACAAAAAAGTGTAATCTGAAATGTATGTCTTGAGAAGTAACTAGCACAAATATGAAATGTTTTTGTCAAGTTTTCATTGTTATTTTTCTAAAATACTATTTTGATTTTTTTGTTTGGGGGGGGGGGGGAACTGACACCTAAATATTTTTCAGCTCCTGATGACAAAGCAATGTGATGAAGGGGCATGACTTACTCATTCGTTCGATACCAAATTTTTCATGATAGCACAAATATGTTATAAGATAAAGTAAATTTTATGATGTTTGGCAAGTGTCAAATTTTTTGGTTTGCCCAATTGCCATCAACAGGATAGTACCACTTTTCCTTATGTGACAACACTAAGTCATAAGGCTGTATTTTGAAACGATGACAAAATGCAATTTCACAAGATTACAAGTTTTGGCATTTTCCAGCAGAAACATGACAAAAAAAATTATTGTCATTTTGAAACACCTGTGTATGTACTCCATGTTTAGGAGGGCTCGAGGAACTTTCCTGATTTTTTTGTCCCCTACATGATCTGTAGCTATTGCTGTTTCTACCTCCTTTCTTTCCTGCCGTAACTTTGTCCATAACATTTACTCAGAGGGTAGCTTAACCTACATGCTCATGTAAAAATATATTAAAACTTGCATTTGTTTGGAAATTATGGATGTTTGTTTAAAGGGGACTTACTCATTTTTGTTGTGTATAAATATATATATATATATATATACAGTGCGTCCCACAAAAAAGAAAACAGAGATTTATCAATAATTTATCTTAACCTTGTCATAAATACAATAGAAAAAGGACCTACCAATGATAAGTAAGCAAAAACAATTTGAAGAGGGGATAACAAAAAGACTTGGTGGTCTGTATTTGGGTTAAAAGAAGAAAACCAAATTAAAAAAAAAAAAATCTGCTCTTTCATTTTTACACCTCAATTACAGCAAAAGGTCAAGAAATAACAAGGTTTTGGTTATTTGAAATAAGGCTTGAATTTCAATAATTTCATAAAATGAAGAGGTTTTACAAGCTAGCATCCAGTCCAGAATCACTTGACACTCTGTTTTTGTTGACGATCAGCCATGCATTAAGTCTTATGCTAACCATGTGATAGCTTCTGTGGGAAACCAGTGAAAACATGTTTACTTAATGAAATTATGGCAACACAAGCGTTGTTTTGAGGGAACATAACTTTTTTACTTCTTGAACATTTTCTGTGATTAAGTTATGAAATAAAAGAGCAGATTTTAAACTTGTTAGGCATGTGATTTTCTTTTTGAAATTCAGATACCCCCCTACCAAATGAGTTTCTGGTATCCTTTCTTCAAATTGTTTTTGCTCACTCATGCGTAAAAAAGGAATACTCTAAGTAATTTCAGATGAAAGAGGAGATTGTAAGCTTCACATTGGTCAAAGAGGAGATTGTAAGCTTCACATTGGTATGTCATTTGTCTATTGTATTTATGATTCAATTATGATAAATCATCGCTAATTCCGTGTTTCATTTTTTGTGGGAAGCACTGTATGTGTATATATATATATATATATATATATATATATATATGTGTACAGTTGAGGCCAAAAGTTTACATACACCCACAGAACTCAGTGAAATTTGTTTGCTATGCCAAACATCATAAAATTTACTACATCTTCAGAAATATAAATGCTACCATGAAGAATTTGCTGTAAAAATGAAAGATCATATTAAGCTATTTCACATGATTTGGAAGCTGTTGAGATTAAAGTATATAACTGGTGGAATTTTCTTTGAAGAAAAAAAGTAATAGTCATGCCAAATGTATTCTATTGTTTATTATTATATTTTCAAACATTGTTTCATAGTAATATATAACTGTCAAATCTATGATTAATATTACGTTTTCTATAATATGTCACTACTAAACAAAAAAGTGTAATCTGAAATGTATGTCTTGAGAAGTAACTAGCACAAATATGAAATGTTTTTGTCAAGTTTTCATTGTTATTTTTCTAAAATACTATTTTGATTTTTTTGTTTGGGGGGGGGGGGAACTGACACCTAAATATTTTTCAGCTCCTGATGACAAAGCAACGTGATGAAGGGGCAAGACATCATGATACTCAATTGTCCGATACCAAATTTTTCATGATAGCACAAATATTTTATAAGATAAAGTAAATTTTATGATATTTGGCAAGTGTCAAATTTTTTGGTTTGCCCAATCGCCATCAACAGGATAGTACCACTTTTCCTTATGTGACAACACTAAGTCATAAGGCTGTATTTTGAAACGATGACAAAATGCAATTTCACAAGATTACAAGTTTTGGCATTTTCCAGCAGAAACATGACAAAAAAAATTATTGTCATTTTGAAACACCTGTGTATGTACTCCATGTTTAGGAGGGCTCGAGGAACTTTCTTGATTTTTTTGTCCCCTACATGATCTGTAGCTATTGCTGTTTCTACCTCCTTTCTTTCCTGCCGTAACTTTGTCCATAACATTTACTCAGAGGGTAGCTTAACCTACATGCTCATGTAAAAATATATTAAAACTTGCATTTGTTTGGAAATTATGGATGTTTGTTTAAGGGGGACTTACTCATTTTTGTTGTGTATAAATATATATATATATATATACAGTGCGTCCCACAAAAAAGAAAACAGAGATTTATCAATAATTTATCTTAACCTAGTCATAAATACAATAGAAAAAGGACCTACCAATGATAAGTAAGCAAAAACAATTTGAAGAGGGGATAACAAAAAGACTTGGTGGTCTGTATTTGGGTTTAAAGAAGAAAACCAAATTAAGAAAAAAAAAATCTGCTCTTTCATTTTTACACCTCAATTACAGCAAATGGTCAAGAAATAACAAGGTTTTGGTTATTTGAAATAAGGCTTGAATTTCAATAATTTCATAAAATGAAGAGGTTTTACAAGCTAGCATCCAGTCCAGAATCACTTGACACTCTGTTTTTGTTGACGATCAGCCATGCATTAAGTCTTATGCTAACCATGTGATAGCTTCTGTGGGAAACCAGTGAAAACATGTTTACTTAATGAAATTATGGCAACACAAGCGTTGTTTTGAGGGAACATAACTTTTTTACTTCTTGAACATTTTCTGTGATTAAGTTATGAAATAAAAGAGCAGATTTTAAACTTGTTAGGCATGTGATTTTCTTTTTGAAATTCAGATACCCCCCTACCAAATGAGTTTCTGGTATCCTTTCTTCAAATTGTTTTTGCTCACTCATGCGTAAAAAAGGAATACTCTAAGTAATTTCAGATGAAAGAGGAGATTGTAAGCTTCACATTGGTATGTCATTTGTCTATTGTATTTATGATTCAATTATGATAAATCATCGCTAATTCCGTGTTTCATTTTTTGTGGGAAGCACTGTATGTCTGTATATATATATATATATATTTATATATATATATATATATATATGTGTGTACAGTTGAGGCCAAAAGTTTACATACACCCACAGAACTCAGTGAAATTTGTTTGCTTTGCCAAACATCATAAAATTTACTACATCTTCAGAAATATAAATGCTACCATGAAGAATTTGCTGTAAAAATGAAAGATCATATTAAGCTATTTCACATGATTTGGAAGCTGTTGAGATTAAAGTATATAACTGGTGGAATTTTCTTTGAAGAAAAAAAGTAATAGTTGTGCCAAATGTATTCTATTGTTTATTATTATATTTTCAAACATTGTTTCATAGAAATATATAACTGTCAAATCTATGATTAATATTACGTTTTCTATAATGATATGTCACTACTAAACAAAAAAGTGTAATCTGAAATGTATGTCTTGAGAAGTAACTAGCACAAATATGAAATGTTTTTGTCAAGTTTTCATTGTTATTTTTCTAAAATACTATTTTGATTTTTTTGTTTGGGGGGGGGGGAACTGACACCTAAATATTTTTCAGCTCCTGATGACAAAGCAACGTGATGAAGGGGCAAGACATCATGATACTCAATTGTCCGATACCAAATTTTTCATGATAGCACAAATATTTTATAAGATAAAGTAAATTTTATGATGTTTGGCAAGTGTCAAATTGGTTTGCCCAATTGCCATCAACAGGATAGTACCACTTTTCCTTATGTGACAACACTATTAAAGTCATAAGGCTGTATTTTGAAAACGATGGCAAAATGCAATTTCACAAGATTTACAAGTTTTGGCATTTTCCAGCAGAAACATGACCAAAAAAATTATCGTCATTTTGAAACACCTGTGTATATACTCTGTGTTTAGGAGGGCTCGAGGCACTTTCTTGGTTATTTTGTCCCCTACATGATCTGTAGCTATTGCTGTTTCGACCTCCTTTTTTTCCTGCTGTAACTTTGCCCATAACATTGACTCAGAGGGTAGCTTAACCTACACGCTCATGTAAAAATATATTAAAACTTGCATTGGTTTGGAAATTACGGATGTTTGTTTAAGGGGAGACTTACTTTTCTTTGTTGTGTATATATATATATATATATATATATAATATATATATATATGTGTGTGTGTGTAACGCAAGTAAACTCAACTTCCAAATGACACCAAAAAGTTGGAAAACCATTCATGCTTCAGCGAGCACTTCCCACTTAAACAAAGGGTATAGAAATTAGGCTGGGCAAGTATTAGCCTTTCAGTTTTTTAATGAGAGGTGAGTCCAATAGAACTTGCAAAGTTTAGGATGTTGTGATAAATTTGTGTTTGTATGAGTTATTGAATTAAAATTTAACGCCTGAGTGAACAAGAATCACAATTTAGTGTAGCATTTTAACTTTAAGCTGTGGATCTCAGCAGTATGTCCACTGGAGTAAAGATAATGTGAATGGTACATGTTGCATGCAAGTGAGTGAAATAGGGTAATACTGGAAGGGACATTATTCTTCTCATACCCCCCCCCCCCACACACACACACACTCCATCTCTTTTTCACTTTCTCACTTCCTGGCTGTGCAGTTGTTTAAATTGTAAAAACGTCAGTTCAATTTTCAACACATTTGCCTATGATGAATTCTATCGCTAAGGTGGACTGATCACCCCCCCCCCATCCCTCCCTTTTCCACCTTCTCGAAGACTGTTGTTTTTTGTCATACAGGATAGGCGACACGACTGTTAATGTAAATAATTCAATAATAAAAAAAAAACACTTCTTCGTCTTACAATTTTGTGTTATTCAAAGTTTCTGATATTCAAGTGACCGATGGGTTAGTTTTTTTTTTTTTTTTAATTGAATGATTTTTATAAGAACCTGACTGATTATGATTTATGAAATAATTTACTGAATAGCTGAATCATGAGTGAATGTATCATTGGTGAGATTGATTGATGAGTTACTGATGATAGCAGAAAGTGCTGAACTTCTTATGTAATAGCAATCAGTCTTTCAGAAGGGTAAAAGGGATGGGTGGAAGGTGGAATGGGGGGGGGGTAAAATATCTGTCCACACGTTTAATAGAATTTAGGATAAGCAAACATGTTTTGGATATTTTGTCGTAAAGCACTGCACATGAAGTGATTTTTGACAAATTAAGCAACTGGACATCCAGGAAGTGAGTGAAAAAGAGGTGAAGGTTGTGGTGGGGGGGGGGGTTGTGTGAGAACAAGAAGAATTTCAAGTCTTACCTTATCTCACTCCCTTGCATGCAACATGTACCATTCACATTATCCTTACTCCAGTGGACACACTGCTGAGATCCACAGCATAAAGTTAAAATGCTAAACCAAATGTGCACTTCTTGTACACTCATGCGTCAAATTTCAATGCAATAACTCACACAACCATAAGTTTATAACAGTATCTTCAACTTTGCAAGTTCATCTGGACTCGCTTCTAAAAAAACTGAAAGGCTAATACCTGCCCAGCCTAATCTTCCTTACCCTTAGTTTAAGTGGGCAGTGCTCACTGAATCATGGATGATTTTCCAACTTTTTGGCGTCATTTGAAAGTTGAGATTATTGCGTTTTAATATATATTTATAAACCTTTCCTCCCAGGGTGGCATATTGTTTAGTTGGCAGTCCTTTCATAAGTGTATCGTTTTTTGGGGGATGCACTGTATAGGCAAATTAATCAAACTGTATGCCCAGCTCTCTTGACAGAAGTTCCTTGTGTGAATGTGTCAGACGATCGTACACATTTGGTGGAACTTCCACATAGCTTGAATTGAAGTATGGAAATCTTGATATTATACACTTTTTTTCTGTGTGATAATATTTTGTAGTTTCAGTACTGGATGCCTTTTTGTTTGCCCAATTGCCATCAACAGGATAGTACCACTTTTCCTTATGTGACAACACTAAGTCATATGGCTGTATTTTGAAACGATGACAAAATGCAATTTCACAAGATTTACAAGTTTTGGCATTTTCCGGCAGAAACATGACAAAAAACTTATTGTCATTATGAAACACCTGTGTATATACTCTGTGTTTAGGAGGGCTCAAGGCACTTTCTTGGGTATTTTGTCCCCTACATGATCTGTAGCTATTGCTGTTTCTAGCTCCTTTTTTTCCTGCTGTAACTTTGTTGACATTTCCTTCAGTAAGTGGAGTATACTTTGGCAACCCTTTGGCAACCCTTTTCTTGATTACAGACAGATGGGATTCCAGGACTGCCGCCTTTGCGGCCACAGCCAAAGAGTGTTTACATACTTTATCATGTCTGTACCTTCCACATACACAAGAAACATGTTCTTTATGGAGGGAAACATCAACCACCCCATTCTTGGCATGATGACTAGCAACTTCAAATTTTGTGGATCCATTGCTAGTTAAAGAAGCCTTCTGCTGGATAGCATGAGGGTGGTTCAACAAGGAAACCACTTCTGCCTCTAGCAAATTTGCGTTTTCAGCTGCATAACCAAAGTACTGCTCTAGTTCTTTTGCAATATCAACACCAATCTCTTGAAATTCAGGGGCAGTAATTGTGGACTCTGGCCAAGGAATTTCTTTGCACTGAAAAATGTCTTCGATTGAGAGCTTCTGCATTTTTTCTACGTACTGTTTCCTATCTTCACAGTGCCACTCGTACCACACGTCTGGCGGAACCTGTAGATATGATGCAAAGTCAGCAAGCTCATATTCTTGACTCTGTCCGGTGACCGAAGCACACAGTTCATCCATTTCATGCTGGTGTAAGGACATAAAGACATGCTGTGTAAACTCGAGTTTATTCATACTTGTCACATGGGGATTATCCTGCAAGAAGGCATCACGTTTGCACTTCATGAGCTTATTCATACTCTCTGATGCATTTGTGTATGACCTATCCTTGTCTCGCATCCCACCCTGTATTCGCACTTCTTCTACCATGTGCTCTGCTATCATTGCAAAATTATCGTTTAGGTACTTCCAATATTTTGCATGATCGTCTTTTGTCAGTTCTTTCTCTTTACTTGCGAAGTCTTCGCGAATAGAGTCTAATCGCTTTCTAAGGTCATCCCTGTCTTTGGCATCTAGAATGCCTTGAACTTTGTCTCTAGCCCCAAAAGTGGCTTCCAAGAAATATGATTGATCTTTACGGTCTCGAATGCCAATTTGCCTCAGCTTATCTTTACAATTATTTTCAAAGTGTTTAAAGCACCTTAAACCCTTAGCAGTTGGAAAGTGGTCTTGAAATGCCTTATGGAGGGGTTGTTCTCCATCTGTAACAAAGGATTTAAGGTTGGACATTTTCTTTGATCCTTGTGTTGTGGCACGCGCAAGGGTGGTGTACTCATCATACGTTTTTTTATGATGGATCATTGTTGGCCCTAAGAAGACAGGATGTTTGCCTGTTCGCTTGGATGTCAACAGCACATTCATGAACACAATGGGGGTGACTTCAAAGTGTCCTAAGTTGAAAGTAGGGTCAATGAAGATAGAACTGCTTATAATGTCTGAAGTTGAGCACCTCGTCATCTCCAAGCACATTGCCTTTGTGCCCAAAACCCACAGGTCTTGCGGATAATCAGCATGATGAAGAACAACATCCTCTTTGTCTCGAGCATATTTGAGCATGTCTGCAACATCATCATTTTTGCCTCGTACAGCACGCCTCACATCATATATCTGTTGTTTTCCACGTGGCATGTTCGAAGGTGAACTTGCTGCAAGAGCTCCTCCAGCCTTTTCTCGCATAGTTGTATAGGTCTTGGTAGAGTTCTTTTCAGTTGCAAAGTTTTTCAATTCTTCCTGCACACTTTTCTTAGATGGATAGAATGCTTTTTTCTTTGATTTTGAGTTCCCATGGCTGAGAACCTCTAATTCCACTCTGCCTTCTTCATTATCAACAGTGTATTGCAATAAACACAAGTTATTCAAGATATTACCATTCTCATCTTCAAGCAAAAAGATGGCTCTAGACAACAAAGGATTTGCTTTACTTTTACGAATATTTTGGATGAGGTAACTTTCACCTTTTGATAATGGCACCTTCTTATTCCTTTGAATTGTAGCACCTGTTACATCTACTGTCCACACAGCACATCTTATGTTTACATTATATACTCCATTCATGTCACTTTTAACATCTTCCCAATGATTTAGCATGCGGGTATCAACTAAGAATGAGGAGTTACTTCGCACTTTAGTGGGGTTTTTAGTGCAGACTGGTTTTTTGCCATGTCTTAAGAGCCTGACTGCCTCCAAGGATGAGTAACGTTTTGGTCTCCCGAATTCTAAGTATGGCATCTTCTTATCGTCTTTCCAACATTTTCCCTGTAAAAACAAAAGTGAAGAAAGGACATTAGGGGGTGGCTGCATTTGTGGCAGTTAAAGTCTTAAAGTTCAGTTGGCAAATATAAATCCCACTTGGCACTTCTGTGATACATGACATTTTTAGAATATTTCATACCATCCTCACTTAACATAAAAAATATGAGGATTTATTGGTTTTCCATGTTCCTCCTAGCTAGCAACAATTATTCCACCCTAACTGACAACTATAGAGGACTCTGGAGAGGAGGAAATAATGGATCTCGAGGTCTCAAAGGTCATTTGAACATCAACATGCAGAACAAAGAAAATTAAACAGTGAAAGTTTTTAGCAAGTTTGGATAATCCATTTATGAGTTATTTATCAATTTTTTACTAGGTTTCGGTAAATACTTATTATGGAGATATTAAATCTGGCATCTCCACCGGAATCTGTGATGTAAGGAGAGCTCTGCATTGGTTATGTACAGTGTTTCCCCTTTTTATAATTTTCACCAAAAGTACAATTCCCACTGAATACAAGTAATATTATATAGCCACATAAAATCAGGACAATTGCCTGACAGTCTATGACAATACAGGTGTCAATGGACAACACAGCTTGCCTCATTCTTGACCCCAAAATAATACTTAAAGGTAAAGTCCACCTTCAAAAATGTTGATTTACATCAATAGAGAAAAATCAGACAAGCATAATACTGAAAATTTCATCAAAATTGGATGCAAAATAAGAAAGTGATGACATTTTAAAGTTTCGCTTATTTTTCAGAAAATAGTTATGCACAATTTAGTCTGATGCAAAAGAGAGAATCGATGATGTCCCTCACTATTTCTTCAGTTTTTTTTAGTTTGAATTAAATACAATATTGCAATTTTTACATGTTTGACAGGAAGAACCAACTTGACTGAACCATAAAATGTTAAACAATGGTAATTCCACATGTTTAGGGAGAAATACAAATGAGGACAATGAGGATAAAATTAGAACATTTTATAATTCACATGATAAAATACAAAAGAAATAGTGAGTGATGTCATCAGTTCCCTCATTTGCATACCTACCGGGATGTGCATATAACTATTTCTGTGAAATTGAAACTTAACAAGTGGAACGCCTCTGGCAGTCTCGCCTGCATTACGCGATTTAATATAGCAGCAGTGCTAACTTTGAAAACTACTATAAAATAATCATTCACAAAAACACCATTCATATAATGACATAATACCATATTCATTGACCATAAATGACATTTGAACGGTGACTTAAGACATGTCAACTACACCCATGTCCACATTTCATTCACTCTATCCATATAAAACTTTCAAAGTTAGGATGGCAATTCAACAATTACCCCAACATGGCCTAAGTTTATTGACCTTAACTGACCTTTGACCTTGGTCATGTGACCTGAAACTCGTACAGGATGTTCAGTGATACTTGATTACTCTTATGTCCAAGTTTTATAAACTAGATCCATAAACTTTCAGAGTTTGGATGGCAATTTAACAAATACCCCCAACACGGCCAAAGTTCATTGACCTTAACTGACCATTGACCATGGTCATGTGACCTGAAACTCGCACAGGATATTCATTGGTACTTGATTAACCTAATGTCCAAGTTTCATGAACTAGATCCATAAATTTTCAAAGTTATGATGGTAATTCAACAAATACCCCCAACTTGGCCAAAGTTCATTGACCCTAAATGACCTTTGACCTTAGTCATGTGACCTGAAACTCAGGCAGGATGTTCACTAATACTTGATTAACCTTATGCCTAAGTTTCATGAACTAGGTTCATATTCTTTCTAAGTTATGATGTAATTTCAAAAACTTAACCTTCGGTTAAGATTTTTCAAAATAATTCTCCCAACATGGTTTAAGTTCATTGACCCTAAATGACCTTTGACCTTGATCATGTGACCTGAAACTCAGGCACGATGTTCACTAATACTTGATTACCCTTATGTCCAAGTTTCATGAACTAGGTTCATATTCTTTCTAAGTTATGATGTCATTTCAAAAACTTAACCTTAGGTTAAGATTTGATGTTGACGCCGCCGCCGCCGTCGGAAAAGCGGCGCCTATAGTCTCGCTCTGCTATGCAGGCGAGACAAAAATGTCATAATTTTATTATTTCACATCCGATTTTGATCAAATTTTCAGCGTTGTGCTTTTTATTCAAATTAATTTTTTGTTGGGGTGGACTTGTCTTTTAAAGTATTCATCGTCCTAGATGCACCCACATGCCTAGTTCAAAGTTATTCCATCATATAGACAGCTATTCAAATTTGACAATTTAATGAAAACATCAAACTTCAGAAAACCAGGGGCGGTATTCTGAAAGCTCGATTAGCAGTCAATTTTGGTATTCTGAAAAGGGACCCTTTCCTTATTTGGCAGGGGTGCGTTGCCGCACTTGCAATAGTATGCATTATGACAGCGCAAAGACTTACATGTAATTGAGTAGTTACGAGACTTTTGGTATTCTTGAAAAGTCACATAGCACTCAATTAGCAGATTTTCCAATGGGGAAAGATAATGGTGATAAAAGGTCTCACCATCTCTGCTTAGTATAGCTTTCATTTCTTTAAAATATTATCAAACAGGTTTACAACTGTGACCAAAAGGAAGGAAGAAAATTAAGAATAAATGTATAAAAAGGAAATAGAATAAATGGAAAAAAGGTAGTGCTGCAAGTCAGGCGGCATGTTCGGATTCCGTTCAATTAAATTATTAACATATAAAACTAGGGATTGCCAACCCTCGAACAAATCATCGTAATAAAATTCTGTCGTATATTTATAATAAATTTTGTTTCTAAAAAGAATGGTTATAAAAATTGCTGCATAACTTTCTTTTATTTATTTCAATCTTGAAACCAAAAATAAGAGTCATTTCTACTTTCATTTTTAAATTGAATAAAAAAAAAATAATAATAATAATATTGATAACGAGAGAATGAGGACAGAAACAGAATTACAAAGAACAGAATATTTTTTTGTTCATTGCTTATTCCATGTAGATATGATCATGATCGATTACAATGCCATTGCAAACGCAGCTTCTCCGATTGGAAAGTGTTGATCGGGAATGTCGGAACAGTAGACAAACAACCTCCACTCAACTGTTATTATACTGGTAAAATTCACATTCCAAAGAATATGAAATCTTTAAGAAAGTCCCTATTTTCTGAAAAGTGGTTAAATCTGGTCAATCAATTACTTTAAAAAGATAAAATATCAGTCAATTCTTGGTCCCGAAAGATCGACACTAGAGTGACTTCAAACATATTTCCAACACAAAAATGAGTACATGGGACTGTACTGTGTATATTAGTGTTATGAAATCACTCGGCGTTGATCGTCAGAACCAAGACGGAACTGAAAATTTATCATTTCATTTTCAGTAAATGTCCAGATTAAACCACTTTTTAGAAAATATTGACAATGGAAAAACATTTCAAATTCTGAATATGAATTTTACCAGCATAATAACAACTGAGAGCAGGTTGTTTGGACTTCCTGTTTCAACTTTCCTTATCAACCATTTCCGGTACACGATCAGGGAACATGCGTTGACTTGCTTTGAATTTTTATCTTTTCTGTTTTTTCTAACCTCATTCCTTCATCTCTTATTTATTTATCTTTAATATTGATATGTATATTTCAGAAGGTGAATATACATACTTTACCATTACTTTGTCAGTCACAAGGAATTAATTTATGTCAGTTTTTTTCTATTATTAAATACAAAACAATTACATGTACGCCTGATCACAATCATGATCGATTACAGTTATACGTAATTCAACTACACTTTTTAACCGAGTTTAGCTTAAAATGTCCCCACATTTTATGAGAAAAATAAATAAATTCATGGTAATAAAAAACTCAGACTAATAAAAATTCAATCAAAGATGAGACAGAAGCTGTCATACTTTGTCATTTACGAGGAATGAATTTATGTCTTGTCCTTTTTCTTAATTAAATAGAAAACAATTAGGTTCGATTACGATCACGATCGATTACGGCAATACGTAATTCAACCACACTTTTATACCGAGTTTAGCTTCAAATGTCCCCTCATTTAATGAAGAAAAAATATATTCATGTTAATGAAATATTCTTAAGTTGATAACAATTCAATTAAAGACAAGATGTGAGCTTAAATAGTGGATTTAAAAAATATTTTGTGTGGAATTCTTATTGTGCACAATCACTAACCAATATGTTTTTTTCATTTTATAGTTAAATATATGTAGTACCCGCTTTTATTAATATTATGTCGTAAAATAAATGCGCCTAATTTTATTTTTACCGAACCACCGAACCAGGCCTTTGTGTTCGGTTCGATCCGGTTCGGAAGTGCCAAGTTCGGCGAACTTCCGTGTTCGGTTCGGCAGTTCGGCTACAGCACTAAAAATTTGATGATAAGAAAAGAGGGGAAAAGGAAACAGAAATTGTGTGCATAACGGAAATATGACTATTTTTTTTAATTTTCTTTTATTATTAGCAACATGCAGTACTTTTTGCACATGATTTTTACAATAATGTGATTGCCAAATAAAACGTTAGGTGCAGCAATTAATGTTTTAAAGGGTGAATCAAACTTTGTTTCCGGAAAAAAAAAATAGACCTGTGTAGTATTCAAATAACTGTTCTCTCATAGAATAAAATACCCCCCACAAAATAGTAAATGAGTGATGTCATCGTTTTTCCCCAACCTATAAAATCTAAAATCAGGGGCGGATCCGCCAATAGGGGGGGGGGGGGGGTCCGTCCGTGACAATATTCAAATTTAACTTTCGAAAATGAATATTTATTGATCTGGGATTTATACCTACACGTTTTAGGTCTTTTGTTAGTGAGATAGCTCAGCATGTTTGGGTTTAAGTTTATTGCTCCAGCAATAGAACATAAAACTTTTGAATTTTCCTTCTGTCACAGACGGACAAATTTGCATAAACATGAATGTAAAAATGCAGAATGACCATTCCTGGACAAATATTTACTAATATTTTTTTTATTTTAGCAACTTGTGTTTCGTTTAAAATTACTTGCAAACAAATCTCAAGCCACATTAACGATTGTCAAAATAGGACCAAATCAATATTTCTCATATGCGTCAGTCTGACAGCAGTGTTCAACACCCCTATTCAAAAGTGAGTCATTCCAGTCGCTTTCCAGACCTTACTAAATACACAAATATGGATTTTAGTAACTGTGATTACATCATAAAAACAAGTGGAATGCCTCTGGCCGTCTCACCTGCATCACGCGATTCAATATAGCAGCAGTGCTGATTTTGAAAACTACTATAACTCGCACAAGATGTTCAGTGATACTTGGTTACTCTTATTTCCACGTTTTATGAACTAGACCAATACACTTATAGAGATATGATGGCAATTCAACAAATACCCCCAACGTGGCCAAAGTTCTTTGACCTTACATGACCTTTGACCTTGATCATGTGACCTGAAACTCGCACAGGATGTTCAGTGATACTTGATTACTATTATGTCCAAGTTTTATGAACTAGACCAACACACTTTCAAATTTATGGCTGTAATTCAACAAATACCCCAATTTGGCCAAAGTTCATTGACCCTAAATGACCTTTGACCTTGATCATGTGACCTGAAACTTGCACAGGATGTTCAGTAATACTTGATTACTATTATGTCCAAGTTTCATGAATCAGATCCATAAACTTTCAAAGTTATGATGGTAATTCAACAGATACCCCCAATTCGGCCAAAGTTCATTGACCCTAAATGACCTTTGACCTTGGTCATGTGACGTGAAACTCATGCAGGATGTTCAGTGATACTTGATTAACCTTATGTATAAGTTTCATGAACTAGGTCCATATATTTTCTAAGTTATGATGACATTTCAAAAACTTAACCTTAGGTTAAGATTTTGACGTTGATTCCCCCAACATGGTCTAAGTTCATTGACCCTAAATGACCTTTGACCTTGGTCATGTGACATGAAACTCAGGCAGGATGTTCAGTAATACTTGATTAACCTTATGGCCAAGTTTCATGAACTAGGTCCATATACTTTCTAAGTTATGCTGTCATTTCAAAAACTTAACCTCAGGTTAAGATTTGGTGTTGACGCCGCCGTCGCCGCCGCCGCCGCCGTCGCCGCCGCCGTCGCCGTCGGAAAAGCGGCGCCTATAGTCTCACTCTGCTATGCAGGTGAGACAATATAAAAATGATTTTTTTCCCCCCCCAATGCTCACTCTAACCGGTCAGGCTCACTACTCAAAAAGGTAAAAATGTCAAATAACCCCTAGAATGTCCAACATATTCAAGCAGGTGAGCACAAGATAAGTAAATATCACTAAATGACACTGAAATGAATCTTCCTTGCAATTTCCTATTGAAGGGGGTGTTGAAGCTGTCACAATTCTGCAGAGAATATTGACACGTAAGTTTCAATTCTGCTAGTTGCAAGTGCCACAAATCAAACACAACTTGACTTTTAACTTATGAGAATTAAGTATATACAAATTGCATTTGATATTTCTGACTTGAGTTCTTAATTTGTAAAAACAACCTTTTTTTTCTTTCTTTTTTTATATTGGGGCCACTACAATTTTCTTCCAAATTTACTGGATATACGCTTACCTGTGGTAGATATTTCTTTTCATCTGTGCTGTGCTGTGACCTCCCTCCAGTATCAGTGACCTTAAAAAAAATGATAGCCATAAAGGGTAATTTTTCTACTTCACAGCCGGCGGGGGGATTTTAACATTGATCATTTTCTACACGATTCATTACAGTCATCTGAATTTCTTCAATTTATGAGTTCAAATGCATTTACACTTGTAATAAACCCACCAGTCACGATCGAAACTTCTACTTTGTTAGACAATATTTTTGTAAATTGAATATTTATTGTTTGGTATTATAATATAAGCGGTAACTGATCACATGCCCATATTTAGTTATACACTGTCTGATATTAATTCACCAGGAAAAAATCATACCCCTCATCACCAAGGGTTAAACCAAGAAAATATTTTTGTTCTGTTCAGCACTGCAGGAAATTAATTGGAATTCTGTTCTTGTTGATTTCTCTATCAATCTTGAAGTAATCAATATGTATGATGCATTCATGAATGAATTCAGTAGATTGTATAACACCCATTTTTCTAAGCTTGAATGTAGAGAAAACAAAAGAATGGGGAATCCCTGATCCTGGAATAATAAATCCTTTAAAAAAACTTTGTCGTAAAAAGAATTCCCTGTTCTACAAGTTCATTAAAAATCCAACATCGTTCAGAGAAAGCGTAAAGAAAAAATAGAAAATTGTGAATCCTGCTATTAGAAAAGCGAAAACGGATTATTGTGAAAGAAAGTTTGGTTCGTTTAAAAATTATTTAAAGGGGACTTTTAAGTTTATTTTGAAAAACAAAAAGAAAAATGAATTTCCATCTCTGGTCGTTGATAACACTTGTTTAACAGAACCTAATGATATTTTGTTTAAAGACTCTGTTGCTATTGGAGATAGTAATTCTATCTCCATGATAAGAATCCAACAGACTTTGTAATTACTGTTTACCCAAATTAATTTTTTTTTTTTTTTGTACCGCCATATCAGAAGACGATGTTATAAATGCTGTATTTGGATTAAATGAAGGGATTAAAAGGTGGCAAGAGCACAGGGTATGACGAAATTGAAGGAAAAGATTTGAAAAAGTAAATTAATTTAATAGCCCCAGTACTGTCACATATATTTAATATTTCTTTTGAAACTGGATGCTTTCCAGAATCTTTTGAAATAGCCAGTCTTAATTTATTTAACAAGTGGAGCGCCTCTGGCAGTCTCACCTGCATCACGCGATTCAATATAGCAGCAACGCTGACTTTGAAAACTACATGTACTACAAAATAATTATTCACACACAAAAAAAACCATTCATATGATACAATACTACGTTCATTGACAATAAATGACATTTGACTTTGATCATGCAACCAAAGACTTGTCAGTGATACTTGATCACCCCTATATCCACATTTTATCAATGACCTTAAATGACCTTTGACTTTGGTCATGTGACCTGAGACTCACATGAGCTGTTCAATGATACTTGATTACTCTATGTCCAAGTTTTATGAACTAGATCCATACACTTTCAGAGTTATGATGGTTGTTCAACAAATACCCCCAACATGGCCTAAGTTCATTGACCCTAAATGACCTTTTAATTTGGTCATGTGACTTGAAACTCAGGCAGGATGTTCAGCAATACTTGATTAAGCTTATGGCCAAGTTTCATGAAAAAAGTCCATATACTTTCTAAATTATTTGTCATTTCAAAAACTTAATCTTCGGTTAAGATTTGGTGTTGACGCCGCCGCCGTCGGTGCCTATAGTCTCACTCTGCTATGCAGGTGAGACAAAAAAAATACATTCATTGGTTTAAAGAATCTGAGGGATGGACAACACCAAAAATAAAATGCCCCTGGCACCACATAAGCAAAAAAATTGTAGATTTAAAAGGAGATCACAACATCTGTTTTTGTGCTAAATGTAAACCTTACTTGTCAGACAATATGATCGATTGTCAGGTATAGAAAAGACATGTAGAATCACTTACATTGTTGTTGGAAAACCTTGTTTTCTTCTTTGAGGAAGGTAATACCCCTGATGTAGAAGGACCTTCTGTTTCACAATCACCCATACTTGTCTGCTTGAAGGTAGAACACGTCTTTGGTTGGTTTGCTACCAAAATATGACATCAAAAAGAATTAGTCATTTGAAAGATATCAAAGACAAAATGCAAAAGGCTTCCCCAAGAAACTACAAGTTCTTGATAAGTAAATGCAGAGGCAGACGATAAAAGAAAATGCAAGATTCATTTCCTAAATTTGATAAGAATTACCCATGACAATTTTGAGAATTTCATGATTTCCTTACCAAATATATACAATACATGGAGATTATTATTATTATTATTTTTTTTTTTTGGGGGGGAGGGCTAAAAATGAATTTTGCGCTTCATATATTTGTTATTATAATGATCACACGGTTAACAAGAAAACTGCTTGTATCATATGTATCACATAAATACTATGACCAAGATATGAAATTTTGGAAACTTCATGACTTTACTTAATTCTTACCATAGACTTTATTCTTGGTATAGAGCTGATCATCGTCACTCTCAGAATTAGGCAGACCGAAATCGCTGGCAGAGCTTCTGTCAGTATCCAAAACCTTGAAAACAATGATATCATAGTTAAAGCTTAAAATACTGTTTGAAACAGCTGTTTTCCAGGAGTAAACAATCATACCTTCTCTCTCAAACATCAAACAGCTCATTTAATGTTGGCTGTTCTATTTCTCTCTTGGGCTCTGTGGATCAGATATGAATATAAGGGGATGCTATTAGCATGCCCAACAGTTTAATTTATGCAAATAAAGCAATATGTTGACCAACAAAAATACAATTTGAATACCTGTATCTGTAGTAAGTGCACAGCAATCTACATGTATCAGGTAATTTCATTAATTAATAATCAATAATTCTAAATTTAGTTCCAATATAAAGTACACCATGAGTACACCTTGCATATATTCAATCTTTTAGTACTACAATCACTCAAAATTAGTCAGATTTCATTTTACAATGAAACAGCCCCATCCTATTGCGGTTTTTTTCAAGACACCTCCATGGCCATGTATTAATCATTTACAATATTTTTATCAATCAATAATATACATTATGTGATCTATCTGTGTAGTCTGGTCGCTGTTAAATTAAAATGAACCTCTTCAAATCATAATTCTAGTACCTCCCCCCACATACCACGCAGGAGCAGAATCACTTACATTGTTATTGGAAAACCTTGTTTTCTTCTTTGAGGAAGGTAATACCCCTGATGTAGAAGGACCTGCTGTTTCACAATCACCCATACTTGTCTGCTTGAAGGTAGAACACGTCTTTGGTTGGTTTGCTACCAAAATATGACATCAAAAGGAATTAGTAATTTGAAAGATATCAAAGACAAAATGCATAAGGCTTCCCCAGGTGTGCAAAGGCATATTTGACAGCGCTACAAATATCTGTCATGTTAACAGAGGAGAGTGGCCAGATACAAGCACATATTAGTACAAAACCAGTTTCACAGTATGTTGTCAATTATGAACAGTCCAACAAATGTAATGTGCACATATAATGCACAGAATCTACAAGTCCTTGATAAGTAAATTCAGAGACAGAAGATGAAAGAAAATGCAAGATTCATTTCCTAAATTTTATAAGAATTACCCATGAAAAATTTGAGAATTTCATGATTTGCTTACCAAATATATACAATACATGGAGATTATTATAATTTTTTTTTTTTTTTGGGGGGGGGCTAAAAATGAATTTTGTGCTTCATATATTTGTTATTATAATTATCACACGGTTAGCAAGAAAACTGCTTGTATCATATGTATCACATAAATACTATGACCAAGATATGAAATTTTGGAAACTTCATGACTTTACTTAATAATTCTTACCATAGACTTTATTCTTGGTATAGAGCTGATCATCGTCACTCTCAGAATTAGGCAGACCGAAATCGCTGGCAGAGCTTCTGTCAGTATCCAAAACCTTGAAAACAATGATATCATAGTTAAAGCTTAAAATACTGTTTGAAACAGCTGTTTTCCAGGAGTAAACAATCATACCTTCTCTTTCAAACATCAAACAGCTCATTTAATGTTGGCTGTTCTATTTATATCTTGGGCTCTGTGGATCAGATATGAATATAACGGGATGCTATATGCATGCCCAACAGTTTAATTTGTGCAAATAAAGCAATATGTTGACCAACAAAAATACAATTTGAATACCTGTCAACTGTAGTAAGTGCACAGCAATCTACATGTATCAGCTTATTTCATTAATTAATAATCAATAATTCTAAATTTAGTTCCAATATAAAGTACACCATGAGTACACCTTGCATATATTAAATTTTTAAGTACTACAATAACTAAAAAAATGGTCAGATTTCATTTTACAATGAAACAGCCCCATCATATTGGTTTTTTTTTTCAAGACACCTCGCAGGAGCAGAATCACTTACAACGATATTGGAAAACCTTGTTTTCTTCTTTGAGGAAGGTAATACCCCTGATGTAGAAGAACCTGCTGTTTCACAATCACCCATACTTGTCTGCTTGAAGGTAGAACACGTCTTTGGTTGGTTTGCTACCAAAATATGACATCAAAAGGAATTAGTAATTTGAAAGATATCAAAGACAAAATGCATAAGGCTTCCCCAGGTGTGCAAAGGCATATTTGACAGCGCTACAAATATCTGTCATGTTAACAGAGGAGAGTGGCCAGATACAAGCACATATTAGTACAAAACCAGTTTCACAGTATGTTGTCAATTATGAACAGTCCAACAAATGTAATGTGCACATATAATGCACAGAATCTACAAGTCCTTGATAAGTAAATTCAGAGACAGAAGATGAAAGAAAATGCAAGATTCATTTCCTAAATTTTATAAGAATTACCCATGAAAAATTTGAGAATTTCATGATTTGCTTACCAAATATATACAATACATGGAGATTATTATAATTTTTTTTTTTTTTTTGGGGGGGGGCTAAAAATGAATTTTGTGCTTCATATATTTGTTATTATAATTATCACACGGTTAGCAAGAAAACTGCTTGTATCATATGTATCACATAAATACTATGACCAAGATATGAAATTTTGGAAACTTCATGACTTTACTTAATAATTCTTACCATAGACTTTATTCTTGGTATAGAGCTGATCATCGTCACTCTCAGAATTAGGCAGACCGAAATCGCTGGCAGAGCTTCTGTCAGTATCCAAAACCTTGAAAACAATGATATCATAGTTAAAGCTTAAAATACTGTTTGAAACAGCTGTTTTCCAGGAGTAAACAATCATACCTTCTCTTTCAAACATCAAACAGCTCATTTAATGTTGGCTGTTCTATTTATATCTTGGGCTCTGTGGATCAGATATGAATATAACGGGATGCTATATGCATGCCCAACAGTTTAATTTGTGCAAATAAAGCAATATGTTGACCAACAAAAATACAATTTGAATACCTGTCAACTGTAGTAAGTGCACAGCAATCTACATGTATCAGCTTATTTCATTAATTAATAATCAATAATTCTAAATTTAGTTCCAATATAAAGTACACCATATAAAGTACACCATCGTCCTTTATGGATGGCGTAATTTTTTTTTTATTTATTTATTTAATTTATTTTTTATTTTTATTTTTTTATAATTCCGATGATTAGTCACTTTTCTATTTCAGTTATTATATGAGCCATGCTTTTGCACTAATTTGATTGAAAAAAAAACCCACAAAAATATAAATTTAACGGGTTGCGTTCTCTTAAGACACTCAGTTTTACTTAGCTGTTTGAAATTATCTTAACCATCCTTATCCTTTTTTTTTCTGTTGATTTCTTTTATAAACAAATCTCGTTTTCAATAAAAAAAAAAAATAGAAGAAAACTATCTTTAACAGATCAAATCATTCTTAGATATTTTTTTTTCGACAGTTCTTAGTTGTCGTGATCATTTTTTCAATAATTGTTTGCATGTTATAAAAAAATTAACTTTGTTCTTGTTCTGTTCTTATGATAGTAAGAGTCAGTTGATATGAGTATATTGATATTGTATATATTGTAGTTAGTGCAAAGTTGTCAAATATAATTGTTTCACTATGACGTTGAAGAAGATACAATTTTGTTTTTCCCCTTTCACTTGCAATCTCCTCTCTCTCTCCCCTTCCTTTGTTTCCTACATTAAGTATTAATTCATAATGTGTTTCCTTTACATCAACAAAAATCTCAATTTTTTTTTTTTTTTTCTATCTGCTTTATTGAAAATCTATTTCTTAAACTTTGTTTACTACCAGGGAGCTCAAATTTCGTGTTTTTTGTAATGATGTATTACGATTTCTCATACCTGAGTCATGTGTTTTTCAATCCTGCGAAGATCTTTTTTAATTCATATGTTTTTGTAAATGTTATGTGTTTGTATTCCGTTTGTATCTGTTCACATTTACATGTTTTGTTTCGTCTTACCTTTTTCTTTCATACCCTCGCCGGAATAGTAGGTCTATACTCTGAATCACCTCTCCAGGATACTGTGCTTTATCATATTTATTGTATTTTCTACCCGTCACAAAACGCTCGTATTATCAATGGTTTAAATGGATACATTACATAATCATTTAGCGTTTAATTCTCTTCCAGATGATCGATACGACGATGCTATAGCCAATTCCTTAACTGAGTATATTTCTAACGAGCAATTTAAAAACATTTTGTGCAATAATAACGATAAAAATACATTTTCTTTATTTCATTTGAATATTAGAAGCATTAATAGACACTTTGATGATTTTCAATTGCTCTTAGATAATTCATCTCAATGTCTTCCCTCTGTAATTGGGCTCACTGAGACTTGGTTGTCCACGAATCCTAACCCACCTTTTGCCTTATATGAACACGATTTTATTTTCAATAGTCGGATAGAAAAGTCTGGGGGCGGTGTTGGCCTATACGTTTCAAAAAAATATTCTTTCAATATTTGCAAGGATGTTACTATAATGAATGATATCTTAGAATCCCTTTTTATTGAAATCCAATTGCCAGGCCGGAGAAATATGATAATTGGTGTAATTTACCGCCCTCCAAATAGCAATAACATTGACTTCCTGTCATCCCTCAGGAATATTTTGCATAATCCAGTAATGAATAATAAAGATTGTTGTATAATGGGCGACTTCAATATCAACTTACTAAAATATAATAATGAAAGTTCATGTCATGATTTTTTAGAAACATTTTTATCAAATTCATTCTTTCCTCTTGTTACTAAGCCAACTCGTGTCACTAATGTATCGGCAACATTGATTGATAATATCTTCAGTAACATTATTCCGCATCCCAATTCATATGTCATACTGTCTGATATATCTGATCATTACCCAATTTTCTCTCAGTTTACTCTTTCTAATTTAAGTAGTGGTGGACAGCCTCCCAAATTAAGACGTCAAGCTTCCCCTGAAAACATAACTAGACTTGGAGCGAGTTTAGAGCACGTAGACTGGTCAAATGTCTACAACACTGATAATGTTAATAGTTCGTACAACATATTTTTAGATATTCTGAATAAAGAACTAGATGCGTGTATTCCCCTTCAAAAATGTCAAACAAATTATAAAATTACTCCTAGACTTCCCTGGATATCGAAATCTCTTTTAAAGTGTATAAATAAAAAGAATAAATTGTACTACAAATACAAATCCGAATTTACAGATAGAACAAAACAAAAATATACTTCATATAAGAATGCTTTAACCAGAATTTTGCGTTTTGAAAAGAAGAAATATTTTACAAGTCGCTTAGAGTTGTATAAACGCGACATGCAGAATACCTGGAAAGTCCTCAAACAAGCTATGAATTTAACCAAAAACAAAAATGAAATTACTAAGATAAAAAGAGATAATGATGTAATCCATAATCCCAACCTAATTGCTAACCTGTTTAATACACATTTTTCCTTAATTGGTGAGAAGTTAGCACAAAAAATACCTACATCAAATAAATCTTTTAGAGATTTTTTAAATCCTCCAAATTCAAGCTCTATTTTCTTTGTTCCAACTCACAGGAATGAGGTAATGGATATTGTTTCTCATTTAAATAACAAAAAGAGTTCTGGTTTTGATAGTATCAACAATGTTATATTAAAGGGGATAATACCTTTTATTGTTGATCCACTCGTACATATATTTAATTTGTCTTTTTTAGATGGGATAGTGCCAAATACGATGAAGATAGCAAAGGTCATTCCATTGTTCAAAAAAGGCGACAATCAAGATGTGAACAATTATCGCCCTATATCTTTATTGTCATCCCTCTCAAAAGTTTTAGAAAAATTGATATATAAAAGAACAATTGCTTTTTTAAAAGATCATGATATTTTTTGTGATAATCAATATGGGTTTAGAGCAAAACATAGTACAAATCATGCGTTATTATCACTTGTTGAAAAGGTAGCCCATGCTCTCGATTCATCTTCTCATATGGTTGGAATACTCCTGGACTTCTCCAAGGCCTTCGACACTATCAACCACAATATTTTACTTCATAAACTTTCACATTATGGTATACGTGGGAAGGCTTTGGAGTGGTTCAGGAGTTATCTTTCCAATAGAAAACAATATATTTTTCTGAATGGCTGTTCCTCTGAATTGCGGGATATTACTTGTGGTGTCCCTCAAGGGAGTTTGTTAGGCCCTCTATTGTTTATTATCTATATCAACGATTTTTATAGATCATCAGATATGGCATCTTTTATATTATTTGCTGACGATACAAACTTGTTTTTCTCTCATTCAAATCCAAACACCCTTGTTGAAATTGTGAATACTGAACTAAAAAACATTACTCAGTGGATTCGAGCAAATAGATTATCTCTAAATTTAGAAAAGACCAAATATATCCTTTTTAGTAATTCAATTGATGCCTTACCAGCTGATATAGTTTTTGATGACACTCCCTTAGAAAAGGTATTATATTCTAAGTTTCTTGGTGTAATAATTGACAATAAGCTTTCATGGAAGATTCATATCGATAATATTTCTAAAAAGATTTCACGCAACATAGGTATACTAAATAGACTAAAGATCCAACTTCCACCTTCTGCCTTACTAACATTATATTTTTCTCTAACATTACCGTATTTGAATTACGGCTTACTTGCTTGGGGCAACGCTCACCAAACTATCTTAGACAAACTTTTATTGTTGCAAAAAAGAGCGGTTAGAATTATTAATCAAGTAGATTTTCGTGCTCATACTGATCCATTTTTCTATGATAGTAGTATTCTGAAAGTAAAAGATTTATATCTGCTTCAATTAGGTCAATTTATGTTTAAGTATACTAACGATTTGTTGCCAAATTCTTTCGATAATATGTTTTTAAGAAATCGCGCAATTCATTATTACCCAACGAGACGATCAGAAGAGTTTCATTTGCCTTTGCTTAGAACTCTCTTCGCTAAAAATACGTTTATATATGAAGGTCCAAACCTCTGGAATTCTTTTTCTGATTACTTAAAAAATTCTCCTTCTTTATATGTATTTAAAAAAAGATTGAAATTATCGTTACTCTTAAAATACAAAGATTAAGTTATTGTTCCTGCTACGCGCGCACCCATACATTATCTGTCCTGATCATCTGAATGATTTTGCATTATCACTCTTGCTTTCTTTTATTATTTATTCCATACGCGCAGTGTTACCTTATTTAAATATTTAAATTTTAAAATGTTTTATCTGATGCTATGACAATTTTGTTTCGACAGTAATTCTTCAGGGTATGAAATATTTAATTTTCGTTTAAGTTTTGTGCTATAATTTTTTGTTCTTGTTATATGTTTGTGTTTTGTAATTTTGTCTGTCCCATATTCTATTTTACATGTCCGTCTTCGCAGGATTATAGTTACTATAGCATAATAATTGCTATTATAAATATTGTCACCGTTATCATTATTTTTTTTTCTTTTTTTACAAAATCAAGTATTTTCCAACCAACAAATTTGTTTTTATTTTTTGTTAATGTTGTATAAATAAAAAATGTTATTTCACTGGGTCCTAAGCAATACAAGCTTTGCTTTTAATTTAGGTTCCCCCACTTTTGTTATCTTTTTTGACAAATTATTGTTAATTTTTCGATTTTGTGTAACTATTTCTTGATTGATATGTATTATTGTCATATATGATTTGTTATTGTAAACGAAAGTGGAAAAATAAATTCAAATCAAATCAAATCAAATCACCATGAGTACACCTTGCATATATTAAATCTTTAAGTACTACAGAAACTAAAAAAATGGTCAGATTTCATTTTACAATGAAACAGCCCCATCATATTGGTTTTTTTTTTCAAGACACCTCGCAGGAGCAGAATCACTTACAACGATATTGGAAAACCTTGTTTTCTTCTTTGAGGAAGGTAATACCCCTGATGTAGAAGAACCTGCTGTTTCACAATCACCCATACTTGTCTGCTTGAAGGTAGAACACGTCTTTGGTTGGTTTGCTACCAAAATATGACATCAAAAGGAATTAGTACTTTGAAAGATATCAAAGACAAAATGCAAAAGGCTTCCCCAAGTGCGTAAAGGCATATTTGACAGCACTACAAACATCTGTCATGTTAACAGAGGAGAGTGGCCAGATACAAGCACATCTTAGTACAAAACCAGTTTCACAGTATGTTGTCAATTATGAACAGTCCAACAAATGTAATGTGCACATATAATGCACAGAAACTACAAGTTCTTGATAAGTAAATTCAGAGGCAGAAGATGAAAGAAAATGCAAGATTCATTTCCTAAATTTTATAAGAATTACCCATGAAAAATTTGAGAATTTCCAGAATTTGTTTACCAAATATGAATAGAGACTTTTTTTTTGGGGGGGGGGGGGCTAGAAATGAACTATGTGCTTTAAATATTTCTTATGGTAATTATTTCATAGTGAACAAGAAAACTGCTTGCATCATATGTATATAAAGATAAGTACTATAATTTAGATGAAATTTGTAAAATTAATTACTCTACTTTAAATCTTTACCATAGACTTTATTCTTGGTATAGAGCTGATCATCGTCACTCTCAGAATTAGGCAGACCGAAATCGCTGGCAGAGCTTCCGTCAGTATCCAAAACCTTGAAAACAATGATATCATAATTAAAGCTAAAAATACTGTTTGAAACTTTTCCAGGAGTAAACAAATGCAATTAATACCTTAAATTCTCTTTCAAACATCAAAAAGCTCATTTAATGCAGGCTGTTCTATTTCTCTCTTGGGCTCTGTGGATCAGATATGAATATAAGGGGATGCTATTAGCATGCCCAACAGTTTAATTTTTGCAAATAAAGCAATATGTTGACCAACAAAAATACAATTTTAATACCTGTCAGCTGTAGTGAGTGCACAGCAATCTATACACAACAAAAAAAGTAGGTCCCCCCTAATCAAATTGCTGTAACTTTTGAACGGAATTATTTTTAGATATTTCGTAAGTGGTTTTCTACATTCATTAGGCAACTCCTGGTCAAAAATGAGATTGATCGGTTGAGTCACGCATGAGAAATTAAAGATTGAATTAAAAGTGACAATTTTTTAAAGTCACAATTATAGTCCAACGTTTTTCAGATTGTGAGAATACAAAGTTGGCCAAAAGCTATTTTTAGGTGAATTTTATGGTGTTATGCTGTCTTACTATCCATCATTTAGCCACTCCACACACAATTTTGATATCGTATGTTCATGGTTGAGTGAGCACAATATATAGCAGGGGCAGCGAAAGCCCCAAAAGCATGTACAAAAATGTAAAAATTACCATACGATTATGATTTTTTGCATGGTCAGCCCACCCCCCTCCCCACTTTGAAAACCGTTCCGTTCCAAATCATCATATGGGTTTATTATGGTAGTATCCTCTACAACTGGTTAGATCATGTTAAAATCTGAATATGTTGGTGTCTCCCCCGATTATATGCCCCTCCACATTTTAAAATTCTGGATCCACCACTGATTTGTCCATAAATTAAACTGATCATGAGAAATTGTTAGGCAAAGAATACATTTATGCATTTTAAAGAGTATTCATCCCTAAGTTTTCGAATGTGCTCGCTCAACCATGAAAATGTTTAAAGTTCGGAAAGTGTGTAGTGATAGAAATGATGGATGATAAAAACAACAGCAATTAAATTCACATTTGAAACCGAATTTGCCCCCAATATTCACTTTATTACCTTTTAAAATGAGTCTGTGACATTGTTGAAAATACAAATTTTTCCTCTTTGATGCGTGCTCACTCATCCATAAATAAACAAATCGATATCATTTTTGCACAGAATTCTGACCATAGGTTGATAAACATTACTGCCAAATAACATTGCTAAAGACAGCCTTGAAAAAAAGTTCCACCATATTGAATAAGAGGTTATTTATTCTTAAACATATGCACCCATAATGTACACAAGTGGATGTTAAATTTTAACAAATATGAAATAGGGGTTTGTTTCATAGACGTTATTTTACTTCTACCAACAGTTACTTCGTGAAACTTCGCACATGGCTTTAGAGTAACACTATCCAAAAGGCGCGCACACCAAAATAACCATTCGATACGGCACAGAGTGGGGCAAAGGCTTTGAACTTTCTTCTCATTTGTATAATTTTCTAATATTGTGTGCTCACTGCTGCATTAAACATCGGGATTATCATAAATATCAAATCAAATGAGCTATGCCAGGAGGTTTGTGACAGATATCCAGTTACAAATTGCATTTTTTCCAATAACGTAAAAAAGGACTAATCACATTCCACATGTTAATTCAAGCGTGAATGCTTAATTAAACGCCTTTGAATCATTGGAGCGTGTTAACTGGTCATGAACATAACAAAAAAATTGATAAAAGATCAGTTTCAGTTCCCAAAATGAAACAATACTTGCCTATGATATTTGAAAACCGTATTTTTTTTTTCAATAAATGTTCATTGAACCGTGAAACGATGAATATTGTTGAAGATACTCTTCCCAAAAATAACTGTCATCATAATCATATTCTATAATTTTTAATGATACAAATGTGTAAAAAATCAAATTATAGTAAATTTGGACTTGTGTTTATTCAACCGTGAAATTTAGTCCAAAAAGTTGTATCGTCTTTTAGAAAATACCTTTTTCAAGCCTTCTATGTTTCATGATGAGAATGTGGAATTAGTTCCAATAAAATGGAATCAAAGTAATGATATTTGGCTTGTGACTTTTGAAAAGTGAAATTTTTGCCTTCTGACGGTGCTCACTGAAGCATGATGTCAAATACGTCCATAACATTTACTCAGAGGATAGCTTATAAATTTACCTACACGCTCACATAAAAATATATTAAAAACTCGCATTAGTTTGGAAATTATTGATGTTTGTTTAAGGGGGGCCTTCCTTTTTTTGCTGTGTATACATGCATCACCTTATTTCATTAATTGATAATCAATCATTCTAAATTTAGTTCCAATATAAAGTACACCATGAGTACACCTTGCATATATTCAATCTTTTAGTACTACAATCACTCAAAATTAGTCAGATTTCATTTTACAGTGAAACAGCCCCATCCTATTGGGTTTTTTTTTTCAAGACACCTCCATGGCCATGTATTTAGTCATTTACAATATTTTTATCAATCAATAATATACATTATGTGATCTATCTGTGTAGTCTGGTCGCTGTTAAATTAAAATGAACCTCTTCAAATCATAATTCTAGTACGTCCCCCCACATACCACGCAGGAGCAGAATCACTTACATTGTTATTGGAAAACCTTGTTTTCTTCTTTGAGGAAGGTAATACCCCTGATGTAGAAGGACCTGCTGTTTCACAATCACCCATACTCGTCTGCTTGAAGGTAGAACACTTCTTTGGTTGGTTTGCTACCAAAATATGACATCAAAAGGAATTAGTAATTTGAAAGATATCAAAGACAAAATGCAAAAGGCTTCCCCAAGTGTGCAAAGGCATATTTGACAGCGCTACAAATATCTGTCATGTTAACAGAGGAGAGTGGCCAGATACAAGCACATATTAGTACAAAACCAGTTTCACAGTATGTTGTCAATAATGAACAGTCCAACAAATGTAATGTGCACATATAATGCACAGAAACTACAAGTTCTTGATAAGTAAATTCAGAGGCAGAAGATGAAAGAAAATGCAAGATTCATTTCCTAAATTTGATTTAAGAATTACCCATGAAAAATTTGAGAATTTCATGATTTGCTTACCAAATATATACAATACATGGAGATTATTATTATTATTATTTTTTTTTTTTTTGGGGGGAGGGCTAAAAATGAATTTTGTGCTTCATATATTTGTTATTATAATGATCACACGGTTACCAAGAAAACTGCTTGTATCATATGTATCACATAAATACTATGACCAAGATATGAAATTTTGGAAACTTCATGACTTTACTTAATTCTTACCATAGACTTTATTCTTGGTATAGAGCTGATCATCGTCACTCTCAGAATTAGGCAGACCGAAATCGCTGGCAGAGCTTCTGTCAGTATCCAAAACCTTGAAAACAATGATATCATAGTTAAAGCTTAAAATACTGTTTGAAACAGCTGTTTTCCAGGAGTAAACAATCATACCTTCTCTTTCAAACATCAAACAGCTCATTTAATGTTGGCTGTTCTATTTCTCTCTTGGGCTCTGTGGATCAGATATGAATATAAAGGGATGCTATTAGCATGCCCAACAGTTTAATTTATGCAGATAAAGCAATATGTTGACCAACAAAAATACAATTTGAATACCTGTATCTGTAGTAAGTGCACAGCAATCTACATGTATCAGCTAATTTCATTAATTAACAATCAATAATTCTAAATTTAGTTCCAATATAAAGTACACCATGAGTACACCTTGCATATATTCAATCTTTTAGTACTACAATCACTCAAAATTGGTCAGATTTCATTTTACAATGAAACAGCCCCATCCTATTGTGTTTTTTTTTCAAGACACCTCCATGGCCATGTATTTAGTCATTTACAATATTTTTATCAATCAATAATATACATTATGTGATCTATCTGTGTAGTCTGGTCGCTGTTAAATTAAAATGAACCTCTTCAAATCATAATTCTAGTACCTCCCCCCACATACCACGCAGGAGCAGAATCACTTACATTGTTATTGGAAAACCTTGTTTTCTTCTTTGAGGAAGGTAATACCCCTGATGTAGAAGGACCTGCTGTTTCACAATCACCCATACTTGTCTGCTTGAAGGTAGAACACTTCTTTGGTTGGTTTGCTACCAAAATATGACATCAAAAGGAATTAGTAATTTGAAAGATACGAGAAAGAACTATAGCACATCAACGATGTGTAGCTCAACCGGCATCTCGCAACAAAATTTAACACAATTTTAATTTCAGCCCAGTTGACACTGTAGTGAATTATATTGGTGACATAAATTGAGGATATACATGTAGAATTGAAATTGATGAAGAAATGACATAGAAGCATTTTTGGTGATCTATGAATAAGTTTTATATAAAGCATAAATAACTTTCTAGTCAAAATTTCTTAACTCTGTGTAGAAACTTGGTGAACCTCTTGTAGATCTCAGATGGAACAAAAATAATCAAAATCAATCAACAAATAAATAAGTAATTTTTGTGAGTTTTGAAAATATATTGGTAGCATATTCAATGAGTTTCAAAATTATGTGTTGAAATTTTGTATCACCTCCTCAAGCTATCATATAAAGCAAACAAAATTGAAATTGATGAACAAATGAAGAAAAAACATTTTTTGCGATTTATGAATAAATTTTGCTTAAATTAGCATAAATAATTTTCTTGACAAAATTTCAAAATTTTGAGTACAAGTTTGGTGAACCTCATGCAGCTCGACCAGATGGAAGAAAAAAAATCAAAATCTGTCAACAAATAGAAAAGAGGCATTGCCTGTGAGTTATGAATAAATTTCGCATAAAATAGCATAGATAGTTTTCTATAAAGTACTGCAAATTTCAAAATCCTGTGTAGAAGTTTGGTGACCCTCATGAAGTTCTACCAAACGGAAGAAGACAAAATCGAAATCAGTAAACAATTAAAGAAGAAAAAGCATTTAATGTGAATGTTCAAAAATATGCATAAATTGATTTTGCATAAATTAGGTTAAAAATTGTTCTAGTCAAAATTTCAAAATTCTGGGTAGACATTACCTCATGAAGCTTTACCAGATGGAACAAAAAAAAATCAAAATAGATCAACAAATAAAGAAGAAGCATGTTATGTGAATTTTTTAAAATATGCATAAATTAATTTTGCATAAATTAGCATAAAAATTGTTCTAATCAAAATTTCAAAATTATGTGTAAAACTTTGGTGAACCTCATGAAGCTCTACCAGATGGAAGCAAAAAAATCAATATCGGTCAACAAAAATGAAGCATTTTTTGTGAATTTTGAAAAATGCGCATAAACTTAATAGCAGATTTAATGAATTTCAAGCATTTTGAAATTGTGGACGGACGACGGACGCCACGCCATGGCATAAGCTCATTTGGCCCTTCGGGCCGGATGAGCTTAAAATGGAAAAGGCTCCCCCAAGTGTGCAAAGGCACCATTTGCCAGCGTTACAAGTTAAACGTTACAGGTCAAGTTTACCCCAGAAAAACGTTGATTTGAATAAAAAAAATCAAACATGAATAACGCTGAAAACTTCATCAAAAATTGCATGTATAATAACAAAGTTTTCGCTTATTTTTCACAAGATGCTCAAATGAGTGTTATGCAAATGAGAGAATCGATGATGTCACTCACTCACTATTTCTTTTATTTTTTATTGTTTCAATTAATAAAGTATTTCAATTTTTATGAATTTGACAATTAGGATCTCCTTTCTAATTGAACCACAAAATGTTAAAATAATGGAATCCCACGTGTTAAGGGGGGAATGAAACCTTATTTCACGTGACAATAAGAATATCAAAATATTTCACATATCATATAATATTCATAAAATACAAAAGAAATAGTGAGTGGGTGATGTCATTGGTCCCCTCATTTGCATACCAAACAGAATGTGCATACAACTGTTTTGTGAAATGAAGCGAAACTTTAATAATGATATTACTTTCTTATTTTACATCCGATATTGCAGTGATTTTCAGTGTTATGCTTGTTTGAATTTTTCTCTTTCTATTCAAATCAACATTTTATTGGGGTGGAATTGCCCTTTAACATAGAACAATGGCCAGATACAAGCACAAAACTAGTTTCACAGTATGTTGTCATATGAACAGTCTAACAAATGTATGAGCACATACAAGGCACAGAAACTACAAGTTCTTGATAAGTAAATGTAGAGGCAGAAGATAAAAGAAAATGCAAGATTCATTTCCCGAAGTTGATAAGAATTACCCACAAAAAATTTCATATTTCCTGAATTTGTTTACAAATATATATGTAGGGTTGAAGAAAATTATATGTTTGGAGTTGAAAATAAATGAAGTTCTAAATCATCAAACTGAAAGGGGAATGAAGCAGACGCAAAATGAAGAGAACTTAAATCGAAGGAGCCTGGTTGTACACTGTTTAATATCTGGGCTATTTAGCCTCAGCTTAACTTCGGATCACAGTATAATTTACATCAATATTTGAATTAGAAATAACAACCAATCAAACTAAAGAAAATGGAAGGATCGAACTAAAATGTAAGAACCCAATTCATAAGATAAACCAATAAGATGAGATGACAAAGATGTCTGGTGATTATGTAATAATGGAAGTAGAAACTAAGGAGTCAGGTGAGGGATGGAATGAGTGGAACACCTGAAGAGAGAATAGAGAAGGAATGAAGATGACAAGAGAAACACAGGAAAGGCATTCAGAGTATAATGAATGAATGACAACTGAATATCATTAAACTCAAATAACTTAAGTCCAGACTGCAAGGGCAGTACTGAAAAGAAATGCAAATGAACTAAAGTCTAGACAGAACAGAAATGTAAAACACCTGAAGAAAACACAAGTCAAAGGAAATAAACAAAATATATAGGTAAATGACAAATTAACAATCCTACATATACATGTCTGGAGAATTTATACTTTTTTTTTTTTGGGGGGGGGGGAAGGGATGGCTAGAAATATTTTGTAAAAACAGTTATAATGCACAATGTAATGAACATTCATTAGGTGGGCTGATGGTGTCACATCCCAACAATCCCTTTTCTTATGTTATTACATGAAATCATAAATTTTTCATTATTTCATACATGTGTATAAAATTATGTGTCTCCATTATGATGAAATAAGTTGCAGCAATAAATAAGTAATGCACTCAATCAGTTGTCAATGCAATTGCTTTAGTTCTTGGTAGAAACATTTTGAATAAACCTATTCATTTAATAACAAGCAAAAGAACGAGTGGGGAAATGACATCATCAGCCCATCAAATGAATATTCATAAAGACATGCCTAGAACTGTTTCACCGGAATAATGCAAATCTGTAAAATTCAATAACTTCAATATTATCCAATTTTGATCAAATTTTCAGCATTATGCTTTTGTGAATTTTACTCTTTTTATTGAAATAAAAATATCTCCAGCCTGGACCATCCCTTTAAAGGTACTGTATAACAATGTTTCTATTTTACTTTCAGTACATATTTTACCAGTGTTTTTATTTGTCTGCTCAAACTACATGTATGTCACATAGCAATTAAAGTTTGACAATTTTTTGGAATGGGTTTCCGTGTTATGTGGTGGCTTTAATTCTTACCATGGACATCATTCTCGGTATTAAGCTGATCATTATCACTCTCAGAATTAGGCAGACCGAAATCGCTGGTGGAGCTTCTGTCAGTATGCAAATTTTAAAATAAGCATTAATTAAAAATGACTGATTTCCCATGCTTTTTGGCCATGTGTTCATTCAACCAAAAAATCATGCATACAAGTCATACAAACTGTCAGCCAGTACCTGAAAAACATCTTGTGTGCCCTCATTTGGCAAAATGTTAAATCCGCCTACAGGTGTATCATTAAAATCATTTTATAACTATGATAAATAATCTTTATTCTGGTTAAAAAATTATGAAGATTTGGTTTATAAAGGGGAACTAACTTTTTTTTTAGATACATATCATCAGATGAAAAGAAACTACGCATAGGACAACAATTATGAACTAGAACAGTTTGACTGTGTTTAGTTGATGGGTATGCCTCTGCACTAGGGAGTAAACATCAACTGATAGAATGTTCGGCACATCCCGATTAGACACTTGCGATCAATCGAATACTCATATAACAGAGCTACCAAGTCTCACGCACAATGTGTGAGACTCATGCGTTCAGAGTCCGTCTCACGATCTCACGCATGGCACCCATTTTTCTCCCGCATCGGACCCAACAGAAAAAAAGAGAGAAAAAGTAGCATTATTCGCTAGATTATACACACTGGCCGACCGCCTTTGCACGCCATATTCAAACGTATAATAGGTTTTTTTTCCCCATAAGCTTTTTTTTTTTGGCCAGCCAAACATGTTTATGCTACCAGTATATTTTCCCCCAGAAGCTCTTTCATATTCTAGCTACTTGTCTATACCGGCCAAAATGGGGTTATTTTGCACACAGAGAAAAACATGTTTAGGGGGTGTTTGGAAATAATTTGGTCATGCATGTTAACTGCAATATTCATTTGACTGCCCCCCCCCCATGCAATTTAGTGACTTTATGATGCATGTATATGGCATACCGGGAGCTGCTCACATGTACATCACAAATTTAAAACTCTAAAACCTCATTTAAAGTTAAACATTATTCTTTGGTGGATTTTGGCCACACTTTCATCAATATGTTTATCCCATTGTTCTGCTTTTATTAACACCAACCTGATGTCAGGGTAAATCATGCCTTTATTAAAAGATAACTTAAAGATACCCAGCAGTGTGTTAATACTACTCAACATGACAGCATTTTTTTATTGTCGTACCATCATCTTACTTTGGGTTGGGACAGCGCTCAAAATACAAGGGGGCTTGGGATGATTTGCCCCCATAATAATGCTACAAGACAACAAGTGGAACGCCTCTGGCAGCTAGTTCTGTCCATTCCCATCATACTAGAAATGCATTGAACCGTGGAATCATGGTTCCACAGGCACGCACCAAAGCTGGTAAAAGAGCCTTCTCCCATCACGGTGCGTGCCTGTGGAATCAACTTCCTAATGAAGTTAAAAACTCCACGTCGAAATCTTCCTTTACATCGTCATATTGGAGGTATAGATACACCCATTTTAATATATAAGCAAGAATTATATTTTTCGACTATAATATTGCATTATAGTGTAAATGGTGATGTGCCTTCTTCTCCCGCTCTAGCTCTCTGCCGTGTTCTTTTACCTCAATTCATCCTTACCCTCTATCTTTCTTTCCCCTATTACTTTCTACTTGTAGCTCTGGGTTAAATTATTGTTCTCAATTACACACACAATTTTCTGTTATTAGATTTATACTTGAAATTTCCATCTGTTTATGTTCAGGATTTGTATTTTCCATTTGTATTGTATATATGCTTGTATTTTGTTTTGTTTTGTGTTATACAGGGCCCCCAAGTACAACAGTATTTGACTACTGATGGGGTTACCCTGTATAAATAATACCAAATAAATAAATAAATAAATAAATAGTCTCGCCTGCATTACGCGATTTAATATAGCAGCAGTGCTAACTATGAAAAGTACTATAAAATAATCATTCACATGAACACCATTCATATAATGACATAATACCACGTTCATTGACCATAAATGACATTTGAACGGTGACTTAAGACTTGTCAACTACACCCATGTCCACATTTCATTCACTCTATCCATAAACTTTCAAAGTTATGATGGCAATTCAACAACATGGCCTAAGTGTATTGACCTTAACTGACCTTTGACCTTGGTTATGTGACCTGAAACTCACAGGGAATGTTCAGTGATACTTGATTACTCTTACATGTACATGTATATCCCAAGTTTTATGAAATAGATCCATGAACTTTCAGAGTTAGGATGGTAATTCAACAAATACCCCTAACACGGCCAAAGTTCATTGACCTTAAATGACTTTTTACCATGGCCATGTGACCTGAAACTCGTACAAGGATGTTCAGTGATACTTGATTACTCTTATGTCCAAGTTTTATGAAATAGATCCATAAACTTTCAGAGTTAGGATGGTAATTCAACAAATACCCCTAACACGGCCAAAGTTCATTGACCTTAAATGACTTTTTACCATGGTCATGTGACCTGAAACTCACAGGGGATGTTCAGTGATACTTGATTACTCTTACATGTACATGTTTATCCCAAGTTTCATGAACTAGATCCATAAATTTTCAAAGTTATGATAGTAAATTAACAAATACCCCCAACTTGACCAAAGTTCATTGATCTTAAATGACCTTTGACCTTGGTCATGTGACCTGAAACTCAAGCAGGATGTTCACTAATACTTGATTAAACTTATGCCCAAAATTATACTTTCTAAGTTATGTCATTTCAAAAACTCAACCTTCGGTTAAGATTTTGAAAATAATTCTCCCAACATGGTCTAAGTTCATTGACCCTAAATAACCTTTGAAATTGGTCATGTGACCTGAAACTCAGGCAGGATGTTCAGTAATACTTGATAGTCCATATACTTTCTAAGTTATGATATAATTTCAGAAACTTAACCTTAGGTTAAGATTTGATGTTGACGCCGCTGTCGCCGTCGGAAAAGCAGCGCCTATGGTCTCGCTCTGCTATGCAGGCGAGACAAAAACCAGGTCCAAAATTTCACCAGAGCGGCAGAGCCCCCAAAATTCCCAGTAGATTGCAGCCATAATTAGCCCCCCCCCAAAAAAAAGAAAAAAAAAAGATTAACTTATCCCCTGCTAAAGGGGTCTTAAAGATGTTAATTGTCTGTGGTAAAGGATCTCTTGCTGCATCACTTTATCCTGCAGAATTTCAAATTACATGCAGGTTAAACTTTAAGGGAATTGCAAAATTATTTTACAGTTCTTGTAACTGTCTAGTTACAAATATTATGGGTACTTTTTCAATACAAAAATATAGCCAGTTCCTACAAACCGAATTAAAAACAATTAAGGTTCAAATCTTAAAAAAAAAAACTAGCACATCAATGATGTGGAGCTCATCCGGCATCTCGCAACAAAATTTAACACAATTTTAATTTCAGCCCAGTTGACACTGTTACAAGTGAATTATATTGGTGACATAAATTGAGGATATAGAATTGAAATTGATGAAGAAATGACATAGAAGCATTTTTTGTGATCTATGAATAAATTTTATATGAATTAAGTATTAATAATTATCTAGTCAAAGTTTCTTAACTCTGTGTAGAACCTTGGTGAACCTATGTAGCTCTCAGATGGAACAAAAATAACCAAAGTCAATCAACAAATAAATAAGTAATTTTTGTGAGTTTTGAAAATATATGAATAAATTAGCATATTTAATGAGTTTCAAAATGCTATGTTAAAATTTTGTATCACCACCTCGAGCTATTATATAAAGCAAACTAAATTGAAATTGATCTACAAATGAAGAAAAAACTTTTTTTTTGTAATTCTGTGTAGAAGTTTGGTGAACCTCATAAAGTTCTACAAGATGGAAGAAGAAAAAAAGTAAAAATCGGTCAACAATTAAAGAAGAAAAAACATTTTATGTGAATTTTTAAAAATATGAATGAATTAATTTGCCATAAATTAGCATAAAAATTGTTCTAATAAAAATTTCAAAATTCTGTGTAGAAAATTGGTGAACCTCATGAAGTTCTTCCAGATGGAAAAAAAATCAAAATCGGTCAACAAATAAAGCATTTTTTGTGAATTTTGAAAAATGCGCATAAATTAGCATATTTAATGAATTTCAAAATTCTGTGTAGAAGTTTGGTGAACCTCATAAAGTTCTACAAGATGGAAGAAGAAAAAAGGTAAAAATCAGTCAACAATTAAAGAAGAAAAAACATTTTATGTGAATTTTTGAAAATATTAATGAATTAATTTGCCATAAATTAGCATAAAAATTGTTCTAGTCAAAATGTCAAAATTCTGTGAAGAAAATTGGTGAACCTCATGAAGCTCCACAAGATGGAAGAAAATAAATCAAAATCGGTCAACAAATAAAGAAGAAGCATTTTATGTGAAATTTTAAAAATATGCATAAATTAATTTTGCATAAATTAGCATAAAAATTGTTCTAAATTTTTTTTCAAAATTCTGTGTAGAAGATTGGTGAAACTCATGAAGCTCTTCCAGATGGAAGGACAAAAATCAAAATCGATCAACAAATAAAGCATTTTTTGTGAATTTTGAAAAATGCACATAAATTAGCATATTTAATGAATTTCAAAATTCTGTGTAGAAGTTTTGAATCCCCCACCTAGTGCTATTTAAGCAAACAGAATCGAAATCGGACTTGAAATGGCGAAGTAGTAGCATTTTGAAATTGTGGACGGACGACAGACGACGGACACCACGCCACGGCATAAGCTCATCTTGCCCTTCGGGCCGGATGAGCTAAAAATTATAATTACTTTAGTAAGGTAATAACAAGTCTTCTTCATCAGGATTTCCTCATTACATATTGGTTGTTTTGATTTGCAATCTTAATTTTACACCTTGTCATAGTTTGGGATCATTCATTAATGCAGGACTTTCAATTTATTATGCACTTGAGACTTATGTAGAAGAGGGGCTTTTGGACATAACTTATTACCTCAAACATATATGCATGCAAGGAGTGACTCAATGAATTAAGTTTCCTTTCGGTGAACTCAAATCCCATGGTTGAATTTTACAGGCAAAAAGTAACTGACATGGGTAATACTAATACACCTTACCTTGGAATCACTTGTAACTGCTGGATTACGCTCTCCAGATCTGGCCTCCTGATTGGCTGAGTCAACACACATTTCTTGTAGGCAGAAAGGAGGGAACTCCATGATGTCTCCTGTTTCTCTTTGTATTTCACATCAGGCTTTGGATTCTCTAGTAGGATAGAACTCAATTTCCTTTTACCTGTTGCTTCCTTCAAGTTTTGCTCATATGGATGTTTCAGAGATGGGTTTATGATGGCAAACAGGGTCATGCCCAATGACCACACATCTGCTTTCATCAAGTCCTCCATTGTTGCTCCAATAGGGAGCATGTCACTATCTAGTCTTATTTCTGGAGCCATGAATGCTGGAGTACCTCGTCCAAGTCCTAAGGTGCGAGTCTGTAGAATGGTATTTGTGTGAAACATTTTGGAGCGAGACTCTCCAAAGTCACACAGTTTAATGAGGATTGGATCTGTTCTGTATATGGATTCAATTTCCTGCTTGTCATGGCTATGACAGTAGTGTTGGTTTGAAACCAAAATGTTGCCTGGTTTGAGGTCTCTGTGAGCTATGCCATTCTCATGAAGATATTTCAATCCCTCAGTCACTTTTTGTCCAACCAAGGGAAAGAAGTCAAAATAATCCACTGTATCAGTACGATCTAAAAGGTTTAAAAACTCTGACAGTGAAGATACAACATCCTTGGTTCCTAACACTTCAAAGTCAAATGCCATGTATTCCATCAGAATAGCACACTTCTCAGGGCATACTGCTTTTATGTCGATAAGATTGGGATGTGACAAGTGACTCATAATGTTCACTTCCTTCATGTAACATCTCCTATCTTCTTCTTGTTCACTGAGTAGTCTTTTCATTACAATGTCTTGTTTTTGGTATGTCACCTTGGAAACTTCACCAAATTGGCCTCTGCCAATCACATGAAGAGCATCTAACTCTTCCCATTTCACAACAGTAATGTTCTTGTCAAAAGCATAATGCTTTGACTTTGATGGTCCTGGTAGTTTGGGTAATTTGAAAGCCATTGTTGATAAAATCTGTTGGGTAAAAACAGAAAGAGATAAAGAAAATATTTATATTTTTAAACTCTCTTTTTTATAGGGACTTGCCACACCGCACGATTCGGCATGGCTTACACCCCACTGTCGGGTGCAGTGGAACTACATCACCTTTTCTATTTGATCATGAGTAGTGAATAACCGATGAATGGTTAGGTGTTTTTCATCGCCATACTATGTACCTCGCCCCCCCCCATAGCTGCCAAGGCGCTTCAGCCCGCATATCCCCAATGGAAATGGGCGTGTACAGTCAAAGAGCTGAGCTTGGCTGAGAGTGAAGCTTGGCAGTGGGAGTAGGCTTTTGTACTTTTTTTTTCAGAAATAAAAATATATATTTCTTTAGTTATTTATAATTCCTTTGACTTTGTGGTGTGGATGTTTGAGTCCCAGAATCATTACTTTGAGGTGGATTGGGGCTTGAGGCAATTTCCTTCAAGCTCCAAAAATGCTCAAAAAGTTCATGGTGTACATGTAGCTGTGTGGGCATGCCCGGCCGGGGGAAGCGATTTATATAAAATGGTTTTAGAAGGGGGCTTAGCATTAATCTTTTTTATATCATTTAAAATAAATTGATAAATTTCACTGTGCCCCTTTCCATTCCTTGTATTTCAATGGTTTATTTTCAGGGTTGGCATGTTTCAAACGGTGTCATTTAAAACGTTTTAAAACGAGTTTGAAAACACCTCGGTTTTTCTTCAAAAAATTTTTTAAACACTTCATAGACTTGTGTGTTGTAAATTTGCCTCCATGGATGTGATTTTAGATGAATTTTTTATTTTTATACTTTTATTTTTTAAGACTGATGTACCATATTATTTTCTTTTAACTTACTATTTAAAACTCTTTCTCAACAGTTACACCTCTCTTTTTCTCCTCTTTCTCTTCCCCCCCTATTCCCCCTTTATCTATTGCCTTGTCATGTTCCTTTCCTCCCTGTTCAATTGTGCACATAAATCCATATTAAGAATATTCTCATTTTAACAAAGTCACGTATCTGAGTGTTGTGCTCATTTTCTGGACAGGGAAAGAAACACTAATAAAATAAGCTCAAATACATGTAATTGTATTACTTGAATGAAATGGAAGTGTTGCACAAGCATATTTTACAAAGAAGACTGTAAAACTGACATCCTACTCTTGAGATACACATAAAAGCAGGTGAAACTTTGCGCTTTGTAATGATGAAGAAAAGTCCTAAACAGCATAAGATAATCAGCGAGCAAAACTTAAAGGACATGTCCTCTCAAGAAAAAGTGAAATTGAGTAAAAACAGAAAAATCCAGCAAGCATAATGCTGAAAATTTTATCAAAATCGGATGTACTAAAATAAGATCTACATAAAATAAGAAAGTTTCACTTAATTTCGCAAATTAATATGCCCTTCCTGGGCGGTATGCAAATGAGGGGACTGACATCACTCACTCACTATTTCTATGTATTTCATTATTTTCTCCTCATTGTCATGTGAAATAAAGTTTTATTCTTCCCTGAACATGTGAAACCTACCATTGGTTTAACATTTTTTGGTTCAGTCAAGTTGGCCATTATTGCTAAGTGTGTACAAATTGAAATATATTGTATTTTTTATTCAAACAATAAAAAACTAAATAATGAGGGATATATATAATCAACTCATTTGCATTTATCACAGAGTTGTGCATACATGTACAACTGTTATGAGAAAAATAAGCTAAACTTTAAATCCGATTTCGATTAAATTTTCAGCATTATGCTTGTTTGATGTTTCTCTATTGATTCAAATCAACATTTTTCTAGGGTGGACTTAACCTTTAATCCTAACATTGCAATCCCAGGGGACCTTGATGGCCCCCTCAAAATTTTCTATGATAAATCCATTAACCCGACAGGGCCACGCCATATCACTTCTGGGATGTATTCGGTTATGACATTACACACAAGTGCATGTCAGCCCCCAAATTGCTCAAAAACTTGATTTTATGTATAAAGCCAATGCAAATTCACGCCAAAATTTGTATCTGCATCATTATTTGTATTTTTGTTAATATTGAAAAATTATTGCTAATAATTTCCATTAAAAAAACAATTGAAAAAGTAAAAAAAAATGCACATATTTTCTTTTTAAGTTATTTAAAACAAACATTAAACATTTTATACTGATTTTTTTAATCTAATATGCTTTGATCAGATTTCCTCAATAAAAAAAACAGTTCAAAGGCTTTGTTTATATATTTAAACCCAAATTTGTATATCATTCATGCACTAAAATTTGCAGAATCGATTCAAATGAAATATTGATTTAATGAAATTTAATCTTTGAAACTTGATAGTCAATAGATTATGCCATTTTCTTCCATTGTGCAAATTCTTCCCCCCCCCCCCTAGATTGACAAGACTCAAAATACCCTGGGACTTACTAAAGTAAGTTGACATTTGGTAAGTTTATTCCTCATACATGTACATGTATGAGGAATAAACTTACAAAATGTCAACTTACTAGTGTTTTTTGGGGGGCATTCCATTTCCATGATTTAGTAATTTTGGGGTAAATATGAACTTTTCTGTTGGAAATTCAATACCAAAATTGTAGTCATCTCTTAATACTTTCTCCAAAAAAGTATTTGAAACATCAAGAGCTTAAATCATGCTGTATTAAGGATATAGTTTGATTGATTTACAGAAAATTGCATCATTCGTTGGGGGAAAAAACGTTTCAAAACAATTTAAAACATTTTAAAACAATAAAAAAAAAAGGTTTGTTTAAAAAAAAAAAAAAAAAAAAGATTTTTATTACAACCCTGTTCATTTTTCAAAATGTAATTTCTTGGTCTAAAGGGTGGGCGTCAGGCTGCCAGGGTGGAATTCAGCCAGAATCTCCAATAAAAGTGGATGTGCACAGTCTGGGCTGAGAGAATGAAGCCTGGCCCTGCAGGCTGCAGTGCTTTGCTTTCTACTTTCTGTGAATCATTGTTTTTTTTTTTTTTTAAGTATATAATTTTCTGTTTAATACTTGAGTAAGAGAACATATACACAGGGACTTGGGGCAATCCCAACCCAGCCTAATAAATGCTCAAAAGCATGGCCCTAAGAAGGACTGCCCCCCCCCCTCACAATTGTCAAAATCTTAATTTTTTTTACTGAAAATTTTCACAAGCACTAAAAGAGTGCGCTGAAGCTTTCAATATCACATTAAAAAGTGCAAAAGTACCTCAATGACAAGCTCGGCCGCTTCAATTGCTCCCTATTTCTACGGTAGTTTCTTTGTCTGTGTGCGGCCATGCTCAAAAGAGCCCACTAAATTCCAGATTCATAGCAATTTTATTGATTTATACACCCTTTCCTTTCATTATTTTTATTTCATTATCATCCAGTTACCCTTTTGTCTACTAGGGTAATTGATCAGTTCATCATGGTTACCAAATAATTTTATTAGCTTTATGATAAGTTTGTCCAATTCTTAGTTCTACAAGGGCCAATTGAGAAAAAGACAGACAGAAAGAAAAGTAGAAAAAGGTGGAAAAGTGGGATAAAGAAATGGATAACAAAAATGAAAAAAAAAAAGGGAGAAGAAAAAGCAGAATTAAAGATTAAGAAACAGATCCCCCCCCCTCCGGGTCTCTTGCCCCACCCCCCCTCCCCCCAAAAAAAAAAGAAAAGGGGGGAAAGAGAGGGAAGAAGGAAGAAAAAAGACGTATGGGTGAGAACGGAACAGAATCAAAGATAGAGAAACAAATCTAATGGGGCCAGAGGGGCCTTCAGGGTTCCCAGCTTTTGTAGAAAACGAAATTCCCTGATATTTCCCTGTTGAAGTTTAAAATTTCAATGTAATAATTTCAACCCATTCCAATTTTCGCATGTTTTCTATTAAAGTTGTTGCATTTACGGTATTTTCAGTATAAAACGATAATGTAAAACTAATTAGTACCACCATAACCATTCATTCAATGGATGTTGTTTTGATGAGCAACAAAATACAACAGAGTCTCACTGAATTTCCTTGCTTAGGACTTTTGGGCTCATCAAAATTCTCTGATTTTTCCCTCATTTGTTGCAATTATCCCTGATTTGATGTATTTTTTGATCAAATTACCTGATTTTCCCTGCCTGTAAAAAAGAATAATTTTCCCTGATGGGCTTGGAACACTGACCTTGCTCCCCCTCAACCACCACCAAAAAAAAAACAGACAGAAAACAAAAAATAAGAGGGGATAGGACAGATATAAAGATAGAGAACAGATCTTGGGGTTGGAGGATCACCCCCCCCCCTTTCAAAGAGAGAGATAGAGAGAAAAAAATGGAGGAAAAGGGGAAGGACAGAAATAGAAAGAACAGATCCAGGGGTTGGAGGGGCCTTGCCCCCCCCCCCCAAAAAAAAAAAAGAGACAGAAAAGGAGAAGAAAAAGGAGAGGGTAGAGGGGGATTTTTTTTCTTTAATTAAATCCTTTCCTCTCTTCTCTTTTCTTCATTGTCTTCTTCCCCTCTCGCTCTCTTTTTTCTGGGGGGGGGGTAGACATCTCTGCTCCTTGGAACAGTGAAAGTATGTTTCTGTCTTAACATTCTTTTTTCTTTTTCTTTTCTTCTTCCTTACCTTTTCCACTTGCGCCCCCACCTTTTCCCTAATTTTCTTATCCTTTTCTGTCTGGTTTCTTTTATTTATTGTTTTGGTGGGGGAAGGAGCAAGTCCCTCCAACTCAGGCAACTAGGGAAACACAAGCAAAAAATATATATAATTTAAACTAATAATTATTCATTTGGGCCATTATTGGTATTTGTTCATTCACAAATATTTGTAATTTTTTCCCCATATGTTTCCAAAATGCAAATTGAGCATTAGATTTTCAGTGTGTGTATTTGAAGTAATTTCCTGGTGTAATCTTCAAAGGTCCCAGGTGGTTTCATGCAAAATAAAATTCAGAAAAGATAAGAGTAGTCCTTTCACCATTTTCTAAATTGGATGAAATAATCATGGAGATGACAACCAAGATGAATTTGGTGGTGATGTTGATGATGGACTTGGTGATAATGATGCAGTGGTGGTCATAATGGTGGTGATGGTGATGAGGAAGTTGGCGGTTACGATATTAATGACATGACGGTGGTCATGATGATGGAGGTAGTCATAGAACATGTTGGAGATAATGGTCATGATGGTCATGATGATGATGATGAGCGATATCATCATCCCTCTCAACGTCTCTATCACTCGATTTATCTCGACATACTTCTCATCATCTACATCCTGATCCTCATCTCTATTCCCCCGGTCTATCCCTCTCATCACCTTCATCCGTCTCGTCTTCATTCCTCTTGTTCACTACTTATGATCAGAGAGAAAGGTGAAAAACTTCAACAAAATCGTGCATATACACCAAATTTTACATGAAGATATGGAGTTAGAGGAATACAAGAAAGTCCATATTCTGCGACAAAAGTGGTAATTTAGAGAGATATGATCACAAAATAAAGTCAACACAGCTAATATACACATGGACCCGTGTATGGGAATCGCCAGCTGTCGGAAAAGCGCCATAAATTACACCTTTTTTTTAACGAAAACAAAGTTATAGAGTCCATTAGATCTAGAAAGTGAAGAATAAACCATTAGACCATATCCCTAGAAAATTATTAGATCTAACGTTAGACTGGATCTAAATCTAGAGGCCTACCAGAAATTTAGAAATGACAGAAAATCAGAAGAAAAAAAAATCACATCTCACAAAGCGGCCGAGTTATCCCGAAGTCTGAGTTGTACGTCCGTGATTCGTACACCTGTAGACCTGGCTAACGTTAGACTGGTGGTAATTTTTAACCTAAAATGAATCAGACATTTGTCTATTAGATCTAAGTTAGGTCTATCTTCAGTATCAGAATTACGCGGATCCCTTAAGCAGAGTTGCAGTTGAAAAGCCTTTCCATAAATGGCATTTTTTTACACAAATAAGGCCCAACGTTAGGGGGCCTAGCCCTAGCAAGCCTCCTTATTTTAATGTTAGTCCTATAGATCTATGTAATAATGTAGATCCAATGTGAGTACTAGATTCTACTCTAGATCAAGAGTCTTACAGTTAGATATAGGCCCTAGGCTACTGTCTTGACTTCTCACTAATAGTAATACTGATAGCAATTTTTAGATCTAGAGATAGAGTCTAACGTTACATCCAACATAGCCCGCTATTGGACTTACATGTACGTTAGGGTCTAGACTGTAGGCATAGCCCTGACTAGATCTAGTCCCAACTTTTTAGGCATAGAAGTTAGAACATCTTGCTCTAACATTAGATCTAACAGTTAGACCTAACTTCCCAGGACCAAAATCCAGTTGAAACCAATTAGAGCAAAACCAATTGAAACCAGTTCGCCAAATGGTTTCAATAGGGAAATTGAAACTGATTCCAATTTCAACTAGTTGCCAATTGGTTCCAGTTAAAACCAATTTGGCAACTGGAACCAGTTGACAATCGGTTTCAATTGGTTCCAGTTGAAACCAATAAGCATTTTAAACACTTCTCTGAAACAAGTATGGTACTTGAAATACAAAAGAATTATATAGAATCTAGAATTTGTAAATGATGATGAATCACATATTATTAATCTGTGCACACTGGCAGATACTGGTTTCAATTGGAACCAGTTGGGTAACTGAAAATTTTCCAATTGGAGATTATTTCCAGTTACCAAACTGGTCCCAGCTTCATTTCCAGTTAGTTACCCAACTGGTTCCAGCTTTATTTCCGGTTTATCACCTTTCCAGTAAGAGGTCACCTCCAGACTCCAGTTACCCAATTGATTGGTTCCAGTTAGGATTTCCAGTTACCCAACTGGTTCCAGTTAGAACATATTTCCAGTTGTAAGTCATTTCCAGTTACCCAACTGGTTCTAATTAGGATATCCAGTTGCCCAAGGGGTTGGGCCTAGTTAGTATTTCCAGTTGGCATTGGCAACTCACTGCCTGGTGGATTCAAGTTTCAGCTGGAAATTGTTATACCAGTATTCAAGTTAAAATACCAATTGATATACCAGTACCGGTTGGAAATCCAACTGGTGTCAATTGGATTTTGGTCCTGGGTTAGACCAAGTAGGCCCTAATTAATAATATAAAACACGTGCATAACTGCCACATGTGCACCGAACGCCCGCCATGTGCACCGAACCGAAAAGGGCGGCGCGCCACGAGGCCCTACTGTACCGGCCCGCAACGCAGTGCTTGGAGCTGGCAGCTAGGGGTACGGTACCGTAGTCCGTACCCTACTACCGGTATATGCAGGCAGGCAGGCAGGATCGTGTAGCGTCGAAGCACACTCCCTACCCTACCTAGGCCTAGCTCAGCTAAACTTCTGAAGCCATCGAATACCATATTCCATAATAAATCATTTATTTGGATCTATTTACCTGATTATATCAATGCTGAACTAGTATCACTGGATAATATGTGATGATTAATTGACCCATGGCAATCGTTAGTATTGTGTTCCTCTGGCTCTAACTCTTGTCTTGTCTCGTCTTGTCTTGTCAATTCTTACGGAAACGATCATGCAGCAGCGCAGTGCATGCAGCGCAGTGCATGAGTGATCGTACACTGATCATGAATTGAATTGCACATACGGCCGGTGTACCGGCGGATCCTGCGCCTGGCAGATACTGTTCTAGGCACCAAATCCGCCAGCGGATCGTGTTCTACTCCGGCGGATTCAGTACCACTATAGCCTAATTTATAGCTATCTCTTGGGAAAATATCGTTCTTGCGCTATATCGCGATATCCTTCATTCACATACGTGACGTGGTACGAGAAAACTAGTCAAAAGCGGTAGATTTCATCAATTAAAACTTGCAGAAAAAGATATATTTATGGTATCTATGTGATATATAGGGGTGAAAAAATAAAATGCATAATCTGAAAGGGGAAAATAACCCATTTTCTTGTTACAACTCTATGAAATTACACCACTTCTAACACTACATGACGTCATGGTCTCGGTGCGAGGAAGGTGAAAGCAATTACAAGAAAGTATATTTCCGAAACCCGATAATTGGAGTTATTCTTAAGCAAAATATTCAGCTGAAAGCGATGACTGCATAAAACTTGCATTTCTGTTTTTAGTTTAAATTAATAGCTTTCGATTTGTCTGATTTGCCAATTAAATTTTGGGGTCTGGTCTGGGTCTTTAAATAGTTCACATTTCAACTGTCAATGTCTGCTGCAATACTAGTAGGCCTATACAAAGAATTTACCCCAATATATGATAATAATGCTTGTAATCAAATAACATGCATTTGTTAATTTATTTTATACCTATTAATTTATTGCAGTATGAAAAATCCTTCTTATCAGAATTTTAGGGATAAATTGGGCACAATATGCATCAATTATGATTAATACAGGTATTAAATAAAAGCAAACAATGGCAGTTTCGATATTATTAAAATCAGTATTTTGTAATAAGTTTTCTAAAGGGAAGTATAAATAATGATTACTGCAAATGAAATTCTTGATTTACGAAATTCCAACGTATTACTATTATTTCCTCCACATTTTCTCGTATCTATTTTTTCTATTTTCTCTCCCTCCCCTTCCTCTTTCTATTTCTCCTTTTTGGTGCTATATTACCCACGCGTATACGCCCCAGATATATTCATAATGTGCCAGAAAGCCTACGAAACTGGAAAAGAAGCAAAAGGGCGAAATGGGCAGGGACAGAAAGAAAGGCGAAAAATAAAGAAATGAAAACCAGGAGGGGGTATAGTGAGAAACAAAAGATATAAAGGATAAATTATATTTTACTAAAGATCCCATATTGATCTTAAAATTAGACGACTGAGAGGTAAATTGGGGAGCACCAAACAGTACGTGGCGTATCTAACTTTTGTCAGGTTGAACTTCCGGTCCCCTTTAATTAATTCAAATTCCTTAACATTGAAAAAAAGATTTTTTTTTTTATACATTAAAAATTATTCAAATTTATGTTTTCACTAAAAATTAGCATTCTACAAGCAATAGTAATGAGTTAACAGCAAAACATATTTTCATACTCTAATTTGCATCATTTATTTTGAAATATGATGATTTAACTTATTGAAATTTTTCTAAACATTTGTAGTTTCAAAAACCTATACAGGGGCCGCGGAAGCGGGGGGGGGGGGCTGGGGGGGCTTCAGCCCCCCCCCTCCACTTGTTTCCAAAACCGTGTACATAAACGTAAAAATTACCATATGATTGTGATTTTCTGCATGGTCAGCCCCCACTCTTGCCTCAGTCCCCCCACTTTGAAAACCGTTCCGCGGCCCCTGCTATAGGCCTATATGGGGTGCAAATTTTCGCCAAACAGTCTGGCAAACTGACACTAAACATGGTGTGAAAAAGCACAGTTAAAGAGATCGATGCATACTGCGGACTGAAAATAGTATGAAAATTCACAAAACAAAATGATGAAAATTTCATCAAAATAAAATAATTATAAATAGCATAGTTTTGGTGTATATGCCAGGTGTATGTAATACATGAAATAACGAGACGTTATTTCTCCTATTAATCCTTATCCCCATCGAGCCCTTTGTCAAAAGCTGTATGGATCCGCCCCTGAATAAAAATTCACTAAAGGCGGACGAAAATTCCCCCCCCCCCCCATTGCGATCGACATTGCCAGAGCGGCGCATGCACGCGCTGCCGAGGTTGTATGTCCAAATCTATATTACACGTATAGTCAATAGAACCAAACCGCCGAGGAACCAAATCTGCAAACATCAAGCCGCGTCAAACCCGGCGGATATGGTTCCGATTAAAAACGATATCGGCCATTTAGAACGATATCTGCCGGCGGATACGGTATCCGCCGCTACACCGGCCAGGTATACACGCCACGCGGGTCGGTACCGTTCGCGTTTTACCGCCAAAAAAAAGTGTGCCTACGTATGTATGCGCATGCTTTCGATGAGTGCTTCACCCGGGGGGGGGGGGGGGTGCACTCGACCAAAAAAGTGGTAGGGGTGTGCCGCGGGCGAGACAAAAAACGGGGGCCTTGGAGCGGGCTTATTGTAAAAAGGAGGGTCTGTACATAATTTGTTGTCATACATGCATACCTTTTGTTTAATCTTCATCTTTCTGGCCCAATCCTCTCTCTGTACTTTCTATCTATATCTCCTTTTAATTACCCTTTCCTCTTACTCACTTTTTCTGTCTGTCTCCCTATGCCGTCTTTATTATCCGGGTGTCTGGAAAACGAAGATCGAAGACCGGGGACATGCGTTATGTGAATGGTAGTAAAATTGCAAATTAATGTCAGCCAAGTAGGAAAAACCAGTTCACAGAATGTAATTCTGGAAAATGGAAAAACGGCATACTGGTCTAACTGGTCGAGTTCACTTTACTGGACCAGTTAAGAATTAAACTGGTCTGAAATTACTGGTCTAGAGTTAACCTTTAACTGGAAATTTGAAACTGGTCTGATTGATTACTGGAGTTTGTTACTTGTCTCAGTGGAATAGTGGTGTAAACTGGGAGAGTATCCCGCCTCAACTGGTCTAACTATACTATTTATTGACACAAGCAATTAACATGACTTCATTATCAGCCAATTAATGACATTAATGTATTCTAGATCAGAATATTCTTGAATTTGAGCTGAATAATAGAGGCCTTCATAATGACATTTATAAGTGGTATCTTAGCTAAACGAATGCGATCCCCGGTCTTCTGTCTTCGTTTTCCAGACACCCAACAACAGGTTTGGAAAACGAAGACCGAAGACCGGGGACATGCATAATGTCAATGGTAGTATAAAATAGTTGCAAACGCCAGTTGAGTTGAGTCTGCTTGTACGTGATTGCGCAGTATGAGGTGTATTGTATGGAAGTTTTCAGTTTTATGACAGTTTTCAGAATTGCAATGGCTGAATTCCGTGGGTGAAATATGTACGTTATCCTTAATATAATGCCCTAGCTGATAACGATATTCACAAAAATAACCATAACTTATCCACAGCCAATCATAGCTGCATGATGACGTATCCAAGATCAGAATATTCTTAAACTGGTGCTGAATATTATAGGCCTATCTTAGCTAGACGAATACGCAATCCCCGGTCTTCTGTCTTCGTTTTCCAGACACCCAACAACAGGTTTGGAAAACGAAGACCGAAGACCGGGGACATGCGTAATGTCAATGGTAGTAAAATTGCAAATTAATGTCAGCCAAGTAGGAAAAACCAGTTCACAGAATGTAACTCTGGTAAATGGAACAACGGCATACTGGTCTAACTGGTCGAGTTCATTTTACTGGACCAGTTAAGAATTAAACTGGTCTGAAATTACTGGTCTAGAGTATAACCTTTAACTGGAAATTTGAAACTGGTCTTGATTGATTACTGCATGAGTGTGTTACTTGTATCCGAGTGGAATAGTGTAAACTGGGAGAGTATCCCGCCTCAACTGGTCTAACTATACTATTTATTGACACAAGCAATTAACATGACTTCATTATCAGCCAATTAATGATATTAATGTATTCGAGATCACAATATTCTTAAACTTGAGCAAAAAAAAATAGGCCTTAATGATGGCATAAGTTGAATCTAAGCTAGACGAATGCGATCCCCGGTCTTCGGTCTTCGTTTTCCAGACACCCAACAACAGGTTTGGAAAACGAAGACCGAAGACCGGGGACATGCGTAATGTCAATGGTAGTAAAATTTTTGCAAACGCCAGTTGAGTTGAGTTTGTTTGTACGTGTACGTGATTGCGCAGTATGTATTGTATGTAAGTTTTTTTATGACAGTTTTCAGAACTGCAATGGCTGAATTCCGTGGGTAAAATATGTACGTTATAATTATTAATATCATGCCCTAGCAGATAACGATTTTCACACAAATAACCATAACTTATCCGCAGCCAATCATAGCTGATGACGTATCCAAGATCAGAATATTCTTGAACTGGAGCTGAATATTATAGGCCTATCTTAGCTAGACGAATTGACGCGATCCCCGGTCTTCTGTCTTCGTTTTCCAGACACCCAACAACAGGTTTGGAAAACGAAGACCGAAGACCGGGGACATGCGTTATGTCAATGGTAGTAAAATAGTTGCAAACGCCAGTTGAGTTGAGTCTGCTTGTACGTGATTGCGCAGTATGGGGTGTATTGTATGCAAGTTTTCAGTTTTATGACAGTTTTCAGAATTGCAATGGCTGAATTCCGTGGGTGAAATATGTAAGTTATCTTTAATATAATGCCCTAGCTGATAACGATATTCACACAAATAACCATAACTTATCCACAGCCAATCATAGCTGATGACGTATCCAAGATCAGAATATTCTTGAACTGGTGCTGAATATTATAGGCCTATCTTAGCTAGACGAATTGACGCGATCCCCGGTCTTCTGTCTTCGTTTTCCAGACACCCAACAACAGGTTTGGAAAACGAAGACCGAAGACCGGGGACATGCGTAATGTCAATGGTAGCGGTATAAAATAGTTGCAAACGCCAGTTGAGTTGAGTCTGCTTGTACGTGATTGCGCAGTATGAGGTGTATATTGTATGCAAATTTTCAGTTTTATGACAGTTTTCAGAATTGCAATGGCTGAATTCCGTGGGTGAAATATGTACGCTATCCTTAATATCATGCCCTAGCTGATAACGATATTCACACAAATAACCATAACTTATCCGCAGCCAATCATAGCTGATGACGTATCCAAGATCAGAATATTCTTGAACTGGTGCTGAATATTATAGGCCTATCTTAGCTAGACGAATTGACGCGATCCCCGGTCTTCTGTCTTCGTTTTCCAGACACCCAACAACAGGTTTGGAAAACGAAGACCGAAGACCGGGGACATGCGTTATGTCAATGGTAGTAAAATAGTTGCAAACGCCAGTTGAGTTGAGTCTGCTTGTACGTGATTGCGCAGTATGGGGTGTATTGTATGCAAGTTTTCAGTTTTATGACAGTTTTCAGAATTGCAATGGCTGAATTCCGTGGGTGAAATATGTACGTTATAATTGTTATCTATCCTTATTAATCATGCCCTAGCTGATAACGAAATTCACACAAATAACCATAACTTATCCGCAGCCAATCATAGCTGATGACGTATCCAAGATCAGAATATTCTTGAACTGGTGCTGAATATTAATAGGCCTATCTTAGCTAGACGAATTGACGCGATCCCCGGTCTTCTGTCTTCGTTTTCCAGACACCCAACAACAGGTTTGGAAAACGAAGACCGAAGACCGGGGACATGCGTTATGTCAATGGTAGTAAAATTGCAAATTAATGTCAGCCAATTAAGAAGGAAAAACCAGTTCACAGAATGTAATTCTGGAAAATGGAAAAACGGCATACTGGTCTAACTGGTCGAGTTCACTTTACTGGACCAGTTAAGAATTAAACTGGTCTGAAATTACTGGTCTAGAGTTAACCTTTAACTGGAAATTTGAAACTGGTCTGATTGATTATACTGGAGTTTGTTACTTGTCTCAGTGGAATAGTGGTGTAAACTGGGAGACCTATCCCGCTTCAACTGGTCTAACTATACTAATTATTGACACAATTAGCAATTAACATGACTTCATTATCAGCCAATTAATGACATAATGTATTCTAGATCAGAATATTCTTGAATTTGAGCTGAATAATAGAGGCCTTCATAATGACATTTATAAGTGGTATCTTAGCTAAACGAATGCGATCCCCGGTCTTCGGTCTTCGTTTTCCAGACACCCAACAACGGGTTTGGAAAACGAAGACCGAAGACCGGGGACATGCGTAATGTCAATGGTAGTATAAAATAGTTGCAAACGCCAGTTGAGTTGAGTCTGCTTTACGTGATTGCGCAGTATGAGGTGTATATTGTATGCAAATTTTCAGTTTTATGACAGTTTTCAGAATTGCAATGGCTGAATTCCGTGGGTGAAATATGTAAGTTATCCTTAATATCATGCCCTAGCTGATAACGATATTCAAACAAATAACCATAACTTATCCACAGCCAATCATAGCTGCATGATGACGTATCCAAGATCAGAATATTCTTAAACTGGTGCTGAATATTATAGGCCTATCTTAGCTAGACGAATACGCAATCCCCGGTCTTCTGTCTTCGTTTTCCAGACACCCAACAACAGGTTTGGAAAACGAAGACCGAAGACCGGGGACATGCATAATGTCAATGGTAGTATAAAATAGTTGCAAACGCCAGTTGAGTTGAGTCTGCTTGTACGTGATTGCGCAGTATGAGGTGTATTGTATGGAAGTTTTCAGTTTTATGACAGTTTTCAGAATTGCAATGGCTGAATTCCGTGGGTGAAATATGTACGTTATCCTTAATATAATTAATGCCCTAGCTGATAACGATATTCACACAAATAACCATAACTTATCCACAGCCAATCATAGCTGCATGATGACGTATCCAAGATCAGAATATTCTTAAACTGGTGCTGAATATTATAGGCCTATCTTAGCTAGACGAATACGCAATCCCCGGTCTTCTGTCTTCGTTTTCCAGACACCCAACAACAGGTTTGGAAAACGAAGACCGAAGACCGGGGACATGCGTAATGTCAATGGTAGCGGTATAAAATAGTTGCAAACGCCAGTTGAGTTGAGTCTGCTTGTACGTGATTGCGCAGTATGAGGTGTATATTGTATGCAAATTTTCAGTTTTATGCCTTTATGACAGTTTTCAGAATTGCAATGGCTGAATTCCGTGGGTGAAATATGTACGCTATCCTTAATATCATGCCCTAGCTGATAACGATATTCACACAAATAACCATAACTTATCCGCAGCCAATCATAGCTGATGACGTATCCAAGATCAGAATATTCTTGAACTGGTGCTGAATATTATAGGTGCCTATCTTAGCTAGACGAATTGACGCGATCCCCGGTCTTCTGTCTTCGTTTTCCAGACACCCAACAACAGGTTTGGAAAACGAAGACCGAAGACCGGGGACATGCATAATGTCAATGGTAGTATAAAATAGTTGCAAACGCCAGTTGAGTTGAGTCTGCTTGTACGTGATTGCGCAGTATGAGGTGTATTGTATGGAAGTTTTCAGTTTTATGACAGTTTTCAGAATTGCAATGGCTGAATTCCGTGGGTGAAATATGTACGTTATCCTTAATATAATTAATGCCCTAGCTGATAACGATATTCACACAAATAACCATAACTTATCCACAGCCAATCATAGCTGCATGATGACGTATCCAAGATCAGAATATTCTTAAACTGGTGCTGAATATTATAGGCCTATCTTAGCTAGACGAATACGCAATCCCCGGTCTTCTGTCTTCGTTTTCCAGACACCCAACAACAGGTTTGGAAAACGAAGACCGAAGACCGGGGACATGCGTAATGTCAATGGTAGCGGTATAAAATAGTTGCAAACGCCAGTTGAGTTGAGTCTGCTTGTACGTGATTGCGCAGTATGAGGTGTATATTGTATGCAAATTTTCAGTTTTATGCCTTTATGACAGTTTTCAGAATTGCAATGGCTGAATTCCGTGGGTGAAATATGTACGCTATCCTTAATATCATGCCCTAGCTGATAACGATATTCACACAAATAACCATAACTTATCCGCAGCCAATCATAGCTGATGACGTATCCAAGATCAGAATATTCTTGAACTGGTGCTGAATATTATAGGTGCCTATCTTAGCTAGACGAATTGACGCGATCCCCGGTCTTCTGTCTTCGTTTTCCAGACACCCAACAACAGGTTTGGAAAACGAAGATCGAAGACCGGGGACCCGTGCAATGTCAATGGGAGAACACGTGTAGGGGGCAAGGTCCAAAGTCCATTCTAACCCGCGCACGTGTTTTGTACACACTTTGCACTGCTTTGTACACACTTCGGGCGTGAACTACAAACGCTTTCACACGAGTGTGATAGGAGTCCCCGGTCTTCGGTCTTCGGTCTTCGTTTTCCAGACACCCTAATATTCATGTCTGAATTGATATAAATAATATATATACATGGTGCCCACTACCCTATTTTAGTCAAAAGGCTGATAATGATGAAATTATATTGGACATTTGCATGGTAGGAATATCTGCATGTACAGATTATAGGTAAACTTGTACAAAATTGCCCTTCCCTATTAAAAAGTCATATATTCACCTTGAAGCAATTTCAAGGCCAGATTTTTCCAAAGCATGCATACGTTTACTGGATACCTCTTCTAATTTGAATTTCTCTTTAATAGAAAGTTGAACAGATATCTGTTGATCTAATAGATTTGACTTTGATGAAGTTACCTGTATCATTATTATACTGTATTTTACTACGTAAGCCTCCGATTGAGACTACATGTCTCATCGGGAATAATATGAGATCCCGCTGATCACGTGCGTGTCAATTCGTTGGCGCGTGTTGTGATTGAGCGGAAAAGATTTTTCACAGCGTAGAAAAATCCATAGAATTTCGCAGAAATTCTAAAACTTGGAATAATCAAACTTATTATGAAGGATTTAAAGGATAAACGTTCCGCAGGCGTGGCCGTGGAAAAGGAAAAGGACAAGAATTCCGACCGCGTAGCGGCGGAAATTTCGAGTATGGAGTTGGAAAACGTGAGTCTGGCTGACCGTGCTGCGGCGGCCAAGGGGACGACAGGATCGGAGCGCAACCGGGGAGTTCCGGCGGTGCAGAAGTCTAGCGATCGCTCGGCGGTCGCGACGGCTCGGCCGAAAACGTCTAAGTCGAAGGATGAAATTGGAATGGTGAACAATCGTCTCGACAGACTCGAAGGCTTACTTTGCCAATTTATGGAGGCTCTTCCCAATAAACAAGATGATATGGCAGGCATGGGACATGCACAGCCAGAGCGACATTTTGATCTTGGTCGCAGTGAAACAGCCTCCACCGCAAGTCATACAGAGGGAATTATGGAAGTTGAAGATGAGAGCACAAGTGTAGAGTTGGAGTCTTGCACGGAGATGACTGAATCACTAAAAGTTCCAGCTTTTGCTGCTAAATTTGCGGTAGCATCAGACATTGGGCAACCTCTTGAGGAAGAATTGGCTAACTCTGTGAATTACTTAATGAGCCATCGCTTGGAGGAAAAGGTGCTGGATGAGACCAGCAGCAAATATCCATGCCTGTCAAACTGCAGAGTCATTGACACTCCGAAAGTTAATCAGACAATTTGGGACAATTTGTCTGCCTCTGTCCGTACCAAGGATGTCAAACTTCAGAGGGTCCAAAAATCTCTTACGAGGGGCATCTCGGCTTACGTCAGTCTTCTTGATCCAAATAACATGTCCTCTGAACAACAGGACGTTTTGGCATTGTTATGCAATGCTAATTTTGAGATGAATGCCCTCCGCAAAGAACTGATAAAGCCAGATCTTAACACAAAGTTTACTCATCTTTGCAAGCCCACAAATCCAGTAACAAAGTACCTATTCGGAGATGATCTGGGCAAGCAGGTGAAAGACTTGCAAGACCAGCATAAAGCGGCAGCTGGAGTTATGAAAGGTGGTTATAAAAAACCGAAACCATCATATAGACCTTATCCAAGCCAAGGGCATGAACGTAGATATAAAGAAGCTGGTTGGACGTCGCAGACATCCTACTCTGACTCACCAGGCAGTGCGTCAAGACCTTTTTTAGGCCAGCGAACCCAGTGGAGGAGAAGAGCTCCACAGGTCCCTCACACATTCACACCGACAGCAGCTCGGGAGGGACATCAAGCCCCACAGTTCAGAAAGTCCAGCCAAGGGCAGGGCAGAAAGTAGAGAAACTACCAGATTTTGACAAGGTAGGAAAGACTTCCAATCTACCTAGATCTACACAGAATTATGATTTTCCAGTCGGAGGTCGACTGAAGCTTTATGCTCATAAATGGGGAGAGCTTACATCTGATTCATTTATTTTACAAGCTGTACAGGGTTACAAGCTTGAATTTGATCCACTAAAATTTCCCCCTAGAAGGGAAAAACCCCTTCATGAGTTTAAAAGAAATTCAGAGGAAACAGCAGTGATTACAGAAGAGATAAATAAACTGCTGGAGAAAAATGTTATAGAATCATGTGATCATATAAAAGGGGAATTTATATCGAATATTTTCACAAGGCCAAAGAAAAATGGCGGCCTGCGGATCATATTAGATCTGTCAGAATTGAACAAAAGCATTTCATATTGCCATTTTAAGATGGACAATATTAGAACAGCTCTACCCCTCATTTCTCAAGATGATTATTTAGCTTCAGTCGACCTTCGAGATGCATATTTCACGGTACCTATTCACCCTGAGTCTAGAAAATATCTGAGATTTGTATGGCAGGGAAAATTATGGCAATTTCAAGCATTACCCAATGGGCTTAGCTCAGCACCAAGGCTTTTTACAAAACTGCTTAAACCTGTCTTTGCGTCGCTCAGGGAGAAAGGCCATATTGTAATTGGATATCTAGATGACACTCTTATTATAGCCAAAACTGCTAAGAAATCAGAGGCAGCAGTTAAAGCAACTACTACATTGCTTTCAGAGTTGGGGTTTATTATTCACCCTGAAAAGTCTGTTTTAGATCCTACTTGTGAGATCACCTTTCTGGGGTTCAATCTGAACACCCGAGACATGAGTGTCAGGCTTCCAAGGGAGAAGCAAGAAAACATTAAACAATCTTGTCGTGAATTGATGGGTAATCAGAATCTGCAAACTAGGAAAGTTGCAAGGGTAATTGGACAATTAGTAGCATCTTGTCCAGCTGTACAATATGGTCCTCTCTTTTACAGAGCGTTGGAGAAAGACAAGATATTTGCCCTTGCAAAGAACAAGGGACATTTTGATAGGCAAATGACACTATCAAGAGAAAGCATCTATGAATTGCAGTGGTGGATATTTAACATTGATTCGCAATTCAACCCCATGCAGAGGGCAAAACCAGATGTGGAAATTCATACAGATGCTAGTGGAAAAGGTTGGGGGGCAACAGATCTCTCCTTTTCAACAGGTGGTAGATGGAACAGTGAAGAAATGGCACTGGCCAATCAAAATAAAATTAATGTGCTAGAAACAATAGCTGTTAGCCATGGGCTGAAAGCCTTTTGCTCAGAGAAAAAGAACATTCATGTACTGGTAAGGACAGACAATACCACAGCTGTAGCATACTTGAATAATATGGGTGGCACAAAGTCGCCGGAATGTAATAGAGCAGCCATTAATATTTGGAAATGGTGTATCAATAATGACATCTGGCTTACAGCTGCTCATTTACCTGGAAGATTGAATATTGAGGCAGATCGTATGTCACGGAAATTCTCTGATAGTACAGAATGGATGTTGAATAAGAGGATATTCCAAAAAATAGTAGAGAGATTTGGCATCCCAGAAATCGATTTGTTTGCCTCCCGCCTGAATAAACAGGTTAACAGGTACATTTCTTGGAGGCCTGATCCAGAGGCCTTGGCCGTAGATGCCTTCACTGTTGATTGGGGCCAATGGGAATTTTATGCTTTCCCTCCTTTTAGTATGATACCTTTGTGTTTGCAAAAGATTCAGAAGGATAAGGCATGTGGGATATTGGTTGTACCGAACTGGCCAACACAAGTTTGGCTCCCTGTTCTTAACAGTATGCTGGTAGAGGAACCCATGCTGGTTCGAAAGAATAAAACATTATTATGTCAGCCAGTCACAGGTACCCCACATCCTTTGAATAATCACTTATCACTTTTATGTTGCAGGCTTGGAGTGGACTCTATGCCAAACAAGGCCTCACACAAAGGACAATAGATGTTATAGCAGCTTCGTGGAAAGGATCCACCAAGTCACAGTACCAGGTGTACATAAGGAAATGGAAAAAGTTTTGTGCCAAGAGACACATTAATTATTTACAAGTCAAAGTTTGTGATGTTCTTGCCTTTCTCACATTTATGTTGGACGAAGAGAAGGTTGGTTATAGCAGCCTAAATACAGCTAGAAGTGCCCTATCCACATTTCTTATTGTGGATGATGGATGCCAACCTCTTGGGTCGCATCCTCTTGTTAACAGATTTATGAAAGGAGTCTTCCATCTGAGTCCGCCTGCACCCCGGTACTCTTCTATATGGGATGTCAAAGTGGTAATGAACTATCTCAGGAAGCTATCTCCAGCTAAGGCACTTAATCTGAAGCAACTAACACAGAAATTGACTATGTTGATAGCACTTGTTTCTGCACAAAGAGTGCAGTCTCTACATGTCATGAGGTGGAATAAATCGTCAGTTGAGATTGCGTTTGAAAATACACTGAAGCAAAATAAGCCTGGAAATACAGGACTCAATGTAACACTTAAAGCTTACCCTCCAGATAGGAGATTGTGCATAATGAACTATATGAAAGAATATGTGCAACGGACAAAGAATCTGCGGGGCATGGAGAGACACTTGTTAGTAACATGTAAGAAGCCCCATCATCGTGCTACAAAGCAAACAATAGCACGTTGGATCAAGACTGTCATGCATGAGGCAGGTATCGACACAGAGTTATTTCATGCTCACTCTACGAGAGCAGCTTCTACTTCGGCAGCACAACGAAGTGAGGTACCTGTATCAGAGATTATGTCTAGAGCAGGTTGGGTGTCAGAGAAGACATTCCAAACTTTTTATTGCAAACCTTTGCAGAATACTGGTCAATTTTCGCAGGCAGTTTTGAAACATTGACTTCACAAGGTGAATTAGTCTTGAACTACATTTGTACAGGTACATGTAGGCCCATACTTTTGGGGAGTTTTTCTGTTGTTGGATGCCTTGATAGGCTTACAGAGGTATTACTACGTACAAGTCTACAGGGCTTTGAAATCTCATATTATTCCCGATGAGACATGTAGTCTCAATCGGAGGCTTACGTAGTAAAATAGGAAGATTAAATGAGAACTTACCTGTTTGAAATTTAATCTTTATTTTAAAAGTAAGTCGTAGAGAAGAGACTACATCCCTCCTCTCCCACCCTGCGACTTACATAGTTTTATTTAGGCAAGTTCTCAACATCTTCATCTTCCTATAATTCACCTGTAGCCTTGTACTGCTTTAAAGATTGACACGCACGTGATCAGCGGGATCTCATATTATTCCCGATGAGACATGTAGTCTCTTCTCTACGACTTACTTTTAAAATAAAGATTAAATTTCAAACAGGTAAGTTCTCATTTAATCTTCCTATTATGAATAAATAAATGTTGTTTTATATTCCTCTCTTTGTCTTACAGGTGCCGCCAGACAGGGTAGTGAAATTCTCAGAGTTGACCAATCCGCTAGCATGGAGATCAGGGGAGCCGTTTGGGATCCTAGTACAAGCCACTAAGGAGAACTTCTCCAGGATTGGTACTGCCTACCTGGAGGGCTACCTGGAGCTTGATGATGGTCTCCTTGTAAATCAACTCCTAAGTAAGTCTTTTTTAATAACTTGTGTCTTTTCGGGAATGTTTTTCAATTACTGACTTTGCTGAGGCTGTGTTCATTCATATACTTTGGATAAAGTAATATGCGTTTATTTACCGCCAGCTATTGCATTATGAGGCATGTTATTAACCGAGGGTTGAGGGCGGTCTTTCACAAAGATTTTAGTATGACTTAGAATTCTTCTAATTGCATTCGGTATAGGAGGCAAGACCGCATTGTCAGATCATGCCAAGAGGACGGACACTACTGCGTATTAATCTATAAGAATGTGTTGCATGTACGCGTTGGCATATAACTGCGACTATACTTAAATCTTAGTGAAACACCCCCATAGGCTTGGCTCAAGCTGCCGCTTTCAGCTCAGTGCATTCAAGGAATTATTCCTGCAGGGTTTCCATTCATCTCACTTGGGTTATTAAAGTGCAACACAAAGTTGAATTTCTTGCTGAAGGACAACACACTATGAATACCGGTACACAGTGTTTTTTTTTATTTTTTTTTTTTAGACATTTAGCTCAAATCGTAGTTCTCTTCAAGCAATTGTTCGTATACCAACTTCCTCCTCTTAAAGAAAGCAAGGAAAGATTCTCTGAAAATGACTTTTGAAATTGGTCTTGTGCATGTATTTCTCCTTCTGCCCACCCCCCCCCCCCATCTTTCTTTCCTTTTCTCTCTAAAAAACAGCACCATTTCTTACTCAATTGACATGAATTAAAAAATACAACTCTGAATTACAAAAAAATATATATTGTTAGTGAGGAAAGTGACATTTAAGTTATACAGTAGTGGAGTGCCAAAATTGCAGAAGGGACTATTCTCAGTTTCTCAGACCCCCCCCCCCGCCAAATCTTCTCAATCTTAATGATGATCAATATTCTAGCATCCCAAGCCTAGTATCTGTATGGAATTGCATCACCATATGGAGCTTCATACAAAACAGAATCCGCAACCAGAGTACCTCACCCAACATTGAAGAAGAATACAAATGTCAATTCTTTCGACTGATTTCCTGAAACCCCAAACCCAATCTATCGGAATGCCTCTTTGACCATTACAAGGATGAGCCTGGTCTAGGTACATGTACCTAATGGATCAAAGATTCATTATTATCAGTGTATTTGTCATATTAGCTACTCTGTCTGCAGGTCTGTTGAGATTACATTGAGAGCTCTGTAATCCATATATCCTTCAATGCTATCAGTCACAGAGCCATTCACACCATAGAAAAAAAGGGAATTGAATTAAAATTTTCCCTGTGCAGACTGTTCACACTTTGGCCATCTAATGTATTGGTGTTGCCTATCATGCCTATCAACCGTTATAGTCTTGCATTTATTACATCTTGATATAATTCATATATTAAGGAAATTTTTATGTGTTCATGCATACTGTTGCAGGTTGATAAGTTGATCTCACACATGTAATAATCATTTGTGATTCCTTTTCCATGTGAACAGGTCTGCGACTTTCTTCTGAGTAAATGATATTCATTGAAATATATGATTGTGATTAATATTGTATTTCAGTAAAATCATATCTCTTCCACACTTTCATACATGTATTTGTAATTTTAAATACCCCATCTTGTTTTTTTTTTTTGTAATTCATGTTTTATTGATCCTTTTCATCAAAATATACATAACAAAACATACATGATATAATGGATCACATATAAAAGTTCAGATGACGTTGGCATATAAAATAACATGTCTAACATACAGAATAGTATATAATAAAAAAAACATATGTTTGTATACAACAACACAAAAAAAATCAGGCACTTGGCCTATATAAAAAAATAAACAAACATAACAAAAACAGCCTTCTGCTTTATCGCCTCTTTAAAGTATTCAGAATGATAGCCCACTTGCCATCATGTTTTTCTAATTTGCATTTCCTTTGTGCTAGGGTATGTTCAACAGTTTCAACTGATAAAAGAAAGTTACAAAAATGGGGGAGAGTAGGTTTTGTTTCGTCACATCGACATCTAAAAATATATTGTTTACCTGACAGGAGCAGAAAGTTCAATATAAATATATATCTGGGAATTTGGGGCTTACAGATACCAAAAAGAACATATCTTTCTGAGAGGAAATCAGGAAGATCTAGTGAAGCAAAAAGTTTACCAACATTATTCCAAAATTGGTTAACAACATGGCAAGAATAAAAAAGATGCACTAGAGATGCACCCCATCTTGTTACCTCTTTTCATCAAAGATGGAGAAAAATTTGTTGCTGGATCAAGACAAACTTGTATGAAATAAAAGGAGAATTTGGTAACTAATATGCTGCATTGGTGTACAATACAAAATTCATCTTTGATGACCTCACTCAGGCATTTATTTTTCTTGTATCATTTAGCTGTTGAGGTAAAGGGACAGCCTTTCAACCTGGTAGACAGCAGACTAAAGATGGGTGAGAGCCCATCAGGTACCATGACCCCACCGATTCCTGCATCGCCTCACAAAGGTGGCAAACCACAGCTCTTCAGGCAGCCGCAGCATCAATCGCTTCGGCGGAAGCATTCTTCGGAGTTCCTACGCAAGATGGAGGAGCAGAAGTTAAAGTCTTCTGGTTCCTGGTCAAGCACAGCTGATGGTAGTGAGGACAGTCCTAATGTCAGTGAAAGCCCAGCGACAGATGGTGTGTTCTTCCAGGTTGGTGATGACAGTGGCAACCTGTCCAACGGAATCGGGAAGTTGTCAAAGTCTGGGAAGCACAGAGATGACAGACATCATGCAAGGAGTATGATGAATGATAGCAAACCTCCAAACATTCTTGTATATACAGGATCTGAGACTGAGGATGAGGTGTTTGCTGCAGTGCAAGCAGCCCTACAACATTGCCTTGAACATGACAAATATGTCATTTATCTCCTGAAACCAAGCACGTTATCGCAGCCATGGTCGGACAATTGCGCCTTGATGGTCCTCGCAGGGGAAGGTAATCTTCCTGACGAAGCCACTTCCAGGTTTGTCTCCCACTTTAAGAATGGGGGACGCATTCTGAATTTTGGACTCCCATTGTCCCTCGGGGATGTGAGCTTCCAGGTTGGTGCCCCTACAGAGAAGGAAGTGGAAGCAACCTATCAGGGTATTGTAAAGTCTCAGCCATACAGAGTGCAGGGTTTGAGTGGGCCTGGGAGGCTCCATGTGAATGACGGGGAGGGTGATAAGAACACTGAGGTTAGCATCTTGGCTCAGGACAGGATACTACCTATGGTTGTGAAGGCATCAGAGAAGTCCAAAGGAGGAATGGCAATATTCTCACAAGTAAGTCATTCTTTGCATTTTTGGAAAAAAATTAAGGAAAATTATTGTTACTTAGGGGAATCTGGGGCTCATTGCAGGAAGATTTGTGTCTCAATGAAAATAATAAACACAAGTCTCTAATACATGCATTTCATTGGTTAAAATCAAGTTGCATTTGACCGCAACCAGGGTTCCCAGCCCATCAGGGAAATCAGGGGAAATTATTTTACTTTTTTCTAGTCAGGGAAAAATCTGGAAATTTTGATTTAAAAACCCCTAAAATCAGGGAAAATCAGGGAATTTTGATCAGCCCAAAAGTCAAAAGCTCGGTAGTCAGTCAGACTGTTATATTTTGTTGCATATCAAAACAACATCCATTGAATGACTGGTTATGGTGGTACTTATTGTACATTATTGTTTTTATACTGAAAATACATGTTATCCACTTCAATAACTTAGAAAACATGTGAAACTGGGAATGGGTTTAAATAATTATCTGGGAATTTTTGAAATTCATCATTGAAAAATCAGGGAATTTTGTTTTCTTGAAAAGCTGGGAACCCTGGCAACTATGTCTACACCAACCCTTGTTCAGATAAAGGAAATATGTATTAATCATTTTCAATAATGTTTGTCTTAATATGAGAATTCATTTACTTTTCCCATAAATAAAGATATTGACTTAGATCAGTAGCAATACATTTCAAAAAGATAACTAAAATTGGCTGTGAGTTGATTTTTGATCACATTCATTATAATTTTTTTTTTCACAATTCCTTTATTTTATATTGTAATGTATTTTGTATATCAAATAAAAACTCCATTTTTATTCATCTCTGTAGATATGCTTTCCAGAAGGTCACCTTGAGGGTACTCAAGAGGACATGGCAATAGACATGTTGGTTAGATTGGGTCTGGCTTGTATTAGCTCTAAGACTACCAGTCAACACATCATCCAGCTCACACCAGCATATCTGCTAGGCATCAATCAGGTAAAGACCCCTAACAATTATTCCACTCCTCATTCATACTCTTAATTCATTATTATGTAAACATTTGTAGGGTATACTATACATGTATATCATTATGCACAGATGCCACCTGTTCCTTGTTGGCAGTATTTTACACTCATTTTTATTATAGAAAAAAAAAACTTGGTTTCATAAAAATACTTTCCCCCCCAAATTGTATATTTTACACAATGTCTATTGCAGAAAATTGGCATTACTGTGGGGTTTTTTTTTTCATTCCTCAAAATACACTGTACTGCAGTTTGTTTTAAAAGGTCATCCCTGGATATGATAAATTGATCCTTGAATGCCTTATGAAGTATCTCAGAAAAAAATACCATGCCAGAGAGAGTAATGACTTCAAATGTGTGATGCATGCAGACTATTTTTCAAAGAATTAATTTTGACTTAATAAAAATCATGCTAAAAAAAACTTTATGATAATGTGTTACAAGGACGTGCACTTGCACTTAGCCTATAGCCATGAGTGAGATATTTTGTTTCATACAATATAAATTTTTAAGGCACACTAATCTTTGTTTTGAAAAACGGCCACTTTGAACTAGTATTAACCCTATCTAAACTGGGCTATTTCGGACCAGAATATACTGGGGGGGGGGGTCAATTTGACCCCCCCTCAGATCTCGGCCACTGATTGCGCGATCGTCTCAAAAATTGGCATGCGCGTATAGCCGGATGTAAACTACAAGACTGTATACATGTAGTAAAATTTTCAAAAATCAATTGTTTAAATTTTTTATTAATCATTAATGCAAATAAGCGTATGAAATTTGCCCTAATTTTTTTTTGTGTGTATGTTTTTGCCTTTAGCTCAATTGATAGAGCTATGAGAATGCTATTTTTTGGTGGGAGTATCAATAATTACATTTCTAACAAATACCTACAAAAAAATTGCAAAAATATAATTAATTTCTTATGTATTTTATTATTTTTTCAATTCTTATGTATTTCTATGTTTTTTCAAACCTTTGTTTTTTTCTGATGAATTTTGTCGGGGACCTTTTTGCGATCTTAAATAGCATAAAATAAATCTATTTAAATCAACAAAAGTAAGAATAATCATACATTTATGATTTTTGGTTGAAAAACACAATTTGTATTGGCTTTGTACGTGGTATCACGTTTTTTAAGCAATTTCGGGTCTGACATGCACTTATAAAATGTTGCGTAATTTCAGAAATGCGTACCTGGGCGTTGCAAATTTGGTCTCAAAAGATGCGCAAGACTTGAAAGTAAAAAGTCAGCGAGCGGCGCGGTCAAAAAATTTCGTGCAACGGCGTAGTGACAAAATTTGTTGAGGAGGGGTCAAATTGACCCTCCCCCCCAGTTTATTAAGGGTTAAACTGTTGGAGTGTAGTTGATTACCGGTATGCTATAACAACATACATTTTCCATAGATCCAAGCTTTCATATATATATATATATATATGCGAAGCCAGTCTTCAACAGATTAAAATTGCTGTGAATTCCAAATGATCTTCTTGATCCTAATCTATTATTCACCAGCTGATGATAAATATTATGGAACTTGGCATGCCATAAATTTGCTTTATAGCTGTTTTCTCCTAAAACTTGTGTCCACATGTTACCCTCAAGGAATAATTAAAGTTCAATTGAAGTAGGTTAGCTTTTACTCCAGCATTGTACTGTTTTGCCCAGACGAGTAGTAATTAATAGGATGACATACATTTAGCAGAGGTGAAATACCCTGAGGAAATTCTCTTTTCTGATGAAATCTGAATGTCAGTAGGTGGTTTCAGACCGCCCTGAAGTTCGTCAGTTCCAGGTATTTTCTGATCGGGAAATTTACCCCGATCAGAAAATACTATGTAATATTGGCAATGTGAAAGCAAATTATGTGTAATCTTCCCGAAAGAAAATACCCACTAAATAGTAGGTACTTGTCAAAATTACAAGAACTTTCGCGAGGATTTTTCCAAGATCGCATGTATTTTGGCAATGTGAAAGTAATTAACGGGAACTTTTAGCCCGGCGTGTAGTTGGGCGCGGGCGCCGTGGGTGGCTGCTGAGCTAGTGATTTTGAATCTCGCGCCTTGCCTGCTTATCAGACCATATTGCGCATGCTTGTAACTTCAGGAACTTATCCCGAAGGGTATGTTTCGGGGCAGTGTGAATGCAGGAATAATTAATGGGTATTTTTTAGCCTAAAAAAGTTCTCGTAATTTAACGGGGATTTTTGTGATCGAGGCGGTTTGAAACCACCTAGTGGCTCAGAGTTATATTACAGGGAAATTCAGAGATTCATCACCCTGAACTTAAATCATGTCTTTGTGTACTTCATGTTTTATTTATGCTTTTAGATTTATGACATTGAAATTGAGGAAGAAAATATGGCATTGAATCTAGAATGAATAATTAAAAACATCAGGTTGTGTAAAGTGTAGAGGGAGAAATTGGTTGAGAATGAGTGAGGGGATGGGTAAATTGCCAATTCGTCCACTGCCAACTCATCCACTCACCACAATCATGGTCTACCTTCATCTAGTCTAATGCCATTCCATCCATCAAGATTTCATCTAACAACCATTTGGTCCAATAATCACTTCGTTTAATCACCATTTCGTCTATTACTACTTCGTCTAATAACCAGTTGGTCTAATACCCATTTTCTTTTCATTCATTTTGCACAATTAACACTCTTGTTTAATTAGACCAAATGGTATATGGACTAAATGGCTATTGGACCAACTGGCTATTTGATGGAATGACATTAGACTAAATGAAAATGACCATGTGGTGAGTATTCGAACTGATGATAGACCAAGTGGTTGTAGACGAGTTGGCAATTGGATGAATTGGCATTAGACGAATTGGAAATTAACCAGGGGATGGAAGGGGTAGAGAGGTATTAAGGTGGGGGGATCAGGGCCCTGTCCACGGAGGATTATTCTATTGTTACTGGTGATGCTGAGTGTTGTCGCAGCACCCCCAGTAACAATAGATAATCATCCATGGCCAGGTCATGGGGGATAAAGCTAGGGAGGGTGGAGAGGGGGAGATAAACACAAAGTTGAAGAGAGATAGAAAGAATAATGAATCAATCAGAGGTTGATAAGTTTAATAAAAAAAAAAACAGGTCACATCTTAACATACCACTTTATAAATGCATTTCCTGCCATATACAGTCCGTATAAAAAAAACGGGACAGTTTTGAAAAGTCTATTCAAAATTTGTTTCAAATTATGACATCTATATTTTGATGTTAATAGATGCTCTGAAATCTTATCTTTGAAATGCCATTAAAAAAATAATTTTGTTCATGCTTGAGCGAACACGGAACGTTTTTGAAGGGGGTTCAAAAAGAGGCTTGCGCCAAAATGGCAGAAATGAGAAATTTGATGATCAGACTTCATGCTAATCAGCAGACTTCCTCTTAACCTTTTCATTATCTTTGCCACGATTTTCGAATTATACTGTCAAATTTCATTTACAAATTTATTTATTTACTTGAATTATTTTTTTTTCATTTAAACTTCTTTTACCTTTGAATTTTCCTTCATAAGTAAGAAAAGAAGACTTTTTGTCAACCCAAGCAAGAAGATTTACATTATTGATTGGGAAAACTTGTAATTATTCAAATCATTTTATAATGTGAAACGAATTAAGTTATGGTATCTTTAAAAATATGAATCCTATTCTCAGGGGGTTATTGATTCCTTGACCAAGTTTAATTATGTGCTTGACAGGACAAACAGGTAAGGATTCATGTCTCCCAATAGCAATGATGTATTGAGTCAATTTTGAAGGAGCTAGATATGGCAGATTGGATAAAATGTATCAAGAAAAATGTGAGCGAGCGAAGCGAGCAAGCAAAAATTTCCACTTTTTTATTAGAATATCCAATTTTGTGATAGATTTTGACATAATATATTCGCTTTCTATCTTTCCTTTTCACTTTTTTTTATTGAAGGGGTGGGGGCACCCCCGAGCCGCCGCCCATCTGCATGTCACTGTTCAAAGGCACCATAACCTCTGTAGCAAACAGTGAAAGGATTTTTTTTTTAAATACACGCTCTCCCATACTTCGGTTGAAAAAAAAAAGTTTTTGCTTAAAGAAGGAATATTCAAAGCTAAAAGAGAACATATTAAAAGGTAACAGGAACAGAACAATTCAAGCAAATAAACAGATTTGAAAATGAATTTTGACCGCATAATTCGAAAATTATGGCAAAGAGAATGAAAATGTTAAGAGGAAGTCTGCTGATTAGCAAGGAGTCCGATCATCATATTTATCATTTTATGCCATTTTGGCGCAAGCCTCCTTTTTAACCCCAGACAAAAACATTCCTTGTTCGCTCAAGCATGAACAAAACTATTTTTTTAATGGTATTTGAAAGATAAGACTTCAGAGCACCTATTAACGCTAAAATATAGACATCATAATTTCAATCAATCATTTTATAGACTTTTCAAATCTGTACCGTTTTTTTTATACACACTGTAGTGCTATTTAGACTAATATATTGCATTGACAGTTATTATTCAAAGCATCCTGACATTAAAAGCTTTTAAATGATTCAAAATGTGCCATCAACACTTCAGTATTTTGGGTGATAGTGTAGAGTACCAGTTAAGCTTGGAAATGGAACATTTTATGAAGCTTTTAGGAGATGCATCCATATCCTTTGAATTGATGTGATGATATCACTCATTCGTGAAATGTGCTTGCTAGATTGTCATCTCATTTGGACCACTGAGGTTCTGTTAAGAGATACCAGCACAAAATAAAATCATTAGATTGAATAATAGCCTGTGGTGTGAAAGGATTAATGAAGGCATCTAAAGAAAACACACTTTGAAAGGTGAAAAGGTTGTGGAGAGGAGTTTGCAAAACTTTATGATAACAAAGCTTGATACCTGCAGACAATGCAGAAAAAAGTGTAGAAGCTAAGTACATGTCTTTTGAGCCCATACATGTAGAAACTGCCTTGGGATGATGGAATAAGTTTTAGTTCCATTTTATCAAATATAGAAGTAAAAGGGTCCTTTTCCATTTTTACTATTGAAGAGAAGTGGGTGAGCCGATCAAAGAGGATAACCTAGTGGAAATGAAATGAATTTTTCCTGGAAAAAAAGTACTGAAAAAGCGATTGAGGATATTTGTTTAAATCTTCCCTCCAAGTCAGAATTTAAATTCGTGAAAGACATGCATGTAGAGTGTGCCTCGGATGAAATGAATTCATGCATATATAAATGTGGTCTCGAGTTTCATTCAAGCATGCCTCCTAATCCTTGGACTCCTACACACGAAGGTGTTAAGGTGTTATTGAGATACAGTAGATACAATGCCATGGTCAGAGGCACCATGCTAGGGGAATGAATCAATGCAAATTAAATTGATTGAATTTGACCTCTGTTCACTAGACGATGCCTCTTCACTATCTCCCAGTCATTGGGTCTGTTCTCACCAGCCTGAGTTATCTCATTATCTTGCAGCTTTTGATCTGGCTATTTATTCTACAATAATAAGCTTTCATGAGATTGTAGTGATGATGCAGTTTTTTGGGTAGTTCATCCTGATATGAAAATTTTATTTTAAAAAATGAAACAGAAAAAGAAGACATCAGTGAAGGTTTGATAGAAAATCTATCGTAAAGCTGTAAATTTCCAAAGATTTGATTTTGTGAAGTAACATTTCTCAGAAAATTTAAATTGGTTTCACCGAGTTATATTCAATTAAGCATCAGATTTATCACTACATGTATATACCCACAACTGTGAGGAAATGTTTTTAGTCATGAACCATATTGAATTCATATTACATGACTTATGGTGCAGCTGCTTGCAAATTCAAATTCAAACATGTGAACACTTTCTTATTCTTTGATGGATTATTGTCAAACATTATCCAATACTATAAGTAATTGAACTGCTTTATCAAAACCAAGTAATTGTCAGGGTGAGCTTCCTTTTGAAGATACAGTGAATTTTTAGCTCAGGATAATTGGGTATAATGTTCAAACCAATTCACGATGTCTCCCAAGACCCTGTGCCCATAAGATGCTAAGATTCCAAGTCATACTCAAGCAAAATCACTGAAATCCACGAAGCACCCCCCCCCCCCCCCTTTGGGCTAAGAGAGTCAAGTTCTATAGAAACTAAAATGTTTTCTTTGAGAGCTGATTGGGCAACAACGTCAACATGGAATAAACGTTGGCTGATAGAGACCAATCTCTGCTCTCAGGAGTACTCTCTAGGTGCCCCTAGACAGGTGGAATACAAATGTCATCCTTCCAGCCCAGGGGACTTGCGTGCTCAGTATCAGTAGGGCGTCCAACAGCAATGACATGTTGCTATTAATGGCTGGCGTACATTGTCTTGAAGGGTTGTTTAGGTGACATGAGTAGATGGCATTGACAATCTGAGATAACATTCTGTAACTGAAAACAAAATGAGATTCAGATGACGTATATGTGTCATGCTTTATTTTATTACACGGGTTGTAGAATGTATTTTTTTCTTTGCCTTTTGTTTGATGAAATTATGATATAATTTATGCTTAGTTTTGAAAATGTTGATTTGCCTACAGAGTACAAGTTAATTAATGCCTCCCGTGCTACTCAATGTTTGAGAAATTGTAAAAACAGAATTTTTAAAAAGTAACTATTTATATTTACCATTTTTTTCCTTTGACATAAATAGGAAGATATAAACTGCTCAGTAATAAACACTATTGATTGTACAGCTTTTAAGTATTTTGAAGCCATTCTAAGCATCTGTATTCCCTTATAAATTTGGTAGGATTAGCTGTATGAAGTTTGATAGTTGTTTTGGTACATGTTTTTAGTGTAATTATAATTATGATGGGATTTGATTATTTGATGAAATTGATTAGGATAGTGATGATAATGTTTATGAAAATGATAACAATAACATTTACAGCTTAAAAGGAATTTAAAGATATTGAAATTACAGCAATAAATTAATAAAAGCAATTCTATGCAAACATAAAGTATTTTATGGTAGGAAGCATATGAATTCATGGTTTGAGTCTCCTCATCCATTTTCCGCAAAAGAGGCAGAGAGAAAGCAACTTCATATTTGTGCTTATATTTGAGTCTTACATGATTATAATCTTTCTTGAGGTTATTTTTGTCAAGTTTGTTTCCTGCAAATGATTAAGATGTTTTCTTTTAAAGGTGACAGAATTGATCAAAATGGGATTAGATTGATTCTGTTCCATAGTCCTTGCTTAGGGGCATGTTTGTTATTACCTCACTTGTGACAGATCAGCTCTTTTGACTTTGTTCATCTATAACTCTGCCGCTCAAGGGCTGTTTCTCTGGATCAAAGTTGTGTTCATTTGAGAGAACAGACGGGAAGAAAGATCACCAGATTGTCACTATCAATTATATACTGGTATCTGTTGAGCAGGCTGCAGGCTTGCCCGTTAGATGAGGGAGTGGGTATGCACTGCAATGTGACTTGTAGATATGGGATGGAGGGCGAGAGGGAGTGGGAGGAGGGATACAGACATAGATACATGAATCTGTACTGCAAGAAAGAGAGTGAGAGTGTATGCGTGTATTGACGAGTAATGAAAGTATCATGGGTTGGATTCCCACTATTCCAGCTAGAGTCGTGATGAGATGCATATTTTAGCCTCATGTTTTATTATATTTAGAGTACATGTCAATTACGTTTAACATAAAAACATGTGGGAGTGAGAAGATTAGCCAGAGATCTATGATTTAACTGTGGGAATAGGTTCAGGATAACTGAGGATGAGAAGCGATTAAGTGAGTGAGAGTCATATACAAAATTAGACCGAGAAAATGAGATTCATGAATCTTTATTATATAGCATCGTTCTTAAAACTCTGAGATGCTTTATAATTCAGTGCTGTGGTTTGACAATCAAAATCATTAAACCGTTGTACCTCACTTTGAACCTGTTTAATTTTCTTCTTGTTCCTTCCTCCAGGCAAATGAACGTTTCCTCAAATCAATATCAAGCCAGAAAGATGCATCCCCTATCCTACGAGGCTCGCCCGTCTCTCTTCATTTCATCTATGATCCATCTGGGATCAAACACGTCAGCCCGTCCCTCCTACCAGTCGTCATAGGGCGCAAGAGCTTACCCATGGGGTCGCTCTTCAACTTTGATGTTTATCGTAACAATCTCCAGACGAGGATTCTGGGTAATGTGGTCCTGTATGCAGAGGTGTTGCCAACAACGATGGACGTGTTTGATGGGTGAGACTATTGTTCCCATTGTTTCTCTCTTGTAAATAAAGCAAGTTAAGCATCATCTATGCACGACAGGTTCTTGTTCATTTGCTAAATGATATCTATCTCTATGAAGCAGACTTAAGTACGTTCCAGTCATTCGTTAAATCATGCATAACTTAAGTAAATCAACCATTGATTCATAACCTTTGTAACAGGTCTGGGAATTTTACAAAGCTTTTTCATTGTTAAACTTTTATAAAAGATCATCACAATCCAATTTTAAGATCAAAATCAGAAAAAAAGTATTTTGAGCAGCGTGGTTTTAAATTTGTGAAGCTGCAAGTCTGCTCGTGTCACAACATTTGCAATTGCATTTATTTTTTTATTGTCAAGAAATTGTGCTATAGCAAGTTCTATTGACATAGGTTTACCATTTATGCATTCAGGAAATCATTCATAGCACTTATGGTAGTGAATTTGCAAAATCGTGTTTTGTAAAGGGAATTACACATGATGACAATTACTGGCTATAGTACTTTTGTTGTGTGAGGCTGGTTTCTTTGGAATAAGTGAGTACTGTATCTTTAAGATTAATATTAAATCTGTCATTATGGACTAGTTATTACAAGTTAAAAATGTCATTCCCATTATATTGTGTGTGTTTGTTTTTTTTCTCTTTCAGATTTATGTTCAAAGTTCCAGACAATATTGGATGTGTTTGTATAGCAACAAGAATGACTGGTGGAAAAGGTATTTTGAGCTCATAAAATTTGCTTTCAATTTGCAGAATGTTTCTAACGAAAGGTAACCAAAGTTTGAAGTTCAGCTTTATCAATAATACATGGTTTATTTTTGTGATGTCTATTCTACATATAACAGAGGGAAATTAAGTTCAGACAATAAATAATGGTAAGTTTGTTGATATGAAAGAAGATTGTTCTCTTTCTGGACAACACAAAGTGAGGTATTGTGATAATTAAACCTCGGTTTAACATCAGATGAAACAAGAATTTTTGACCACTTTTCTATGGAATGCTAGGTTTAATCTTCCTTAGTCAACTTTTAAGAAAAAAATGATAATGTGCCAAAAAAACTCATCGGAATTAATCATATGTTTGAATTGTCTTTTTCTCTTCATTTTGTTTTTAAAAAACAAGTAGAATTAACTTATTTGTAATTTGGTTTTAATGAGTTGACAACTGGCATTCCATGAAATTGTAGTTTCATGTATCCTAGGGTTAACTGAATCAATGCTATGAGAATACTTCCTAAGGTGTTTGGTACAAATAGATTAAATGTTTTCTCTAAAACTCCAACAGGGCGTGGTGGTAACCGGTGGTTAGCTCCCATAGGCTGTGCTATGTTCTCTCTTCACGTTCGCATCCCATTGAAGACACACCTGGCAGATAAACTTCCATTCCTTCAGCACATCGCATCGGCAGCAGTAGTAGAAGCCGTCAGGTCACTCAAAGGTTATGAGGTTAGTAGAGGGGTCTTACCCCCAACCGCCCCTGTTATACATCTTATCCCCCCCCCCAATCCTATTATATCCCCTTCTAAATATACCATGTTATCAGTCCCATGTTCTTATCCCATTAAATACTCACCTGACAAATTGGCTTTCATTCCTTCATCACATTGCATGAGAGGCAGTGATAGTCTAGGCTATGAGGTCTCCTCAAGGTCATGAGGTAAGTAAACGGGCAGCACTCCAACCCAATCAGAATAGCAACCTGTCTCCATCCCATCCCTACTCCCCCAGAATGATTTATTTACTAATGCATTAATGACAGAAAATCAAATAAGAGAATAATTGAGTACTAGACAGATGTGTTTTTCAACAACGATAAAATCCAATTAACGTCTACGACTGATAGTAATAATACAGAACATTAGATTTATATGGCACACATTTCATCTTTATTAGATACTCAAGGTGCTTCACAAGATATTTACAACAACGCCAACAGCAGCAAAAATAAATTACAGGTTCGAAATTTGAAAGATTAAATGTGTCTTTAAAAAAAAAAACACTCTTAGGTATGTCTCTAGGTTGCCCTTGAAGGTCAATGATATCTGGGTGTTTAAACTGTAAATTCCACAAGGTTGACCCCGCATGAGTGAAGGAAACACTTATACACGCAGGCTCAGGGGAATTTATACCTCAAAATGCTAAAGAAGGGGGTCTTGGAAAATTCTCATTTTAAGTATAGAATCTTGCTTCCATCGACATTTTGATACTTTTGTTTATCAAAAGCTGACTGGGACCTTTAACCCCCTCCTCTGCACCTGTAACCCATCTCCAATCACACTAAACAGCCAGACAGTGACTGATGTAGCATTTGAAATGTCGCATTGTTGTTAATTAATTGAATATCTGGTGTTTTGATTTGCATCTGTATAAGCTATCAAAATTTCTCCACTTAGATTCAGAACACAAAATCTAATGACTATGACCTTTACTACTTCATATACAGGCCTGTACACCATGTATAAACACACATCTCCAAACTGGAAAAAAACTGATGTTTTTTCTAGTGCAGTACATATGTGCTATTCATAAATGCTATCAATTTATTATTACACTCTGAATAAGCAATGGAAGTGTCATTTTAAAATGAAAATAAAGACTTTTCATTGAATTCTTGATGTCAACATTGACCTTATACGTAACAAGTATATTCGTATTCAGGTAGGTTCTTAAAAAGAAAAGAAAATGGCTTTAGCCCTATCTAGGCGGGGGAGGGGGGGGGGGGGCTCAACGATTCGCGCAATATTTTCACTGTGCATAATTTCTTGACCGCGCCGCTCACTGACTTTTTCATGTTAAGTTTTGCGCATCTTTTGAGACCAAATTTGCGACGCCCGGGTAAGCGGTTTTCAAAATCACGCAAGATTTTGTAAGCGCATGTAAGACCAAATATTGCTCATCAAAATGGATTTATTTTATGCTGTTTATGATCTCAAAAGAGTCCCTGACAAAGTTCATCAAAGAAGTAATGAAAAACAAAAGGTAAAAAGAACATGGAAATGCATAAGAAAATTGCAAAACACATATAATACATAGGAAATTGATCTAATATCGCAATTTTTTTCACGTACAATTGCGAAGAACACCACAAAGAGTTTTTACACCAAAATTAGACCATTTGGAGCTTTAATTATGGAGTTAAAGGAAAAAGTATGATTTTGCATACTAATTACTCATAAATTAGCATAATCAATTAATAGCAATTTGCATGAAATAAATCAATATAGAATTTTGTAGATTATGTCCCAGACAACCTGCATGCTATTTTTTGGCGCGATCGCGTGATTGACGGCCAAGATCTCAAGGGGGCTGAGGGCCTGGGAGGCCATATGATCTCCTAAAATACCCTGGCCTAGATAGGGTTAAAGAAAATGAGTATTATTGATAAGTCGTCCGGCATGGTCAATTTGTGACAACGAATCAAATTTGAGGCACTTTTAGAAGCAAATTATGTATCTATTTTGTGCATTGAATGCAAAAACACATTAACAATTTTGAATGTGAATGCTACAAAAATTCATCATCAAAGTTCATATCAAGTGAAAACAATCTCAAACTTTGCAACAACAAAAAACTCTTGAAATCAATATTTGCTTTATGAAGATCATTCAAAAGCTAGCTGTGAGTCTTGTCTTGTTAATTGCATTTCCTTTTCTTTTTCTCATTAGGATTTTGACCTGCGTCTGAAGTGGCCAAATGATATTTACTATGGTAACAAACAGAAGCTGGGAGGGGTCATTGTGAACTCATCCTGCCTTGATGGTGTCTTCCATGCAATAATAGGTAAGGAAATGATACTACGGGGTGTTTCACAAAGATTTAAGTATGATTTAGTGTCGCACTTAAATGCCTAGTTGCTTGCATTATAAAAGGCATGACCGCAGATCATGCCAAGAGGATGCGCACTACTGCGTATTAATCAATAAGATGCATATCATATACGCATCGGCATTTAAGTGCAACTCTAAGTCGTACTTAAATCTTTGTGAAACACCCCCCAGAATAAACAGAATGAGAACAAGAGAGAGAGAGAAATAAAGGGAGTTTCACAGAGGGGAGAGAAAAAGAGAGAGCTGGGAGGGAAACAGAGAGGAAGTGAAGAAATGAGTGGCAAGGATGGGGGAGATTTCTAACACAACTATGATGGACATAAAATATTACATTTTGGTAATAATGCAACAACTAATCTGAAGTTCTGATTGCTATGATTGCTTATTTCTGATAACAGATGTATTTAAAAAGAATTAGAGGAGAGAGGTTTGAGTTATGATTAACAAAATAGAAATAAGATATCATTGGTCTGTACATTAAACAATTTGAACAGCTTAATGAAAAACCTTAGTTTGATACCAACTTGCTGTACCAACTCTTTCTCCAGGGTAGGAAATCATTTCTATTTTTATCTTTTTCTTGACATTGGGGTGATTGCAGAATTTTGGGGGCTATTTCTTTCATTTTAAGAGCTACTATTTAGGAGCTACGAGCAATTATGCAGTAAATGCAAATATCATTCTGCCACAGTTAGAATATTGAATATCTAAATAATCTTGAATATTGCTTGTGACGGATCTTGGGGCGACTCTAAAACAAATGGTCGCCCCAAAGCATGCATTTTGGGAGAATTTTTGGGCTATTTGGGCTCTCATGAGGGCAAAATCGCCTGTCGCCCTCGTGAATTTCCTACGTTGTCTTCCTCCATTCAGGTATTGGTGTGAACGTCTCCAACAGTGTCCCAACCACATGCATCAATGACCTCATCCATAAACACAATGAAGAGAAACGTACCAGTCTTAATCCTGTCACAATGGAGATGGTCATAGCTCGTAGTATTACTGAGATGGAGAAGATGATCAATGCTTTTCAAGAGAAGGGAGTGGAGTCTTTCCTACCTGTCTACTATAGGAGGTGGCTACACAGGTATAGGATATGATAGTGAAATGTAATAAAATGGTGATAAGGATCTTAATTGATTGACTGAAATATATCAAATGACTAGTTATTTATTTGAGATAATAAGCAAATTTGCTCATGACTGTGATACCAATGACTTGTTTTATGGACCAGTCATGGTTTTTAGATGAGGATGGTTATCAAATACAAGGATCCATATCACCCTCTTGTATAACGTATAATACTCGTTCTTTTGCTCGACCGGTCATGGTTTTTAGATGATAGTTATCACATACAAGGATCCATATCGCACTCTTATATAACGTATAATACTCATTATTTTGCTCGGGTATTAGATATTACTCACTCTTGTTGCCTTTGAAAAGATTTGAAAAACTTGTTGCCTCGGCTATGCCTTTGGCGTGTTTATTGTTGGACATCTATTGATTTTATTGCAATTAATTGCATTCAGCATTATGTAAAATCATATGCTTATCAACTCATTGAGCTTTGTGTTACATGACCTATTTTCACAACATAGTTTCCTGAAGATAATTTGTTAAGATTATTATTGATCTCTATCCTATGATTCTATCTTATCCCCAGTGATGCCAAGATCAGGCTTGAGAGTGCCAACGGGGACGAGGTAACGATAACAGGACTGGACAACTCTGGTTTCCTACAGGTCAAGAAGACGGACGGCTCTATCCTCAGTGTCCAACCAGATGGGAATACGTTTGATATGCTTAAGAACCTTATCAGTATGAAGTCATCTAAGCATTGAATTTGGCTCTGGACCCTGTTTCAAAGTATCTGTCATCAATAATAAAGGCTATGGCAAAGTTGCTCTTGACCAAAAAACGGCCTTTCAGTAGCTTGTAACCCGTCATGGAGAAGCTTGATGAAACAAGGACTTGGTCATGTACCTTCACACAGGATGATAATGCCCGAGATGTAAGTTTAGGCTATAAATTGGTTTAAACCTTAGTCTAAGGCTTACTACTTTGGTCTAGACGTATTGTCAATGATTATGTCTTGGTCTAAGACTTCTGCCAATGATGTGACTTCAGGCCAAGTGGTATATTGTCACTGAGGTGTTAAAATCTTGTATTTCAAAATCATCTTTTGAGGTCAGCTCAGAAAAGCTCACTTTTATGGAAGGGTCTTCTTTCTGTGGGCACTGTCCCTCAGGCACTGTGCAGCCTCCATCAATCACATGCCTGTAAAAAAAAAGAGAAAAATACTTTTAGTAATTGCTACATGGTCGATATTGAATCAGCATCAGATTTTTTTTCATCCTTTAATGAATTTACACTATACATGAAATAAAAAATGTGTATACTTATTACAAAGGGGAAAAAGAAAGGATCTTATTTCTACAGGTGACTATGCCTAAATCTAATCTGGTCTGAAATAATGCTTAGAGTTAGGCAGTTATTCTATTTATAGAAGGTAAACTTATGCAGAGTCGAATGTATTCAATTTCCTCATAAGTATTTAAGAAGTCATTAGATTTTTATTTTGGAACACTGTATCACATATTAAAATCAACCTTGGACAAGACTTATCTACTCACCTCATCAGAAACTGTGACGGCAGTGGTGCTAGTCACATGATGCTGGAGAGATTCGCCAAGCCCACTCTCCCTAGTCCAACTACAGAGGCATGGTCCTATTTATTATGGCACTTTTGCCAGCTCAATGACCTTGAGATACATTTTTCGAGGATCTGAACGAGACCTCGGCACCACACTCTGAACACTGTAAGATGATGTTGATGGTTGGGCCACTTTGCTTTGTTTCATCATCAAGAGGGATAAGGTGTCCTGAAATATTAAACAATGCAATTAAAGAATGGGATTAAAGATGGAAAATGTGACTTATTTCCAGCAGTTTTCAGCATGCAGCACTGGTGTTAATATTTTTTATGAATGCACACAGAGCTAGAAATTTTGCCTTTTTCATTGCATTCATACACCCCAAAATGTTCATGTTTTTGAGGGGAAAATCAATGTTTAACGCATTTCTGACATATGATCCCATTACCCAAATTTAATGATTTTGGTATCAAATTAAAGAGAATAATATGTTCCAACTGCCCTACTTAGTTTACATTTAGTCACTACCTTAATTTTGATGGGCATAAAAAAAGGAAGTTCAAAGTCTCATATCTTGTGAAAAAATGTACCATATTTTGTAAACTGTCTGGTTATTGTAGTATTGATAAATCCAATGGAAATACTCATTTTTCATCTATCCTGTAGGACCAAGTGTCAGAATTGATTTCAAAATACCCTTTCCCCCACTGCTCTGCAAAGCCCAATACAAACCTGCACACAAAATATCTGCACTCTATGTGTGGTTGTGTGTTTCAGCGGTGTGTGTTGTGACAAATTATACTACACACTACACAGAGCCTTTTGGGGGTATTGGGCTGAATTTCATTCAAAATTCATTTGATATGGTGGTGTGACCTTAATTCGCACGTTACCTAATTTTTGCGCACGGTCAAATATCTCCATATCAAATCAAAATCTTGAAAAACTGATAGCACCAACAGAAAAAACCCAGTATGGTAATTTTCTAGAAGGTAGGGTCTCAATTTGTGAAAATATTGGCAAAACATCAGCAAATGTTGTTACCTTTTGCCTCCACTCTGAACTTTTGACAAGCTTCAAGAAACTGCCAAACAGGTTTTCAAAAAAGTAAGTAAATTGTGATACCAACTGAATTTATGGCATTTTAACCTCCATCTGATACAATTATCTTACCTTTGCTTGATTTCTTTTCTAAAGCTTTGCAAAAATGCAAAACAATCGTGCTCAAATTAAGTTTACACTTTTTTATGATACTCTTTCAGCAGAGCACGCACTCCTGGGGCACTAGTCGATCGTCAAGGAATTTGGAGATCGCGAAACCCTTGACCTACTTTATAATTCCGTGAAGTGAATTTGACTTTAGGATCTTGGTTTCCATTTGGTATTTAGGATTTTGATTAATTTTGTATGAACTGAGAGAAATTTTTGATTGAAAATTAACTTCATGATTATTCTGAAACGTGCATGCGCAAATTATGGTCACCCCATATCCCATCATAATTATTAAAAAAACGATTCTTGGATTACTATGAAATTTGGTAGATGTCTATTTTGCACTACTTTTATCAAGATCTGAAAAACTCAGATAATGAAGTGGTTGTGATGAAATAGAAAAATCTTGCAGTCATCCCATTGTCTGCTGAAGAGTGAAAGTACTATGTACTGCATGTGTCAGCTTGGGGTGGCAACACCATTTTCATAAACAATTAGATCTTTAAAAAATAATTAAATTTGCAAAGGGCCTATTTACTATATTAATGCATAAATCAAGAATATCTCACCTCCTGCACATACATGAGCCTTTTGAAGGGCAGCTGCAAGGAGAGGCCCACTGATGGTATAATTCCCCTTCAAAGCCTGACGCGGATTTCTATGAGTGGGACCAGGCTTGGAGTTTAGTGCAGCATGGGAATCATTCAATGTTGACTTCTTTTCAGTGGCTGTTTCAGGTGATGGATCATAAGTTCCCTCTTTCATGGCCCTTTTGATGTCTTGCCACGGGATTCCATTAAATCCTTTTCTTTTTTTCACATATTTCTGTCCCTTTTTAGGCATTTTGTCAGAGAGCAGTAGAAATTTGGAATTAAAAAATGCAGGAAAATCTGACACTGCTAAATTGGACACACCTCACCTACAGATGGCAGCAAACACTGTAATCTGCTCTAACCTAACATAAATAGTTAGTATGATGAGATTGTATGAAGATAAATAGTTCTAATTCCTCAGGTACATTTATTACTCATTAGGGGTCACTGTGATTTGCACCAAACAACATAGAACTTTCAACCAGGTTACTTCTACATGTAATTATGCAAGTCATTTAGAAGGAAAAAAATCAGGCGATAGTATTTTTTCACCATGTTGAGATAAAAGCTCACACAGGGTATGTAGATAGTTGCTGCAGAAGATTTGATATAATTTTTATCATGTCTGTGATTACAACAGATATATTGTTAAAGGTCAAGTCCACCCCAAAATGTTCATTTGAATAAATAGAGAAAAATCAAACTAGCATAACGCTGAAAATTTCATCAAAATCGGGTGTAAAATAAGAAAGTTATGGCATTTTAAAGTTTCTGTTATTTTTCAAAAAACAGTGATATGCACAAGTCAGTGTCATGCAAATAAATCAGTTGGTGATGTCCACCACTCACTATTTATTTTGTTTTTTATTGTTTGAATTATACATTATTTCATTTTTTACAGATTTGACAATGAGAACCAAGTCGACTGAACCATATAGTGTTAAACAATGATAATTCCTTACGTTCAAGAGGAATCAATTGTTGTTTCACTTGACAATGAGGAGAAAATTAGAATATTTCATATAATAAAATACAAAAGAAGTAGTGAGTGGATGACGTCATCAGTTTCCTCATTTGCATACCGACCAGGAATGCATATTACTGTTTTGTGAAATTAAGTGAAACTTTAAAATGTCATAACTTTCTTATTTTACATCCGATTTTGATGAAATTTACAGTGTTATGCTGGTTGGAGTTTTCTCTATTTGTTCAGGTAGACTATTTGTTGGGGTGGACTTGTCCTTTATGGCATTGTGGTACAATGGTTCTGACTCATGCCTTTATTAGAGGGTTATTTTAGATATCATTCCTACCATGGACTAGTTTCATTTGGCAAGACATCAATCTACTCTTTGCCACTCTCCATGTAAGTGTTCCGTGGGTACCCATGATGCAAAAGCCAAGTGGTATGCCAACATGTAACTATTGCTGGAATTCCACCCAGGGAGTGGAGAAAGTGCATAATTTGTGTGCAGGCAAACCAGATTTCAATGATTTATTAGTAAAGAGTTTCAATATTTTTATTCCAATTAACTTTAATGTTAAAATACAACTCCACTTCTTTTATGATGCAACACAACATTGAGCCCCTGCCAACATTTGACATAGAAAAATGGCACTAAAATGTTGCCCCTTGCATCATTTGATGCTGTAAGCTTCTTTGGCTGTTGGTCAGATTAAAAAAATAATTTCCCTTCCATAAAATCCCCCAACTTTTTGCCTTTGTGCAACCCCTTGAAATTGACACCAGGGGCATCTGTCCCTTTGACCCCCTCCATGACGAAAAACTTCCATTTGAGAACACTATACCCCAGTTTCCCTTCTCATCAATTCTCTTCTCCAAGTACGACAAACCCTAACTGCCCCAAGCAAGCAATTTAAGTATCAAAACACCGTTTCTTGACATCGGTCCGAAGATAACACAACAGCCCGGCATATACAGTCACAGCAGGGGGCCACACATGATGGGATGCATGCGCAGCGCTGAGCTCGGTTTCTGCAAAACATGCCGTCATTTTTATTCGCTTACTTTCCTTATT